>NW_022111313.1:831131-840409 GCF_000313985.2 Echinops telfairi
ACCATGGATTAGTAAGAGTAGCAGACTTATCCATGCTTTGGGGCATTGAAGTAGCATTATCAGTGCTGTTAAGACTAATCAGGCTGGAGAGCCAATTTAAGAAGCCTATATTTATGTTTTTATTTCTCTAGAAGCATTCTTGGTACCTAATGTGTTAGACAGGATTCTCTAGAGAAACAAAACCAGAACGCCAATAATTTTATATGTATTTATACAGATAGATAGGTATATAACATAAGAAATAAACAGTTAATTAAATTATAAAGCAGTACAAATGGCTCAGTGCAACTCACTCCTGAGACAGTTGTGAGACACTGGCAGTCCTTCAAGTCTTGAGGGTGGCTGGGTCCTCTGTACAGCAATTCAGGCTGTCCGGGGGCACTGGCAACAAACAGCAAGGCAGGTCACCGACAGTCCCCAGCTCAAGAGATGTAAATTCCAATGGTGTGGCAAAGCAGGTCTTGAAGTAACCTCAAATTACGGCGACACAGTCCACGGGTTAGGTGTCCCACAGGTAGTGTAGCTCGCAAATTGAGGCACAGAACAAGCAAGGCAGCCGCACACTGGTCCGATGGTCAAACAGCAAGAGACAAGCAAGGCGAGGCTCGCTGAGCCATTATCTCTCCAACCTTCAATTAATCCCATATGTGTTTATAAGCCAGGTTGGCACAATAAACTACCTCAGTGAGATAACTCACCTGCTTTTCTTTAATAACAACAACCTCCAACTGACAAAAAAGTTATAGGTAAAAATATCAATGTTTTATTTTTCTTCCACCACCTGAGAAAAGCTGCAAATATTTTACTGTGTGCTTTTCCCGAAGTCTCACTGCTCCTGACCGGCCACGTGCCTTTCCTAAAAGCAAGCACGTCTTCCCAAGTAAGTGGAATAAGACCTGTAGAATTTTTGAGAAGAGCCCAGACTGTTCTGTGGGCAAAGAAATATCTTGGGACATATGATCTGGGGCAATGGGATAGACACTCAGGCACAATAATGAACCCGACCTCTACCTCACACCACAAAGAAACTATTAGCCTGAGGGGTTCTTCAAGCACCAGGAAGATGCTAAAAGAAAACGTCTCTGAGCTGGTAGGGCAGGCAGGGACTTTTGAGAGAGGGCTGAAAGAGCACAACACAAAGAAAACAAAATTAGCAAAAGGATGTCACCAAATTTAAAACTTCTTTTCATCAAAAGACATTAAGAAAACAAAAAGGTAAGGAACCAAGCCAACCCAAACTAAACTTACTGCCAGCTAGTTGATGCTGACCCACTGCGACCCAGCATATGGTTTCTGAGGCTGGAGATCTTTGTGGGAGCCGACAAGCCCTATCTTTCTCTCATGGTGTGACTGGTGGGTTTGAACTGCCAACCCTCCAGTTAGCAGCCCAACACTCACATCACAGCACCATGGGCTCCTCCTCAGTGCAAGGACAGCCTGGGTGACCATGTACACAAGACATCTATTTGGAAAAGGACTTACAGACAGACTCCTACAAATTTGTGGGAAATAAGACCAAAATGGAGGGGGAGGGTGTTAAGAATGGGCAACTTGAATATTGACTTCATATAAGGTACATGAACCACAAATAAGAAAATACAAAGATGGCTAACATTAACAGTCAAGGGAAATGGAAAACAAAAAACAAAACAAAACAAAAATGGAGACATTATTTATATCCACTGGAACGACCAGTTGTAAACACACAGCCACATAAAAGGTGACTTAAAAGAGTGAGGACAAATTCCGTTCTCTTTTTATTCCATTTCTCTGTGAACTTTTTGAAGGCCGGAGAAGAACTAGAAGACAAGACACTGGTGGGGTGGGGTGGGTAAATGATACAATTCGTTTATACAAAACACTTGGCAACTTGTTATCCAGGGGGCTTCGAAGAATTTGTGGAAAAACTGGATTACTGTGATATCAGAAGCTTTCTACAAACTTTCTGAAGCCCCCACGGATGAGCAGTATGTACTCTGAGCTATTTACCCAGAGGAAATAAAAAGTTCTGCTCACAAAATGAGCTGTGAAAGAATTTCTCTCAGCATCTTTATTCATAACAGGAAAATACTGGAAATAAGTCAGACACCCATAACCAGGAATATGAATAAACAAACTGTGGTCAAATCATTGAAGAGACCATTGCGCTGCGCAATTAACAAAACCCCCATGATGTATGCAACAACGTGGCTGAGGCTCTACGACGTTACTTTGTTTTGGCACATATACTGTATTATTCCACTGACAGGAAGCTCAAGCATCGGCCAATTAATCTATAGTAATTGAAATCACAACAGTGATTGCTTGTGGGGAGTGGGGACTGGCAGAAGGGACTGTCAGGGGATTTTCAGAGGTGATGGAAATTTCTGGGTCTTGATTGGGGTGGTGGTTAGACAGTGTATATGTTCTCAAAACCAAATCAGAATAAGCTCCTTACAAGCGATCCAGCTTAAGTAAAAAGATACACAGAGGTTAAAAACAGAAGAATGGGAAAAGATATGCCGAGCAACTCTGTCTGACCAAAGGAAGCAGGGCTATTAGCTGGGTAATAGACAAATTAGACTTCAAGGCGAAATACAGTCCCTGAGATAAAAGAGTACATCTCAAAAACGCTGTAAGATTGATCAGCAAGATATTACATTTTAAATTTGTAGGTACCTCGTGTAGCTGCAGGATATTAAAGCAAACTTGATGGAATTAAAAGGAGAAATAGACACACACAGTCAGAGTGAGAGATCTTAACCCACTTCCCTCAGTAGCTGATGGGCTCCGAAAGCCTTCCCTACCCTCATCTACCCACCCACACCCCCGCCCACCAAACCAACAAAATGGAACAAAATGAATAAATTTAGCCTAACCCTATGCATAGAACACGGCACCTACGAGCTACATCACGTACAAGCTTCTAACATACACACGAGAAACAATTTACCAAAACAGACCACATGCAGGGTCATATAGCTAGCCATATTAGATTTCAGTGGGTTTAACAAGCCTATGTATAAAACATGTTCTCTCATCTCAACAAAATTAGGCCAGAAATCACTGTCAATAAGGTAACTAGACAATTTCCCTGCTATGTGCAAACTTAGAACTACACATCAGAGCGACACTCGGGTTACAGATTAATCCTAACAGAAAGCAGAGGGATCAATGAGAACAGGAATTAGTAGACATTCTGATCAAACAATAATAATACAATTACATTATGCAAAAGCTTGGATCCAGCCAAAGGCCATATGGAAGGTACTAAACTATACCACGGCCCTGTCTTGGCAGGGAAAGGCTGAGGAGCAATGATCTGCTCCCATCAAGGAGTCAGCAGAAAGAAAGCGTCCGCAGGAAAGACGGACTGAAAGAAGGCAGTGGAGACTAGTGCAACGGAGGATGAGCTGCCATCGAAACTATCAAAGGCAAAACTAACATGGCAAAAGATACGAAAAAGGCTATGCATCGTCTGTAATCTCAATATAGTTAGGATCATACGTTTGAACGTGTACACGAGAGAGTAATAATTCAGGGGGAGCGGGTGGGACCCCCTCAAGAACCTCATCAAAACTGATAGAACAAATAGAGACTGGATAGGAAAGATCTTGCACCTATGAAAGAAGTGGATTCCTTCAGTGGACACCATCATCCAAAGGCAAGCTGGAGGGCAGGTGCATGGCCGGTGAGGCGCACGGCACACTTAAACAGGGAAGAAAAACGGCACAAAGGAGCACTGCACGGTGCAGTGTTCACTTCAGAACAGACACAAGTATCCTCACACCTAGGCGCATACAAGTGTTGGTGATCTGTCTACAGGGTGGAGTTCTTCCACGGAAAGACGATCTGTAATTGCCCTACACGCAGAGTATGAAAAAAGGATCACCGTGTGATCATCCCAATCAAAGTAGAAAATTCTTTGACTCAATTCAATGCCTATTCCGGAAGCCCGAATAAAACAAAAACTGCAAATCACAAAAAAGGAGGACTACTTCTGTGATAGGTAACAGGGATGGGGTACAAAACACTTCTTAATTTAATGCAAATTTCTGCAACCTATTTCATTATATTAGAGTGAAAAGTTATCTTGCAAAAGCTAAGAGGAGAACAGACTACCCAGTAGCACGATTTCTGCCCTGCATTCAGCCAGGTCAAAGAGAAGGCAAACATCCAGGGCACAGGTGACCCTGGTGGTGCCAATGCTCAAGGACTGGTCTGAAGACTGACTAAGACTTACACAGCGGGGTCTGCTTCTGAAAGGCCGTGGCCTTGACACCCTTAAGGTGCAGCTCTGCCCTGCAAGGAATCAACTCCTCAGCAATTGATAATAGCAACAGGAAAGTTACCTATAAGAAGTCAATCTTTGCCAATATAAAATTGCGCAAAAAAAAAAAAAATCACGGGAAATTGGAATGTAAAGATAAATTAATTTTTCCATGAACTTTTTTTAAGTCCCCTTGTATAAAATCCAAAAGAATCACATATAAGCTGCCTGAATTAATGAGCAAATTCAGCAAGTCACTGGATAGAAGAAGCACACTTAAAGAAACAATAAAAAAAAAATGAAACAACCAATGGCATTTCTGTCTGCCAGCAACAAACAAACGGAACGGGAAGCACTCAAAACACCACTGTTTACCAAATGAACAACGTAGAGCAGCATCAGGAAGATCACAGCGCTCGGAATAAATCTAGAGAAAGAAGGGTATGCTCACCATGCAGGGAAGCAAACAGACAAACAAATACACAAAAAGAGACAGAAACATGAAAACCACAGGATAAATGAAAAGATAATCTATGTTCCTTGATCAGAAGACCCAATGTTAGGAGGAGGCCATTTCTCTCCAAACCAATCTATGGAATCGATGGGATCTGAGTCACAAACACACGGGACCCTGGACAGAAAGCCAATCCTGATCCACGCCACTGCCAGACTGACCTCAAATGCATGGTGCTCAGCGACCGAAACCAGACATGGAAGGTCACGCAGAGTGGGGTCCACTTACACGAACGCTCTAGGAAGGGAGATCAATAGAGACAGGCAGTGCAGGGGTAGAAGTAGGGCCTGCAGGGTGCAGAGGAAGTAAGTGCTTAATGGGTAGTGCTATTGGATGCTGTCAGTGGCAGGGGTACCACCCCCTAGGGCTTTCCCCGGAGGTGGTCTTTATGGGACCAGGCCTGGTGGTACCAGGCGCTCGGCTGCTCACTCAGGGTCAGAAGGGAGAACCGCCAGCAGTTCCCTCGGAGAGAAAGATGCTGCCTAGGAAACCCCGGGTGTCAGTCCTATTATTGTTCCACGTCAGAACAGGCTGAACTTGCACCCAGTTTGGCTCCATGAGGGCGATGGCCTGGTCTTTTCTACCTTCTGGTTGGCATTTGAGCTAACCACTTTGACCACTGTATCACGAAGGCCTGCTCAAGGGGAACTGGATGATGCTTTGGGGTGATGGCAATGCTTTGCTAACAGTCAGTGGGGGGAAGTTGTGTCACGTTATGTAGCCAAATGCTACTGAATTGTTCGCTTTAAAACAGCTCATTTTATGCTGTGTTGAGTGTTCACCTAAGTACAACACACACACACACACACACACACACACACACACACACACGAGTGGGGATTAGTGTGTTCGGTGGAGCGTGCATACATGGATAAGATGATTTTTACTGTTTATAAGGAAAGGCGACAGGCCAAGGGCAGCCAAGACATTCTTGGAGAGTAGCAGTGAAGGCTCACGCTGCTGGAGAGGAAGACTCATTCTGAAGATAAAGAAACGAAGAAACCAGGGATAAAGAGAATGGGATAATTTGTCTCTTTAAAGACCAACGGCAGTGAGAAACAACAACAGTGTGTGTGCTGTGGATTGTAGAACATCCTTCCTAGAAGTAGAACATGTTGACACCAGGCTAAGGGGCAGCAGTAGGGACAAGGGCGCGCAACAGGCTTGCAAGGCTCTCACTCTGTGCACAGGGAACCAGCAGGCACCATGTGAAAGCGGTCTGTCCTGTAAACCCAGTAAACCCTAGCTCTCCAGTGTGGCCCTAACAGGACCGCCACAGGCAGGGCCTTTAACACGCAGAAGTGAACTTTCTCCCTGTGCAGGGGATGTACTCGAATCCAGCTCCGGGGGAAGACTTTCTCCTTATCTTTTCGAGCTTCTCCTCCTGGACCATCTTTGTGTGGCATAGCCGCTCTTCCCAATCTTTGCTTTCCTGCTCACTTGATTGTCTAATCTCAAGAGACTAACCCAAGATACACCCCACATTGTACCCCATTAACCTAATAGAGAAAAGCCATCTTTAAATGGATCGATAACCACAGGTATATTTAAATAAACAAACCCACTACCATTGACTCAATTTTGACTCCTAGTGACCCAACAGGACTGGACAGAACTGCTGCAAAGACTTTCCAGAACTGTCCATCTTTATGGAAGCAGGCAGCCCGATCCTTCTCCTGCAGACCAGCTGGTGGGTGTGAACCAATCTTTTGGTTTGCAGCTCAACACGACGACTGCCTCCAAGGCTCCTTCACAACAGGTACACAACACCCACTGCCATGGAGTTGGCTCCAACTCAGTGACCACTTAGTGCGGAGCAGAACTACCTGCAGGTTTCAGAGGCTATGCGGGGCAGAAAGCCTCATCTGTCCCCCCAGGGAGTGGCTAGAGGGTTCCAAGTACTGACTATGTGATTAGTAGCCAATGCTTAACCTACCATGACACCAGTAGGTGTCTTTATCACAGATACAGAGATAGAGGGATGAGAATTGACTATATCAATTTGATGGCAGGGAGTTGGTTTTATTTTGGGTGGGGGCAGTGGGAGGTAGGGGGTGGTGGGAGTGTGGGACCCAATATAATCTGTAACACCATGGGTACTCTGAAAATAATAGAAAAAACCTGAAACCAACAAGCCAAGAATAGAGATAAATGGAATGATATTATTAACCTAGAATAGAAATTGAGGGTGCAGAAGATGATAGATTTAAACCAAGCTGTATATCTATATATAATCTAATCCAGCCCCCCACACAGAACTTTCTGCTGTGTGTACTGACAGTGGCTAGCTGGCTGCACCTGTGCCAGTGAGCCCAGGTAGAAACACTCCTGCAGAGATTGGTCAGTAGCCACTGAAAAGCTGGGTGGGAAGAGATACACCAACCCCAAGCCCAGAAGGGGATTATATCTATGGCAGACGGCTCAGAGGAGTCGGAAGCAGGGGCTGTTGCTGGAGAAAAACAGGGACATTTCAAGATGGCAAAGAGGCCAAGCTGTTAAGGAAACATAAAAATGCCACATGGATACACACACCCAATAATAGAGCTTCCAAAGTGATGAAGAAAAAAGTGCTGGAACTCAAAAGAGGAAAAGACAAATCTTCAATTGGGACTGGATTTCGAACAGTCCTCTCACTGCAAATAAGAGCTAACAATCAGTTGAGATGGTGAAGACATGACAAAGCTATCAACAAGACCGACTTCTTTACCATTTCCACAACACACCTTCCTGCGGCATCAGTGCACACACGCGCCTCAAGTATGCACAGGACATTGCCTACGACAGACCATTTTCTGGGCCACAAAGCAAATGTCAGATGTAAGAGGTTTGAAATCATACCGAGTATGTCTTCTGACCATAGGTTTACACTGGAATGCAGTAATAACAAAAGCTCTGGAAAACCGCCAAATAATTGGAAATTAAAAACAATACGTCTACACAACCAGCAGGTCAAGAAAGATACCTCAAGGGAAATTAGAAATACTCAGAATGGAATGGGAATGAAAACACAGCATGTTAAGTCTGGGGGATTCATCTAAGCCCATACTTAAAGGGACATTTAGGGTTTCTCTCTCTCTCTCTCTCTCTCTCTCTCGCATGCACGCACGCACGCGCGCAAGGGAGCTTCATAGGATCAAGAAAAATAGATTGAAAAGATAATGGTACTTTCCCACGAACTTTTTGAAGTCTCCCATCCGCGCCCCCCCTCCCTCTCCCCCGGTGTGTGTGTAGAAAGGTCTCAAATCAGTGATCTAGGCTTCTACCTTAAAAATCTATAGAAATAGAAAACTGACAAATATCAATAAAACCAAAGACTGTTTCTTGAAAGGACCCATAAAGCTGAAAAACTTTTATCTAGATGGAGCAGGAAAAAGAAATTGAAGACACAAATTACTAATATCAAGAATGGCTGAGGGGCTCTCATTGTGGATCCTGCACACACTAAAGGATAAAACAGAAATGTTATGAAGAACCTTCTGCTAATAAAATTTTTTAAATGTAGATACAATGGACAAATCCCTTGAAAGCTGCAATCTGCTAGCGCTATCAAAGCACCCTCAAGAAGAAATAGATGCCTGCACGACCCTGTTAAATAAATTGAATCTGCAGCTAAAAATTCTCCCACTAAAAAAACTCCTCACTCAGATGACTTTGTTTATGAAATTTATGAAAACATTTAAGGAAGAAATAATACTTATTCTACTCAAACGCTTCATAAAAGACAGAAAAGGTATAAACACCCGCTAATTCACTTCATGAGACTGGCATTACCCTGACACTCAACCCAGACAAACCCTTTAACACAATTTCAGCAAATTAAATCCAGTAATGGTATAAGAAAGATACATAATGACCAAGTGAGATTACCCTGGCAATAAAAGAGCGGCTTAATATTTTAATTCCAATCACAACTCACCATTTCAGCAGAGTGGAAGGGAAAAAGCAAATGAGCAACTCACCACATGGGAAAGCAAGACAAAAAAGCACAACAAAAGTCATCACCATCACACAATTCTTGATTTGTACTTCTTGAATGGAAAAAAAAGGTATCTCATCAATTTATTAAAAGAAAGAGCCAGTCAGGGTGCAGTATAGCAATGAAGAAGCATACAATTTTCCTCTAGTTCCTAAATGCCCCCCGCCCCCTACTATCATGATTCCAATTCTACCTTACAAATCCAGCTAGACCAGAGGATGTACACTGGTACAGATAGGAGTTGGAAACACAGGGAATCTAGGGCGGATGATCCCTGCAGGACCAGTGGTGAGAGTGGTGATAACCAGAGGGTGGAGGGAAGGTGGGTTGAAAAGGGGTAACCGATTACAAGGATCTACATATAACCTTCTCCCTGGGGGATGGACAACAGAAAAGTGGGTGAAGGAAGATGCCAGACAGTATAAGATATGACAAAATAAAAATAATTTATAAATTATCAAGGGTTCATGAGGAAAGGGGAGCAGGGAGGGAGGGGAAAAATGAAGAGCTGATACCAAGGGCTCAAGTAGAAAGCAAAT
>NW_022111313.1:842858-848132 GCF_000313985.2 Echinops telfairi
CGTCACTCTTTACGAGAGTAAAAAGCCTCATCTTTCTCCTGCGGAGCAGCTGGTGTTTATGAACTGCTGACCTCACAGTCAGCAGCCTAATGCGTAAGCTACTCAACTATCTGGGTTCCTGCTCCCATAAAGACCCATAGCCTTGGAAGCCCACAGGGAAGGCTCTACTCGGTCCTAATGAGCCGGAATCGACTGGTGGCAGTGAGTTTTGAGCACTCTGCTACAGCTTTCTCTTGCAAGGAGGCTGGTGTCTTAGAACTGCTGGTCTTTGGTTGCAGCCGAGCGCTTCACTGCACCACCACCGCTCCTTACATAACCGCCAAACCACGGAGAACGATGGCCCAGCCTGCTGACACAACCTGAACCAGCACGGCCAGAGCTGCTCTCACCTCCCCTGTCTCCCTCACACCTTGGTGCGCGTCACTGCCAGGCGGGCATCATTAATGTGCAAAAAGAGTCAGATGGCAGAATTTTCACCATTGCCTCATATGTGAAATGTTGGATAACGAGATAGTCAATAAGGGAGGAATAGGTGTTGTATCTCAATTGATTTTGACAAAGGTGCTAAGGTAATTTAGTGGGGAAAGGAAAGAGTTTTCAACAACTATTGCTGGAACGACACATGGGAAAAATGACTGCTGACTCATACCTCAAATCATACACAGAAACTAATAGAAATTGATCACAGGCTAAAATTTAAAAATAACAAGTGAAAAAAATTCTAGGACAAAGTACAAACTATCTGGACACAACAAGCACAGCAAGGAATCGGGAAGTTGGACTTTAGAAAAATTAAAAACTTTTGCTCAAGGGATTGCTGAAGAGCATGAGGAGCTGCAGACCGGGACAAACGACACGAAGACAACCCAATTAAAAACAGGCAAGGAACCTGAATAGAAGAAACCCTAATGGCCGGCAAACACACGAAATGATGATCTGTCCCATTAGTCATTCACCTTCTCCCTTTAAGGAGATTCTGACTCACAGCGACCCTACAACGCACAGCAGAGCCGCCCCCATGAGCTTCTAAACTGCCAGTCTTTATGGGAGCAGAGAGCCCCATCTTTCTCCCTTGGAGTGGCCAGTGGGTTGTGGTCAGCAACTCACAGCATGACCCACTTATGCTACCAGGGCTCCATCACGAGTCACCAGGGAAACGCAAATAAACCCAGTGGAATGGCCAAAATGAAAATGACTGATAACATAATGTGTTGGCAAAAATGTGAGTGTCACTGCAACTTTTGGATTTTGCTGAAGGAAATAAAAATAGGCATCATTGCTTTGGAAAATAGTTTGACAGTTTCTTATGTTCCCGGCACCTTTATTCAGAGTGGCAAAACCTACAAACAAAATGTTCATTGAACTGTGAATGAAGAAACAAACAGTGGTACATTTTGTATAAAGGAATATTACACAGTAATAAAAACAAATGCATTACTAGCATATGCAATTAACAGATGTATCTCAAAAAAACACTACACAGATGCAGAAAAAGAACAATGTAGGAGGTCTTGCACTACATGACCTTTAAACTTATATAATGTATTAGTCTGGGTACTTAGGAGAAACATATCCACAGCAACTCATGTATAAGAGGGTTTTATGTAAAGAAAGTGTGCATCACGAAAACATCCCAACCCAATGCTGCCCAAGCCCACAAGTCCAACATTAACCCATTAACCCAACACCAGTCCACAAAGTCCTCCACCTCACAAAACAGAGGCAATGATGCCGACTGCAGGAGGAAAGCTGAGTCAGTGAACGTGTAAGCATCTCAGCACTAGCAGGGGTCTCCACACGGCTGCTCCAGCACCCAGGGCTGCATCGGGGTAGGTCCATGTGGCTTCTCCTTGGGATGTCTTGTAGGAAGTCAATCTTGCAAGCTGAAGCAGGGAGCTGCTAAGGCAGCTGCACCCGGTGCGACCATCACAAAGCAAGAGACCCGAGAACTAGGAAGGCGAGGCTCACCACCCATTTATCCCTCTGCCTTTCAATTAGCCCCACATGTGATTATCGGCCAGGTTGGCACAATTAACTAACTCACTACCCAACCACAGTGGTCAAAACCATCTGGTACGAGACAATGACAGATACAAAGACCAATAGAACTGGATAGAAAGCCCAGAAATAAAAGCATTCGCCTACAGGCAACCGATTTTCAAGAAAGGACCGAAACGACATTCAATGGGAAAGGGACACCCTCTTCAACAAACGGTGCTGGGAAAATTGGATCTCCATCTGCAGAAGAATGAAACAGGACCCACACCTCACCTCATGCTCAAAAATGAACTCATGATAGATTAGAGCAGGGGTGCTCAAGCTTTTTAAACAGGGGCCAGTTCACTGTCCCTCAGACCCATTGGAGGGCCGGACTATAGTTTTTAAAAAACTGAACAAATTCCTATGCACACTGCACATATCTATCTTATTTCAAAGTAAAAAAACAAATGAGGCAAAAACACCCAGCGAGCCGGATAAATGTCCTCAGCGGACCGCATGTGGCCAGCGGGCTGCAGTTTGAGACGCCTGGATTAGAGCTATCAGGATCATCCATGAGAAAACTGGGACAAACTTAAGGGGCCAACTGCAGGGCATTCACGGCCTACCAAGTACAACAAAGCAAGCGAACACAGTGAAAGACAAAACAGATGACTGGGACCTATTAAAATAAAAGATTATGCGTATCCAAAAACTTCATGGAAGGAGTAAAACGAGAGTCTACGGATGGACTGGGAAGCAAATCTGTAGTAATGACACAATGGACAAGGGCTACTTCTGAAATCTGTACAATTCTGCCACACCTCAACAAGAAAGAAAACCCCAGATAAGCCAATTAAGAGAGGGCAAAGGACACGAACAGACAATTCACAAAGGATGACGCTCGGCTGGCTGACAAACACATGAGGAAAAGATGACTAGTCACCTGGCAGATGCAAATCAAAACAGCGATATCACTGTACATGCACAAAGGGAGACCAATTAAAAAAAACAGAGAACGAATACTGGAGGCTACTGGTGGTACAACCACTGTGGAAAGCAATATGGCGCTACCTGAACCAACTGGGACTAGAAAGGCCACGCAACTCAGCGATGATACTTCTGCTGGGCAGATACCCCACAGAAACCAGAGACTGAACATAAACAGATGTATGCTCTCCCATATTCATTGCAACATAGTTCACAATAGCAAGAAGCTGGAAATAACCCAAATGCCCATCAGTAGAAGAATGGATAATAAACTCTGGTACATCCACACAATGGAATACGATGCATCCCTAAAAAACCATACAACACCTTATGACAGGGAGGGACCCAGAAGCCATTATGCTGAGTGCAGTCAATCACAGAAGGGAAAATACTGTATGAATCCAATACTATAAGGATAAACACCAAGATCAAGCCAGGCTTCTGCTCTCAGGTCATGCAATCTTCTAATCCTGCATCCCAGGCAACAAGTCTGCCTAATGTCCACGAACCATATTATCACCCCCTTTAGAGGAGTCCTCACCTCAGCTGGGGTCAGTTTCTCAAGATGGGGGAGAGGGAGAAGACCATTAAGATGCTGCCTTATGAGGCACTGATACCAAAGGCTCAAATAGAAAGTAGATGGTTAGAAAATAACAACAGCAACCTAAGTACAAGTATGTTCCATATGTAAGAACCCCCAATAAAATGATCTTAAAAAATAACTACAGAGATAAAAAAACAAACATACAAACAAAATGGCAAAGATGTTGCCTTATAACATTGTGCTAAGGTCACCCCAATCCAACAAACACCCCTACCAGAGTGATGAGAACCTTACTTAAAAGTCATCATGTAAGCAGGAGAGCATGTACGTCTCAAAGATGGTGATTACAATCCTGTTGGTGGGCAAAGCAGGTGGGGCAAACTCCCATGGGGTAAGAAACACTTAACAATACTTACACAGAACCCAAGAGGGAGAATATGTTTGGTACTATGTTCCTAACTGGATACATTTGACCTAGTTTCTATCTGGCCCTTGGTGACGCAGGCTGTGTGCTATAGACAACTGGGACTTCAGACTCTGTCCTTTTGAGGCACACAACATCCTTCCATAGGCCACACCTGAAGGATTCAATGTGGAAACCCCACTAAGTGAACTGGGCTTTACCTCAAACTCACCTATAAGCAGATTTAAGGGACCAACATATCCCCTTAGACTGAACGGTAAAACGAGCTAGTGTGTGTGAGGAGCAGATGAATGCTATCCCAAGGGTTTGGAATTGGTGGTTTTAGGACTTTGGTTTGCATTTCTTGCGTTGAGGGTGGCCAATGAATGCTGGCCTGGACTACCGCTTATTTACTAATTTAATGCCCTTCTTGATCTCTTATGACATTTATTAATCTGGTAGACTTTGTTCTGCCTTTGTGAATCAATATTATTAGAAGATTTGCCCTATCACCAACCCCCATTGTTTGTGTAAATAGTATCCAATCACTTAAGAGTTTTATCTGTACAACAATTCATATGATGTGGTCTGAAGTCAGTATATATTTGTATAATTTCCTTTTCTCAACAGTGTTTTAAATTCTATAGAATTGGCAAAATCAATGACACTACCAATAAAATTACATTATGCTCCAGGGCATAACATATAATGTTCTCTACCATAAAATGACAATGGTTTCTCTAAAGTGAACCAGACTGATATAAACCATAAAGGAATGGATTTGGAGGTCACACTTAATTCTAGCCCAATCTAACAACAATTAGTTCTTAGGACATGGCTCTGCTTAATGCTTGCCCTTTTGAAGCGACAAGAGAAGATATAGGTGCTACAGCAAAGTGTGGTGTGTAATTTGATGAACAATATCTGGGGTTTTAGAGGCTTGTCTTCAAACAAGCAGCCACCTCAGTCAGGTTATCAACTAAGTCTACATACAAGAAGCACACTAACCTGTGTGATCCAAGGATTGTAAATAATAAAGTCAAATTGTGAAGGAGGAAATGGTATCAGAACTTAAATTGTGAACACTCAGTTTGCAGAAGGCTGTGGATGACAGTGGAAGTCCCCAATACATTTGCAGGGTACCGACACAGATTAAACTTCTGGTGAATCCTCTCTGACCATTATTGAGGGATGTGAATTGCCTTGTTATAAAACAGTGCATGGTAAAATCGATTATAGTAGATGTAGTTGGGTTAAAATATAATACATTATTTGATCTCCCTTTTAACCCAATTTAAAGTAGCTTCAGTTTTTAATATTTTCTGCTTTCTTTTGTCTAGTCATTAATGGTTTTTGTTTG
>NW_022111313.1:850225-851650 GCF_000313985.2 Echinops telfairi
AATTCCTCTTGGTTACATTACCCTTGATCACACCCTACCAGGCCTTACATCCTCCTTACCACCGATTAGGATCACTTGTTGTTCCCTTGTCCCTGGGTTTGTTAACACCACTACCTTTCCCCCTACCTCCCCCTTTCCCATGTCTCCCCAGAACTGTCGGTCCTATTGTTTTCTCCAGATTGTTCATCCAGTCTATCTTATTTAGACAGACCTGCCTGTGCACTCTTGGGATCGTAGTTGGAGTTCTCAAGGAGGCTGTGAGATCACAAGGTCATCCGTACACAGGGACTAAGATCAAAGGAACCTAGATGCTTGTGAGAGTTGTTTTCACCCCGCCATGCCAACCATCCTCAAGTTGGTGGGGCAGCCACTCAGCCCCCTTCAGACCGGGCATAACAGGAGGCTGTGTTCTCCCCTCTGTTTCCTTTTCTTGGGGGATGGCGGTGTTAGGTGCCATAGAGTCATTTCTGACCCAGAGCGACTGCATGCACAACAGAAGGAAAGCCTGTCTCGGCCTCACAATTGGTCCTATGCCCGAGCCCTTTCCTGCAGCCATGGTGTCAATCCATCTTCCTCTTTTTCGATGCCCCTCCACTTTACCAACATGATGTCCTTTTCCAGGAAATGGTCTTTCCTGACAGTTAGGAACTTCTTCTAAGACAGATGTGTTGGACCTTTCAGCAGTCCACGCGACTTCTACATTCTTCGCTGGCACCACCATTCTAATGCATCAGCTCTTCTTCTGCCTTCCTTACTCAGTGTCCACCTTTCACATGTGTAGGAGGCCACGGGAAACACCCTGGTTTGGGTCAGTCGCACTTTAGTCCTCAGAGTTACATCCTTGCTTTTCAACACTCGAAAGAGGTCACGTGCAGCAGACTTACCTAGTACAATGCATCCTTTGATCTCTGGACTGCTTCTTCATTAGAACTGATCGGGGATCCAAGCAAGAATGAAAGCCTTCATATTTCATTTGTTTGTTTATCATGATGTTACCTTGTGGTCCAGTTGTGAGGATTTGGGTCTTTACGTTGTGCCGTAATCCTTACTGAAGATTGCAATCCTTGACATTCATCAGTCAGTGCTTCAAGTCCTTCTTGCTGTCAGCAAGCAGGGTTGTGAATAAGTCTTCCTCTAATACTGATGGGTGTGGTGAGGGACCAGCGCGACTCGTTCTGCTTTCAGATCTGCCCAGCCAGGGGTGCTCCAGGGTATCCTGGGCCATCGCACAGCTGAAGGTGCAGCGGGGCAGCTCCCACAAGGGCCTGTGGTCACGGGGCTTGGCAGAGGGGCTGGTCCCCCAGGCAGGGCCTGGCTGAGAAGGGGCAAGTGCAGCTGTGTGTGGACACTTCTTTATTAAAATTCTCCCAGCAGCTGTTAACACAGTGCACATTTTTTTAATCGTTTTATTAGGGGCTCATACAA
>NW_022111313.1:852405-853585 GCF_000313985.2 Echinops telfairi
CCTCCTCATTCACTATAATAAGATTTTTTGTTCTGATGATGACTGATACCTGACCCCTTCAACACCTCGTGATCACACAGGTTGGTGTGCTTCTTCCATATGGGCTTTGTTGCTTCTGAGCTAGATGTCTGCTTGTTTACATTCAAGCCTTTAAGACCCCAGATGCTGTATCTTTTGATAGCTGGGCACCATCAGCTTTCTTCACCACATTTGCTTATGCACCCACTTGTCTTCAGCGATTATATCATGGAGGAGAGCACACAATGTTATGATTTTTTTGTTCTTTGATGCGTGATAACTGATTCCTTCGGCACCTCGTGATCACACAAGCTGATGTGCTTCTTCCACGTTGGCTTTGTTGCTTCTGAGGTTACCTTCAAGCCTTTAAGACCCCAGATGCTATATCTTTGGATAACCGGGCACCATCAGCTTTCTTTACCACATTTGCTTTATTTACCCGCTTTGTCTTCCGCAGTTGTGTCGGGAACGTGAGCATCATAGAATGCCAATTTAATAGAAGTATCTTGCATTGTGGGAGTACTTGAGTGGAGGCCCAATGTCCTTCTGCTACCTTAATACTAAAGCTATAAATATATGCACATAGATTGTTTCCCCATCCTCATAAATATACTTACATATGTATATGCCTTTACTTAGATCTCTATAAATGCCCTTTGCCTCCTAGCTTTCCTCTTGTCCCACTCTCATGCTCAGTCTTCACTTGAGTTTCAGTAATTCCTTTTGGTTATATTACCCTTGATCATGTCCTACCAGGCCTCCTACACCCTCCTCACCACTGATTTGGATCACTTGTTCCCTTGTCCCTGGGTTTGTTAACACCACTACCTTTCCCTCCCCCCTCCCCCTTTCCCATCCTGTTTGCGTTTTGTATGATATTCTGTATATGACATCCAGAATAGGTAGATCTACAGAGACAATAACTGGATTGCTAAGTGCCTAAGGGCATGGGAGAGGAGGATGGGGGAAAATGGGGATCTAACAACGAGTAAAAGAAGAAAATGTGTGGAAAGGGAGAACTGATTACAAGTATCTACCTATAACTTCTTCCCAGGGGGATGGACAACAGAAAAGTGGATGAAGGGAGACAGCAGACAGCATAAGATATGACAAAATAATAATAATTTATAAATTATCAAGGGTTCATGAGGGAGCGGGGAGC
>NW_022111313.1:854851-865051 GCF_000313985.2 Echinops telfairi
GATGTACAAATGCGCTTTACACAATTGATGTGTGTATGGATTGCGATAACAGTTGTATGAGCCCCTAATCAAATGTTTACAAAATAAATAAAAATAAAAACATTGAAGTTGTACAACCAAAAAAGAAGTTTATCAAAGATTGCCTGGATTGCATCCCCAATTGCATTTGACTGTTTCCCTTCCAGAAGCAACTATGGGGATGCAACTGGAAGGGAAACGGTCAAATGCAATTGGATGATGGGACTGCTGTGTCTCAGTGGTGGCTGTACTGGCTGTCTCATATACCTGCCAATTAGACAAAATGTTACTGAGAGTGAGTGCATTTTACTTTATGTAAACTATACCTTAATAAAACCAAAACATAAGAAATAAACTGAACTGACTCAGTGACCCTATAGGACAGGGGAAAACTACCCCTGCAGGTTTGTTTCTCAGGCCGTGAGTCCTTAGAGGAGCTGACAACCGTGTTGTCTCTGGAGCAGCAGGTGGCAGATTCCAACTGCTGGCCTCATGGTGAGCAGCCCAATGTGAAACCTGCTATATGTTTGATTAAAAACACAAAGCAACAGAAACCACGAACCAACCAACCAACCAACTCACCTCCACGAGTCTATTCTGACTCTCAGTCACCCACAGGGCAGCCTGGAAGTCTTAAGAGTTTCTGCGATTATACATCTTTACAGGAGTAGACAGCTTCATCTTTCTCCTGCAGAGTGCCCGGTGGTTTAAACCACTGGTGACCTTGCAGTTAAATGCCAGTCTTACGAATATGGATTCATAATTTATGAGGGTGGCCCAAGATAGAGCAGTAGCTTACAGGGAGGGCTGTCAAAGACCTGGCACGGGTACGACTGGAAACCCTGATGGAAGAGGAAACACTCTTAAATGAAGTGCAGTCTCCCTCGACCTCACACCTCACTCAGAAACTAATTCCAGGTGACTTCTTTATCTGAATCTGAAAAGCACACCCAAGTTTCTACACACTATCCAGAGGGCAGTTTCATGACCTTGGTAGGTCCGTTTCATCAACAGGGCTAAGACACACTGACCAGAGGAAAAGGCTAATTCAATGGCATCAGTGAATTCAAGTGTCATCTTCTGCCCATGTGAGACTAGTCAGAGAGGCAGAAAAGTCTCGTCACTGCCAAACGACTAGCATTCAGGATACAGGCGTGCCACTCAGTAAGAATGAGAGCAAGAGTCACTCTCTTTTTTATAAATTCTTTTATTGGGGGCTCTTACAACTCTTATGACAATCCATACATCCATTGTATCAAGCACATCTGTACATATGTTGCCATCACCATTTTCAAAACATTTTCTTCCTACTTGAGCCCTTGGTATCAGCTCCCCCCCCTCCCTCCTCCACTCTTGTGACCCCCCCTGATAAATTATAAATTATTTTCATATTTTACACAGTCCACTGTCTCCCTTCACCCAAGTTCCTGTAGTTTGTCACCCTGTGTGTGTATTATACATCTATCATTGCAATTGGTTCTCCCCCTTTCTTCAATGGTATTGTTATTGCCATTATTGTTTCTGAGGGGTTCTATCTGTCCTGGATTCCATGTGTGGAGAGCTCTTATCTGTACCAGTGTACATGCTCCAGTCCAGCCGGATCTGTAAGGCAGAACTGGGTTCATGGCAGTGGGAGGGGGAGGGGGGCGAGGAAGCATTAAAGAACTAGAGGAATGTTGTGTGTTTCAGTGTTTCCTGGGTGCTATATTGCACTCTGTCTGGAGAGCAAGATTCTTAAGGGGCACTTACAAAGGGAGCGCTCCAAGGGGGTGCTGCCTCCATGAGGAAGTGTTCAGTCTCTGTAGTCACCAAGGAAATGGAGCATAGAACCAGCATTAGACACTCTCCCACATGCTCCAACAGGCTGCGCAGATGGACTGCTCCCCTCCAACAGGGAGACCACTGTGCACTCTGGGAGCATCTACTGGAGCAGACATAGACTGCTCTGACCCACGAATTCTGTCATCAACGAAAGACACTGCTAAGACCCAGATAGACAGTTACCAAAGACGACAGGTGTGTACACCAATGGTCACAGCAAAATCACGTGTTAATACTCCAAACTGGGACCAACCAAAATGCCCAGCAGGGGATGGACGATCCAAAACGCAGTGACCGCATATGACCGAGTAGAATGGCGTCTGTGGGTTTCTGAGTCTAACTCTTTGGGGGAGTAGAAAGCCCTATCTTTCTCCCTTGGATGGACGTGTCACTGGGGGCGCATTTGCCCCATGGGACGGCTACTCTGCACAAACTGGCCTAGCGAGGAAAAGGAATCGGGCCTGCCATGTGGAAGAGCACAGCAGAATCACACACAGTCTGAATGATGCGGTGGGCTAATTCTGTGGACATAATACTGAGAAAACTAGCAAGCAACCATGTTAGAGGTTTATTGAAAAGTAACAATGGCTAAGAAATGATCTAGCACATGTCAAGTCCGGTTTCAGTAACTGTTACCTGCCTGCACTTGGGTTTCTCAACACCCCTGGGACCTAGAAGAGCTGTCGGGGTGGCGGGGGTGCTGTGGCTTGGCGTCCACTACTCCAAGTGAGCAAATGAATCACCTGAGGGTCCGGGCCGCTTGCAATTGCAGGCAGCTGAGCCCGTCAGCGCTCTTCGACACGCCATGTGCACTGACTCTCCTTGGGGCAGTCCGGATGGAAAGGTGACAGGAGGGCACATGTCCTGAGGACTGTGGGAGGTTGGGGAGGCCACACCCCCATTCTTCAAAGGGAAAAACCCAACTGCTCAAACAGTGGGATGGTTGAGCCTGGGCCAGTCTGACTCCAGGGCCGTGGTGTTCTCATCCCAAGGAGGAGGGAGGCCTGCAAGGCAGCCAATGGCGGTGCCAGGAACAGAGGGAGGCTTGAGGGGTGGTGGGCAGTAGCTCTGCCCACTGATGCCTGGGGAAGGGCCAGGTGTCTGACTTGAGGGACTGAGGGAAGGCTGGGCCCTCTTCTCTGAGGAGAGGCCAGGAGATCAGCCAGACATGAATTCCTAGGTGCCTTGAGCCCTGCTGGGAGCAGCGCCCACACATCGGGCCGAGTGGTATGGGAGGGCTTCTGATCCAAGCCGCCTGACTTGTCCTGACAGTGCGGTCACCAGAGAAAAGTAGGCCTACTTGAAGACAGAGGAACGTAGGGAGTGGAGAGGCAGGTACCTGGCAGAAAGTCGGTTCAAGTCCTGGGTTGGCAACTTGGGCACAGGGCACAGGCCACAGAGAAAAGCTGAGGAAGTGGGTGGAGTCTAACTTAGGTGAAGTCAAGCTATGGGAGGGCACCGAGGGGAGACTATGCAGTGGACACAGAGCCAAGCAAAGAAGATGGCCGTTGAGAAGGGGAGTCACCGATGCAGGAAGACTGCTAGGGATGAAGCCATGGGTGTGTGCTACAGAAGTGGCTTGGGTCCTGCTGCCTCACTAGCCATTCTGCCCCCCATGCGCCCTCTGGCTCTGCCTGTCATACTACCTCTGATGCGTTACTCTCAGCCTCTGCTTCCCCTTATCTCCACCCAGCAATTAACTTCTGTTCTTCCAACCTTTTTGTAATCTATTTTGCTGTTGTTGAAAGTATACACAGCAATACTTAGGCCGATTCCACAGCTTCTCCGTGTACCACTTGGTGACAGTGACGATGTTCTCCAAGTTGTGCATCCCTTCTCTCTCGCTCGCTCGCCTTCGCTAAGCCGCTCCGTCATTCACACAGATGCACTGCTCCCCACGGATCCTACCTAACCTTTGGAGGTGCTGCTGTCAATTTACTCTCCTGCTCTAAAAGAGCACAGTGCTAGTGCACCACAAAATGCCCACTTCTTACCTAGGGGATTAGTCGCTGAGTCTTAAAAGCTTGTGAGCAGTTATCTACGAAACAACTATTGTTCTCTCAGAGCAAAGACGAGTGAGGAAAATCAAAGACACAAGGAAACAATCAGCCCCAAAAAAGGACATAACCCAGCCTCTCTGACCGGGAGACTGGAAGAACTAGATGGTGCCCAGCTACCGCTGCTGGCTGCTCTGAAAGGGAACACAATCGGAGGTCCTGGTGAGAATGGTATAAAATTGGAACAAGACTCCAAATGATAGACTATGGTCCATACACACCCTTCAAGGCTGGAGTTGAACTCACCCCTGTGGCTCTATTTTCAGTCAAATGAGGCAAGTCTGTAAAGTGAACACTTACACTAGAGAGGTACATACCCCTTAGAACAATCAACCAGTTGAGGCGAAAGGGCAGCATCTACCCAGGGACAAGGTTCTGAGGACAGGAAGAGAGAGGAAGCAAAGGCGGGTGGAAACGGGAAGAGTGCTGGAACACCTTGGGGATCACCACCAATGTCACAGAACAAACTGTGGATGGACAGTTGAATGGAGATCTAATTTGCTCTGGAAACTTTCACCCAAATCACAATTAGACAAAACAACAATATAAAACCAAACAAAAGAAACTACTCCATCTCATGGCAAATCCAGAAATACAATGAAAAGTAAATAAGGCTTTGGAATCGAACTTATCTCTCCTGCCATACACCTAATGAAAGCCACAATCAAGTCTTCCAAGTGTGAAACTCCAAGAGCCTTCCTCACCTTCTCACCCTAAAAATCGTAGAGGGTAAATCTCTGATGCATCTATCACTTCTAAAAGAAAACAACAAAAGGAGCAGAATGCTCAAGATGCTTTTTTTTTAAAACTAGGTGAGCATAACTATTGTTTGGTTTTTAAGATGACATTGGGAATATTTCTGGTTTAAGATTTTTAAAGATTATCTCAAGGCAATAATTTTGGAGGTTTATCCAGTCTCCATAGCACCAGAAAGTCTGGGGGTACATTAGAATTTACCATTCTGCTCAGCATTTGCCCCCTTTTGGTCAGGATTCTTCAATGGAATCTTTGATAAAAATGTGCAGTAGTTGTAGCTGGGCACCATCTAGTTTTTCTGGGTTCATGGCGAAGGAGGAAACTGCTCATGGAAGCAATTAGCTACACATTTCATTTCTTCCTCTAATCCTCAACTTTCTTTCTCTGTTTCTTTAGGCAAATAGAGGCTAATTGCTGCGCCTTGAAAGCTGTTAGGACTCCAGGTACTAAGCAACAGACCAGGAGTTTGGACCAAATATCCAAACCAAACTCCCTGCCATTGAGTCAACGCAGACTCACACTGACCCGACAGGACGGGGAAAGAACTGCCCTGTGGGTTCTGAAACTGTGACTCTGTAGGGGAGTAGAAAGTCCCATCTTTCTGCAGAGGAGAGGCTGGGGGGTTCACACCGTTGACCGTAAGGTTCGTAGCCAAACACATAACCACTATGCCACCAGGGCTTCTTAGGAGGTAGGACAGAAACACTGTTTGTTGGCCAATTAACGGGGATTTCCCATGAAACCATGGCCCTAAACCTCCAAACCAAGGAACCAAATCCCAGGAGGTCTGGGTTGAACACAGGCAGTCTAAGCAGGCACTCTGGCTTTCTGTAAAAATATTCATCACACAACATTTGCCACGTCAACATTTTACAGGTATACAACTAATTTGAAGCAATTATAATCATTGCCTCTGCAACCCTATTAATCAACGTGATTTTTTTGCCATCACAATTTACCTTCTTTGCCCTTCCCCCTCTCCCTCTTGATTCTGGTAACCACTAATAAACTCTGCTCTCTATTAATTTGCCTTTTATGGGCAGGGGTCCCTTGTATCTGTTAGGTCACCCAGGATTGATCCTTTTGTGGTCGCCTAGTTTCATTCAGCCTGAGGTTGGGAAGCTTCACCCACACTGCAGACTTCCCACCTTCGGCTGCCGGGAGTAGTAGTACTCCACTGCACAGCACCACTGTCGGATGCTGCAGTCCTCTGCTGATGGGCATTGAGTTGAGTCCAGCTATTTGCTATGGTGACTATTCGTGTACAAGCTGCAGTGAACAAGCAAGTGTGTTGGTCTCCGCTTTTAGGTCTTTTGGGTATGCACCTAGGAGTGCAATGCTTGTGTCACATGGCGGTTCTATTTTTAGTTTTTTTGAAGAAGTGTCACACTGTCTTCCAACATTCCTTTTCCTTAAGCTTCTCTTTTAATTAACCTTCTAATAAACATCCTTGAACTTTTACACCACTCATCATTCAAAGGTTAAATGTCAGGTCTTTCAAGTGATTCAAACCTGCATTGCTTCCCCCATGCCTAGGCCAGGCTCCAGTCACACTCTCACATTTGTCCTTTGCAGCACATAAGAGTCAACTAAATCATCTGGACATTTGTCACAGAATCTCTCTCTCTCTTTCCCTTGCAGATAAGGATCATGAGGCCTGAAGTGTACTTGGCTAAATGCCAAGCTCAAAACCAAACTCGAATTGGTTCCAGCTCATAGTGGGCCTTGTAGGACAGAGCAGAACTGCCTTTAGCTTTCCAATACTGGTATTCTTTATAGGAGGAGACTGCCTCATCTTTCTCCCAGGGAGCCACTGGTGGGTTCTGAACCACTGAACTTGTGATGAGCAGCTCAATTTGTAGACCATATACATCTGGGTAAATTAGGGGTTAGAAACCTTTTTCTGGAAAGGGTCAGACAGTCAATACTGTTGGCTTCATGGGCCATGCAATCCCAGTTAAACCTATTCAACTCTGCCATGCTAGCTACCTAACAGCCCTCAACAAGACGTGAATGAATGGGTATGGCTGTGCTCCAATACACCTGTATTTGGTAAAACAGGCAGTGGGCTACGGGGTAAAGGACCATCCTGCTAACCCCTCTGGTCTACATTGCCAGCACCTGGCTCCACAATTGAGTAAAACTACAAAGTGCCATGGAGGCAGGCTGTGGAAGAGGGAGGATGGGGGTTAAGGAGGGAGCAGAAGTCGAAGCAGCAGAACCTTTTGAGAGTTCCACAATTTGTGGGGCAGGGCTGGGGACAGCCTTGGGGCAGGAGGTTAAATAGAACTCTTTGCAGATTAGGACAAGGCAGGGCTGGGGAACCCAGGGGGTTAATGAAGAAGTTAGGGCATGG
The DNA here is from genome assembly GCF_000313985.2 of Echinops telfairi. NCBI lineage: Eukaryota > Metazoa > Chordata > Mammalia > Afrosoricida > Tenrecidae > Echinops > Echinops telfairi. The sequence goes on from NW_022111313.1 coordinate 861,860, forward strand.
GCCCCAGAGCTCAGGACTGTACAGGGACTGCATGGGTGTTGAAGGAGACAGAAAGACGTCTTCTGGAGCTGAGGACAGGCGTCAAGAATGGCTGCTGTTTTGGCTGCGTGCTATCAAGTTGAGTCTGACGTATGAAGACCTTATAGCAGACAGGAGCTGGCCTTGTGGGTTCCCAAGCTGTAATCTTGTGGGAGCAAATCGCCAGGTCTTTCCTCCTGCAGACCAGCTGAGCAGGTTCAAGCCACCAACTTTTGGGCTAGCAGCTGGGTCCTTACCATTGCCCTAGTGCTCCCTCAAGGAAAGGTCTGCCATTGGGTCACTTCTGACACACGGTGACCCCATAGGACACAGTAGAACTTCCCCTGCACGTTTCTGAGGCTGTCAATCTTTACAGGAGCAAAAAGCCTCCTCTTTCTCTGGCAATCGGCTGGTGGGTTGCAACTGCAACGTGTAAGTCATTACGCAGCCAGGACTCCCATCAAGGACAGGCAGAGGGAGGAGAGAAAAGGAGAGTCTTATGTTCTTCTCTATAAAATGTGAGGGGAGGCCACATGGTGAAGAGTGGGGCCTCAGAAGGCTCCGGAAGCCCGAGCGTCTGACAGGGAGTAGTGGCAGCCAGGCAGGTCACCAGGGCTCCCAGGAAGACCAGCGCCAGACATCATTTTTCTCTCTGAGGGGAACGTGTAGAACACTTCCCGCAGAGGTGGCACCTGAGTGTTCTGTGGGTTGTGTTTCTAGCTCTGACTCAACGTGGCGTGGTGATTCACTCACGGAATCACCAGCATCGCCCGCTGTCCCTTCCTGTCGCTTCACTTTCCCATGCAGGTAGAATGGCAGGCGAGGAGGCTGTGGCCACGCCTCATACACGCAGACACACCCAACAGCAATGAGATTCCTGAGACAGCTCATGGTGGGCCTCATGCCTCAAGTCTCCGAACGTGGATCCACAGATTTAACAAAGCAAGGACCAAAAAACATGGAGTGCCTATCAACTGACAATCAGACCAAACTCACTGCCACAGAGTTCGATTCTAACTCACAGTGAACATACAGGACAGGGTAGAACTACCACTATGGGTTTCTGAGGTTGTAATTCTTTACGAGAGTAGAACGCCTCATCTTTCACCCTTGGAGCAGCTGGTGGTTTCCAACTGCTGACCTTGTGGTTAGCATCCCAGCACATAACCCACTGTGCCACCAGGCCCCTAATCACAGGAGCCTGTCATCTCAAGAGGTTGCTTTATGGCTGTTCCTCACATGCTGTCCATGGTAACTCACCAGCTATTCCTCTAGCGGGCAGATGCTTTGCAGAGAGCATCAAGGGAGAGTATCACACCCACTGCCATTGAGTTGATTCTGACTCACAGACCTGAGAGGACCGAGAACTGGCCTTGTGGATCTCTGACACTAAGTCTTTACCGGAGCAGACAGTCTCCTCTTTCTCCCTGGAGCAGCTGGTGGTTTCAAACTGCTGACCTGTGGTTATCAGCCCAATGCATCACTCACTGTGCCACCAGGGCTCCTTTACGGATGGACAGTAGAGAATAAAGGGAGGAAAATATGTGGTTGGGAGCATACCAATAAAACTATAACAGTAGTTATTTAGTTTTACGAGCCTAACATTGAATGAAAACCTATGAAACATGTCTCACATAAACGGAGATATGTGGAATCAGTCATAGAACAGACATCTCATATTTCAACATTCTTTCTTTTTTTTAAAATCCATGACCAGGGCTGGCGTGTGGGAAATAAATGGATTCGGGATCCCTTCTAGATCTTTCTGGGAAGGGCCAACATCACTGAAGAATCTTTGAGTTGACAAGCCTTTTCAGACCTCGTTTTCTTCCATCTAATTTAAAAGATATTTACTTAAACGCACACACTCAAGGGTCAACTGTAGCCTGGGAAGTAAACCACCGATGCTTGTGTGCAGGTGTGTGGGGCCTCCACGTGGCTCGCGCATCAGGAAGGAGCACGTCTCCTAAAACCTAATAACCAGTCCCGTCTTCCTCCACGCCCTTCCAGAGCCGGCAGCAACCAGCGCCCCGGGATTCTGAGTGTCAAATGGCAACGCCGAGACCTGTCTGACCTTCAGTGTACCCTTAGAGGGATAGTAAATAAATTTACTCTTACCCTATCGTTGGGTTGATGTTTGGATCAAAACTGTTTTCCACAAACCGCCACACGATACTCGATTTACCTACACCCGTATCCTGAAAGAGAACAAGACGGTCCAATAAGGGAGCGTTTACCTGGGGGCAAACACCAACAAACTCTCTGTGGCTCAAGTTTGGGATTTTAGAGTCATCAAGCATCAATCACCTTTAGAAGTTCGGGGACACAAAGGCGGCTTTCACATGAAGCTGGTAAAGAGTTGTAGCTAACTGCGGTCAAGTTGTTTTTTGACTCAAGGCAGGCAAGTCCTGGCGTGGAGAGGATGGCTGCTCAGGAGGGTTTACGGCCACCACCTTTCTCAAGCTAATGGCCAGGCTTGTAATGAGATTTGGGAAGTTTCCAATGGGCACCAGGATCTTTTGAAAACCCTCAAGTTTCAGCTTTAGTGGGAAAAGTGACAAGCCCGTTGGCTTTTTAACATGTATATGCCAACTGATGAACTCTTGAAATACTTGCAACTGGATAAATCCCAGCCCCGCCGCATTTTTGTTTAAATCAAATCAAACTAGTTGGGCTCATTTTCAACTTGGTGGAGAAAGCGCCTTCGGTTCCAAAAAGCAAGCTTTGAGATCGCAGGGTTGCCCTGACCAGACAGGAAGCGAAAACTTCAAACCGGTGCCTGGGATTTCCTGACCAGATAGCAAGTCTCTTACACTTGAGCCGCACCCTCGGGGGGCCCCACCCACGGGCACCGCGCGGGGTCCGAGACGACCCGGGATGGTTAAGGGGCCAGTGGGCTCGTCAACTGGAGGCCTGCCATCACTTTTACTTTGGGAGACGTGGCGAACGCCCCACGAGTACCTCGGAGAAGTTGCCGGGGAAACCCTTTAGGGGCGCAGTTTCATCCAGGTGCGCGGAGGGGGCCGGGGGGGCTCCTTACTCGTCGGGGCTTACAGAGTCGGGGTGCAGGGGCCTCTGGCACCTCTCTCCGGGCTCCAGGACCGGCGGGGGGCTCAGAGGGTCCCTGTCGCCGGACGACCAACTGCTGGGCGCGGCCAGGTGGGCAGGGTGGCA
>NW_022111313.1:865890-891009 GCF_000313985.2 Echinops telfairi
CCTTGTGTGTCTCTTGGTTTTCAGAGATCCCCTTGTACTTTGTGGACTTGCAGGATGACTTAGACGATTGTAAGTAACAGTTGGGGCGCCCCCGCCCCACCCTGGGGCCCTCTCACAGGATTCGGGGTGCAGGGACCGTGTCGGGGGGTGGTTACGGACCAGGCTCTCCATGCTGGGTCTAGAACAGCGAGATGCCCAACTGCCGGGATCCCCTTGAGGTGCTTCCTCATAGGTGGGGTCTGGGCTGAGGCGGGGGTGCTCCCCCCAGCGCCCCACCTTGCGGAAGGGCTTTGGTTCTTGTTGGAGTTTTGATTTCCCGTCACTCTCTTTCTCTTCCTCCTCGTCCCCCTCCGGCTGCCCCTGGGAGGGACGGGTTGGGGCCAGTCCCAAGTCCCGCATGTGCCTGGGTGTGGGGCGCAGCCACCTGAGGGTACTGGCCTCCTTCGCCCCCGGGTCTTCTCGCAGTGCCCAGAGTTTGAGTCCTTTGGGAGGTCCGGCTCTGTGTGGCCAGCCACAAAGTTGCAGACCTCTCAAGTGTCCTGGCCACGAGCCCAGCTGCACCTCTGGTCCAGGAACTCATTGGCACCCGCATTTCGCAGGTCCCCCCCTGCCCGCTTTGCTTCTTAGGCCCTTGAATGGCTGATGTTATCCTGGAGATGCCTGTTCCCACTTGTGTTGGGTGAAGTGTTTCCTCCAGTCCCAGTCAGGCTGTAAGAGCGACCCAGGAAGAATCCCTGTGCTCAGGGAGCTCCCAGGCTGGGGTGCCACTTGTGGAGGGCAGGGGGGCCCTACTTGTAAACAGAAAATGACCAAATCCTGGGGCTTCCTGTCACCAAGCACCTACTTCCTTTCTTGGTCCAGCTCCCCTCTCAAGTTTCCTCCTTCTGAGAGCTGACGTTAAGAGCTCAGCATAGGTCAGGCACAATGGTAAGCCCTTCACACTCTTTAGAGGGGGCTGCTGTCTCCATACCCAGTGGAGCCCTCATGGCACAGTGGGTTAACTGTTGGGCTGTTAACCAGCAGGTCAGCAGTTCAAACCCACCAGCCCCTCTCAGGGAGAAAGATGAAGCAGGTAGCTCTCTTAAAGAGGAAGTTGTAGTCTCGGAAACCCCATGTTCTGCTCTGTGCTGTATGGTTGCCGTGTGTCAGAATGGACTGGATGGCAGTGAGTTTGATTTTGGCTGACCCTGGAAGAGGTGATATTGTTGCGACTCGATGGTGTGGAGTTGGTTCTAACTCATACTGACTCGATGTACAACAGAAAACAACACTGCCCGGATGGGCACCACCCTCAGAATCATGGTCATCTTAGAGCCCATTCTTGTAGCCACTATGTCACTCCATCTCATTGAGGGGCCTCCTATTTTCTGCTGACTCTGCTTGACCAAGCATGATGTCCTTCTCCATGGACCAGCCCCTTCTGATAACGTCCATCTCTGCTTCCAAGGAGCATTCTGGCTCTACTTCTTCCAAGACAGATATGCTTGTTCTGCTGCTAATGAAGAGCATGGGCTTGGATTCAGAGTACTAGGGGCAAAGTCTTGTGCCGCTATTGACTGGCTGTATGTTTCTGGACAAGTTGCTATACTACTCTGAGCCTCAGCTGTCAAATGGCCACGATGCTGGCTCATCACAAAAGACTTTTGGAGGCTTAAAGGAATAAAGGTTTTAAGACCAAGACTCGTATAAAATAAATATTTTTTGGCTGCTGCTATTAATTAAATGCTGCCATAGTTATTAATGTGAACATTTATTGAACCCTGAAGGAGCCCTAGCGGAGCACTGGTTAAACCTTCGACTGAGAGGGCAGCTGTTGGAACCCACCAGCTGCTCTGTGGGAGAAAGACAGCGGTCTGCTTCCTTAGTTGGCATTAGGTCCACTGAGTCTGTCCCTGTGTACGACAGAATGAAACACAGCCTGTGCCATCCTCACATCATTACCATGTTGGAACCCGCTGTGTGTAGCAGCCCGGGGTCATCCCATCTCATTAAGAGTCTTCCTCTGTTGTGCCGATCCCCTTCTTCCCAAGCATGATGTCCTTCCCCAGGGAATGGTCCCTCTGGGAGCAGTTCTACTCTGTCCTGTAGGGTTGCTATGAGTCAAAACTGATTGCCATCCATGAGCTGGCTTTTGTTGAGCCAGGAACGATGTTGGCCCTGTTTACAGAGCCAGGTGACACAGCCAGTGGCCACCCTTGAAAATGAAGGAATGCCACTTTTCCGTCGCTAAACAATGGTGAGCAGCTGTTGGCTTAATATCTGGTCAGTTTGGGGCTGTTTCACAGGAGCCCCGTTGCGGTTGGTTATACATTGGACTGCAGTACACAAAAGTCAGCAGTTCAGAACCACCAGCCGCTTCACAGGAGACAGATGGGGCTGTCTACCCCATAAAAAGTCTCAGAAACTCATGGGCTGTGCCCTGTGGAACCGCTGTGAGTGGGCACGGACTGGGTGGCAGTGAGTGGTTGGGGCTGATTCAGATCTCTGACAAACCACCAGAAAGTACAGCCGCTTAAAATCACTTAAACAAGTAGGTTATTTCTTAGCATTCTGTGGGTCGACCTGGTGGTGCGTCTGCCCCAGGAGTGTTAACTGGGGCTCTGGGCAGACCAGATGGGCTGCAGGGCTTCACTCGCTGCGCTGGGTTGTTGGCTTTGGTTCTCCTGGTGCCTTGATTGTCAACCTGGTGGCTAGGCGGTCTCCTTACAGCATGGCAACCATACGGTCCTCAGATCTCGCTCCTGGTTCAGGTGTATGTGTGAGCAAAAGAAAGCAGCGAGTATGTAAGGACATAGGAACCAATATTGTGTGTTTGCGTTGTTTTGGGGTGGTTAGATGCAGTTGAGTGGGTGCAGACTCATATGTACAATCAAACAAAACACTGCCCAGCCCTGCACCATCCTTACAACTCTTTCTAGCTTTGAGCCTGGGGTTTCAAATTCTGTGCCAGTCCATCTCGTTGAGCATCTGCCTCTCTTTCCATGAGTCTCTACCGTACCCAGCATGATGCCCTCCGAGGAATTGGTCCTACCTGAAGTCCTGTCCACAGTATATGAGATGAACCGTCTCACAGCTTCTTTGTAAGGAGCGTTCTGCCAACGCAGATGGGTTTGTTCTTCGGGCAGTCTGAGGTACTTTCACGATTCTTTGTCAACCCAGACTTGCCCCCCAAAGGAAGGAGCCTACTGGGATGGCTCTAACCTTGGATAGGCCAACTCTGGAAGCCTGGGATTTCCTGTAGGGGTGGAAATGGGGGTGCAGGGGCTGGAGGAAGGCCCGCGTCATCTGGCTACAATATAGTTGTGCCAGTAGCCAGCTGCCCTGGGTCTCACCCTTGCAGACCAGTTATACTGCCGTCCTGTCTGACTCACAGCACTCACAGAGGGCAGATCAGAGCTGCGCAAGGCCTCTCCAAAGCCAGTCACAGGCCTCCGTGGCGTCCGGCCCTTCAGCCTTCCTACGTGGTATTTGTGGGGCATTTCCCATGACTGACAGCAAGAGCCCTGGAATCCCGGCATTCGCGGTCTGCTCTCCCCCTCTCCTCGCTGTGTTAGACTGGGGGAGCTCACTGGGCCACTCGACAGTTCCTTCACCTGGACAGGTCAGAATCCCAGGTGCCGCCTCATGGCTGGTGTGAGGCCTAGGCGAGCTGGCACCTGTGAAAACCTTAGCCCGGGGCCTGGCATAGTGCTTTGTCCAATGGCTTGATCCTTATCATTGTTGGGAGGCTGGTGGAGGTGGTGGTGATGAGAATGCACACAGCTGGACATATACCAATTTTCCAGTTCTACGGGCACACGGACAACTTTCTTCCGTGTTGTGCCACCCGTCTCTCCTTCTCTGAGTCATCCCTCCTCCTCTGAGTCATCCCTCCCTGTGAACATAAGCTCACAGCCCCAAGCTTCCTGTCAAAACTTTCGAGTGACTCCTGTCACTGAGCCCATGGAGAGGCCGTGAGGTGCCATCGGTTCCAACCCAATGTGCCCCTTTGCGCAACAGAACAGAACACTGCCCGCTCCTGCATCACCCTCACAATGGTTCCGGTGCCCGAGCACAGCGTTGCAGCCGCTGTGTCCGTCTGTCCTGTTGAAGGCCTTCCTCTTGTTCGCCACCCTCCACATGGAGATAGATGTTTAACAAGCAGTGCTGATGGCAGGCCTTCTGACTAGGTAAACTAAGATTATCATTTGGTTTTATAAGTAGATTTCAGGGGCGTTTTTGGTTTCTGGCTTACAGGTGACCTGAGGGCAATAGTTTTGGGGGTTCTTCGCGGTTGCTGGGTTTTTGTGTGAGATCTTCTGATTCCCTGTTAACAACTGCTATTCTGTGAGGGATTATTCCAACTTCACAAATGAGAATACGGAGGCTCAGAGAGGTTAAGCAACTTCTCTGGTGTAGCACAGTGCTGGAAGAACAGAATTAGCCCTGAAAAGCCGGGCCCTTTTGGGTCTTGGCCTTTTTGTTGCACCTGACAGATTGGCCTCACTAGCACTCCTAGGCCAGTGGTAGAGCCTGGTTGTCAGCGTGGGTGACCCTGTGCCTGCCCGCCCTTGCTGGTGATTTTGTCAAAACAGCAGAGGTGACCACCTGAGAGTGCGCGTCCCTTTGGTCAGGGGTGCCAGCTCCTTATCACCCAGGGCTCTGCATGATCTAGGTGTTCAATTAACACGGGTTACTGTTAGCATAATGGATCACACGGCTTGTCTGATTTACTTTGCGATTCCTGATTAGATTTGGCTGACTTCAAAAAGCAGCCATAATGAATGGGTGCGCCGTTTTTTAAATCATCCAGAGTCTTGGGGCCATTGCAGCATAGAGGAGATTTAATTTGAGGGAATTGGCTGGTTGCAGCCTTCTGAATTCCTTCTCTGAGAGGGGAGTGTCTGGGTGCTGTGGTGCTGGGCCGCACCTGGAAGGTGGAGGCAGGTGGCCTCTGGTGGTGTTGGTTTAGAGCAGGTGGAGGCCCTAAAACCGTGCCTCCCGAAGCTGGTGATACCGCCCTCTGAGGGGTGCTGGAACGATCCAGTGGGCCTGAGAGAGCAGATACCTACACTTTACCCTGGACTGTGGGCTCCAGGAGAAACATTTTTAATCGCCAAAGGGGTCCTGAGCCTTTTTTTTTTTCTTTCTGAAAAGGAAGGCAGCAGGCCATGTTTGAGTCTGGGAATCTCTGCCCTAGAAGGAACGTGGTGGCGCATCGGGTTGGCAATGGCTGCTGACTGGAAGTCGGCAGCTCAGCCCAGCAGGTGCTTGGGAGAGAGAGGTGGGGCAGTTGCTTTGCCTTGGAAACCCACCCAGGCCAGTTCTGCTCTGCCCTAGAGGCTCACCATGAGTGGGAATTGATTGGCCAGCAGGCGGTTGATTGGGCTGGGAGTCCCTAGAGCAGTGGTTCTCAACCTTTTTAATGCCGGGACCCTCATGTTGTGGTGACCCCCCCAACCATAAATTATTTTCGTTGCTACTTCATAACTTTAATTTTGCTACTGTTAAGAATCGGGCAACCCCTGTCAAAGGGTCGTTTGACCCCCAAAAGGGTTGCGACCCACAGGTTGAGAACCGCTGCCCTAGAGAGATGCTTGTTGGTAAAGTTTACTTGGCTAATTAGAAGTTAAATCTTTGTTAGTGGTGGGTGAAAAAAAATGTGATTGGTCTGTTTTTATGGAGAAAAAGACACCTAACAGACTCATCAACAAAATATAAACTATGGTCATATTTGAATCCATGGTTGAGCAAAATACATATAAAAAGACATTGTCGTTGGCGGACGAACAACAGAAAAGTGGGTGAAGGGAGACAGCAGTCGGTGTAAGACATGAAAAAAAAATATATAAATTACTAAGGGTTCATGAGGTGGGGAGGGAAAACAATGAGCTGATACCAAGGGCTTAAGTAGAAAGAAAATATTTTGAGAATGATGTCAACATATGTACAAATGTGCTTGACACAATGGATGGATGTATGGATTGTGATAAGAGTTGTAAGGGCCCCCATAAAATGACATTAAAAACTAACATTGTTTTGAGACAGTTGGGGGAAGGGAGCGTGGCCTGGGGATCAGGCGATATGAAGGATTATGGGTAACTGTTGGGTGCGGCCTCGTGCGTGATGCGCTGGGCCCCATAGGGTCTTGGGGAGTCGGAGTGGCCTCTGTAGCTGTGAGCCTGGTGTTTGGAGTTGGACCTGGTGGAGGCACCGTGGTCGTGTCCACGGGTCGTGTCCCTGGTCCTAGCAAAGCCTGGAGGCCTTTCTCAGGCGTGAAAGCATTTGATTGGGGAAGTTTGCTTTGAGATCCTGCAGCTCACAGGCACAGCCGGCAAAAAGCCAGGTGACAAGTGGCGGGACCAGAGGACAGGGTGGGTGGGTCACCTTCGAAGCTGGTTACTGGGGACATGAGCACGGTAGGGTACTCTGTGTGTGTGCATGTGCTGGAAAAATCCCATCTTCATGAGTCTTTTTGAAGAATGAGATGAAAGGTTCGTAGAGGATCAGACACCTGTAGGACCAGCTGGAGGCTGGGCTTCAGTTCCTGTGGGATGTGTTTACCCGTAAGCTCTGACTCAGTGCAGACGCTCCACTGAGGACATCTTATCACAAGTTTATTGGTTTACGAAGCACCTGAGCTTTCATCAGCGAGAAAAGCTCAACTCCCAGCCAAACTGGCCAACTGGTGGTGACCCTCTCGGACAGGATAGAACTGCCTCCTAGGGTGGCCATCTTTACTGAAGCCCTGCCACGTCTTCCTCTCGCTGAGCGCTTGGTGGCTTTCAACCATGCTCCTTTAGGTTGGCAGCTGAGTCTTAGCTGCTGTGCCACCAGGGCGCCAATGAGGAGAAGCAGGTGCCCCCACATGCTATCTGAGCCTCTGTGGGGAATAGGACTTCTCAGTCAGGCTATAGATAGAGTCTTTGTGTTTTTAAGGTTGGAAAGAGCTGGGCATCTTCAAGCTGGAGGGGATGAAAGGCTGCCAGCTGCAGAAGGCCCTGTCCCACCCTTGAAAACATCCTGAGCGGCCCCGTTGTCAAGCCATGGACGTCCATGTTTGAGCCCTAAACCGAACCATCACACTCCTTTGAGCTAGGAACTTGGGTCAGTGATGGTCAGCTTTGAAAACCCAAGCCTCCCCGATCTGAAACCGTTTGAACAAGAAAGCAAACTAGTTGACATTTTGAAACCTTGTGAACTAGGACAGAACCCAGAACTCAACCCATCCTGCGACCCTGCGAGTGGCGGAGTAGAACTCTGTTCCCTGGGGTTCCGATGGCAGGTTCTTCAGCTGTCAGTCGCCAGGCCTTTCTTCCAAGGTGCCTCCGTGGACTGGAACCCCAGCCTTTTGTTGGCAGCCAAGCACATTCACAGTTGCACCGTCTGGGGACTCCCCAGACGTCAGTCTCCTCTAAGTATGAGGTGGTCGGTTTTTTTCTGCAAGGATTAGAAGGTTCTTATTTTAAGCTTTATGGGCCGAAAAGGCTCAGTTAGGGGAAGAAAATGAAGCAACAGCAAAACCCCACGCTGACTGCCATGGAGTAGATTCCGACTCATCGCAACCCTGCCGGACAGGGCAGAATGGCCCCTATGGGTTTCCAAGACTGTCACTTTACTGAAGGAGAAAGCCTCGTCTTTGTTCTGAGAAGTGACTAGTGGTTTTGAACCGCTGACTTTTCAACAGCCCCATGTGTAGATCACTGTGCCACCGGGGTTCCTTAAAAAAGCAGCAGAGACAATAGGTATATGAGAGGTGTGGCTTTGTGCCAATAAAACTTTACTCACAGAAGCAGGCCGGTGGCTGGATATGGTTGGGTGGGCTGTCGCCTGCCCACCCCTTCTTGTAAATCCATCTTGATGTTCTTAGATTAGAGGCTCTAAATCGGTTGATTAGCTGAGCCAACCTGATGTGGCGCACCATAACGTTTCACATGTAATGTGCCCACTCGGGTAATGCATCCACATAGGTACCGCGCCCAACATGCGTGGGAAACTCAGGCACCCAAGCACGAGGTGCCTGCATGATTTGCAGAAACAAAATAAGAATAAGGCATGTGTAAAAATACGGTACTAAATGTGCTTGACACAATGGATGTTTGTATGGATTGTGATAAGAGTTGTACGACCCCCCAATAAAATGATTAAAAAAAGACAAACCCAAAACCAAAAACCAAAACAAACCAAAACAAAACCACAGTACTTCCTACTGCCTGTAGGTAGAACACCTGGGCCTTTTGCGGAACAACCTGTAATTTGTTGACTTGCCCTTGACAAGCTGCCCCGCCTGCCTTGGTGTCTCATTCCCCCCCACCCCCCTCCATGTGTTGGGAATCAACATGTACCCCCCTCCCTCCCAGGAATAAGGAGGGTGGCAGGAACAAGAGAGTGGGTGAGATGGGGTGGCTGAGGCCACTTTTCGGATCCACGTCACACATTTCGCTGCTGCGGCTCCATATTTTCCATTTCCTGGTAGGCAGATGTGAACATCAACATTTCCCAGAAATTGTCTGTTTAATAAAAAAAGGCAAAAGTTTGAAATGGCTTTGAAATAAATTGTGCAGCAAAACACAGTAAATGAAAGACAAAGGGCTTTAGCTCTCGCCTCTGTCCTGCGGGGAAAACATCGGAAGTGAGGACAAGTGGTTGGCTTCCATGAGTAGCAAACCTTTGGTTGGAGGAGCAGAGCTCTCTGGCGTCTCCGAGCGGCCAGCCCTGTGCAGGGGCTTGGATGGCATGTCGGGGGCTCTGGCAGCAGACTTAAGAGGAGCTGGGGTCCTGGAGAGCTGAGGTCTAGCCAAGGCAGGCCCTGAGGAGAGCTCTGTGTGGACAGAGCTGCGAGCGCCTGGTCTGTGTGGGGCCAGGAACTAGGGGAGATGTTGGGAGAGCCAGGAACTAGGGGTGTGTGGAAGGGAAGGGCGGATAGCTCAGAGGAAACCTAGCCAGGCCAACCTGGTGCTGTCGAGCCAATTCCAACTCACAGTGACCCCAGAGGCCAGAAAACTGTCTCAGAGGGTCTCCAAGGCTGTCAACGTTGGGAAAGCCATGGCCATGTCTTTGCCCCTTGGAGTGGCTGCTGGGTTTGAACCGGAACCGTTTCGGTTAGCAGCTGAGCGGGTAAGCTCTGAAACACCGCTCCTGCTAGACTCAGGGATGAAGAAACGAAACTTCTCCACTGCTGCTCTCCTGGCACTTTCTGCCCACTACCGGGCAGAGGGAGACTGAAGTTCACACTCAAAAATTCACTGCCATCCAATTGATTCCAACTCATAGTGACCCTGTGGGGCAAGAGTAGAACTGCCTCTGTGGCTTTCTGAGATTTTAACTATGGGAGTAGAAAGCCTCATCTTTCTGAACGTCTGACTGGGGTTTAGCAGCCCAAGTCAAACCATTGTGAAGGCCTTGTAACTGCACAGTGGTGGGGATGATGCCATTATTATTCAAGTAAAACCAGGCAAAGCTACTTTAGGCTGCTGGGAGGTAGGAGTGGGCGTTGGTGGGCTGTAAGTAGGCGGGAACATTGGGGTTTGGGGGTGCTGGTTACACAGGCATGTTCATTTAGTGAAAATTCACCCAGTGACGGTGATGATGTTAGGTGCCCTCAAGGTGGTTCCAACTCAGCTACCGTATAGACCACAGGCTGCCATCCTCACGATTGTGATGTTTGAGCCCATTGTTGCAGCCATTGGGTCCCTGCATCTGGTTGAGGGGCTTCCTCTTTTTCCCTGCCCCCTAATTTACCAAGCATGACCCGGGACTGGTTCTCTCCTGATGACATGGCTGAAGTAGGTGAGATGAAATCCCGGTCTGGTGGACTCCTTCTGTGGCAGACCTGTTGGTTATCTCAGCCATCCACGGTGCTTTCAGTCGCCGTCCCAGGACCCCCATTCCGACGCACCGGTTCTTCACTGAGAGTCCTTATCCAGTGGCCCACTTTCACGTGCACATGAGGTGATTGAAAATGCCGTGGCTCGGAGCCCTCCCGGGGTGCCATCCGGCGCGTGGCGAGTTGCTTTTAGTGCACGCTTCTCCATGAGTGAGACGCGTCCATTTTAAAGGAAGACTGAGCCAGTTTTTAGGGGGAAGGATTGATGATTAAAATCAGGGCAAAGGAAAGCCAAGCATTGTTTCTGTTTGAAATCGCTTTATCTGCATGGGGTGCAGATTGGGGTGAATCTGTACCTTTTTATTTGACTGAATTAAATAAAGGCATGGATTAAGAATAAGAAAATCAAATCCGGGCAGAGGGAGACCACTGAGGGCTGAGGGCAAGGAGCCGGTAAGGAGAGTGGCCTGAGAAGGCGGTGGAGATGGGGAGTATATCTTCCATCCCAGAGGAGGATGTTGGGTCCCTGTGGTCAGTAAAGAAATGACCTTATTCCTCACCGCTGTTTGATTGTTTCCAGTATTTTGAACACCTGGGAAATGTAGGCCCATGTGCACAAGGGCCCCGCCCACAGGAGGATTTTCTTCTGCAGGTCCTCCCCTTTTAAACACGTTCCTCCAATTTGACTTGAGAAGTCACGGCATGTTTTCAAGAAATATTGTTCTGCTCTAGAATACTATGTTGATTTGTGCCACCCTCCAACCTCACCTCTCCTCCAAGCTTCTCCCACAACCAGATGAACTGCTCCCCCGCCCCCACCAAAAAAAATAAATAAAAGAGGCACTGTTTCATACCCGACTGGAGCCTGTGCCCTGCCCTTGAGAGGCATGGTTCCTTCAGCCAGGTAACCTGAGCCTCCGCCGCCCATTGACCGGCCCTGTGGAAGTCAGAGTCATAAAGTATGCCGGGTTTGGCAGCAGTGATTAAAGCTACAAATCAAAGTGGAATTTCCTTGTATGCATGGTGCAGAAAGGACGGCCGCTCACGAACAAGGCTGCTCCTTGCAGCCAGCCCCTTGCCCCAGCACCAGTAATAACCATCAGTAGCCCTCAAAGACGTGCAATATAAAACACTGCACCGGCCTGGCCTGCCCATAAGAGACCTCATAAATCTGCGTGGGCCTTGTTAGAGAGTGACATTTATACAGAGAAAGTTTACCTGTGCGGCTTGCCGTTGCAACGTGGCTAAGTCAACAAGAACCAGCTGTGTCTGGCCAGTCAGGTCCCCTAGTGAGCCCGAGAGGGATCCAAGAGACTGCTCCGGGCCTTCTGCCTTGTGTCGTCTTGCTGTTAGAAATAGTCTCAATTAGAGGGGTTCTGGGGGCATCATGGTTAGGGTCAGCAGTCTCAATTAGAGGGGTTCTGGGGGCATCATGGTTAGGGTCAGCAGTTGGGAACCACCAGCCGCTCTGCAGGAGGAAGGTGAGGCTTCCTCTTCCCGTAAAGGGGGACGGCCTCAGAAACGCACAGGGGCACTGCTGCCCCGGCCTGTGGGCTGTTACCAGTTGGAGTCAACAGGTTCTTTTTGGTGATTGATCCTGATCGGTTCCTTAGCAAAGAAGGACGACATCACCTTAAGGGAATCCACCTGAGATGTTACCGCAGAAGTGAATCTGACCGCTGGCAGGGGCCCCACAGGACAGAGAGGAACTGCCCCTGTGGGTTCCAAGTCTCTGCGTGGAAGCCAATGCCACAGGCTTTCCCAAGGAGCAGCTGGCGAGTCTGGATTGCTGACCTTTGGGTTAGCAGCCAAGCACCTAACTCCTGTGTCACCAGGGCTCCTAAGAATGGGAGTCCAAACCCAACGCGAGCCAATGCCTGGTAGGGGAAGGGCTCCTCTACCATGACCAAGCAGACCCCTGAACTGAGACTGTTCCTAAAAGGCTGCACAAGCCTGCCCCAGCCAGAAGGCCAGGATTCTCTCTCAGGCTGCTGGGTGGGGCTGGCTGGCCAGACATGGCCCACTCTGACTCATAGCGACCCTATAGGGCAGGGTCGAACTGCCCCTGTGTGTGGGCTTCCTAGGCTGTGAATATTTATGGAACCAGGCAGCCTCATCGTTCTCCCTTGGAGTGGCTGGTGAATCAGAACTGCCGACATAGCAGCCCTTCTCGTAACCACTAAGCCACCAGGGCTCCTCTGAGTGGCTGTACATCACTCAAGGCCTTCCAAAGGCCTGGCCTTTACTCACCAAAGGGAGGCTAAGGGGAAGCGCTGAAATACTCGTTCTTAATTACGTAAGCTCACGATGTTTTGTTTTTCTTTTTTAAAGTAGAGGTTTCCTAAAGAAGGTGAGACTCCCTCCCGGCCATGTCACCCCTCTGCTGACACTTTGAGCCGGGCATGGCGGGCCCCATCTGTCATGGCCTCCCACTCGGCGCCCCAGCGCTGTGTCAGCGACAGGATATTGGATTGTATGGATAGTTGGTCTGACCCGGGGTGGCATAGCTCACGCAGAGTTATAGTGACAGGATGACATGTCAGATGGAGAGTCGTAAATACTGGGGACTCCTGGAGAACAGGCTCTTAATGAAAATGCCGGCTGGGACAGACAGGCCCTAACATTGTACCTCTGTCCCCGCCCGGGCCCTGTCATGCCTGGGCCAATAAAGGCGCGCGAGGTGGGTGTTTTATTGTGTTTCCTCTTTCTCACCTTCCCACTTAAAACCCGTTGCAGTGTGGTCACTCTGACAGGGTCTGGTGGCTCTGTGAACCACTCCAAGGCAACAGGCGCCTGCTGTCTTCCCGCCGTCCTCTGTGATACTTCCTTTCTCTTTCTCAGATCCCACCCCCCACTTCCTGGTAGTGAACTCCTACTTGATCTTCAAGGCCCAATCCAAATGTCACTTGTGTTCTAGAGAGCAAAGTGCCATTTTCTCTGGGCTTGTTTAGCCCTGTCTCCTGTGCCTCGGGCCAAAGTGGGAAAGACGTCATTCCTTTGTGGGAATGGTGGGCATCCCGAGGCTGTGTTCTCCTAAGCTCCAGGAGTTGATTGACTATTGAGTTGCGGGCCCACTGTTGTTGCCTAAAGGAGCCCTCTTGGCATTGACGGGTAAGCATTGGACTGTTAGCCCCAAGTTCAGAGGTTCAAACCCATGGGATAAAACGAAGGCTCTCTGTTCTCATCAAGATCGAGAGCCTTGGAAACCTGATATAGGCTTGGTATGGTTTGGAATCAGTGTGATGGTGTTGGTTTTCGCTGTTACCTAGTTAAGCACTAGGCTGCTAACGAAGAGGTTGGTGGTTTGAATCCACCAGCCACTTCTCGGGAGAAAGATGAGGCAGTGTGCTTCTGTAAAGATTTATAGCATCCCAAATCCTATGGAACAGTTCTACTTTGTCCCCTAGAGTCACCGTGAGTCAGAATGGACTCTCTGGCAGTGGGTGGCCTGTTAGCTAAAGTGCCCTGGGGACACAGTGGTTAGAGTTCAGCTGCTAACCATAAAAAGGTCAGGATGTCTAGCCCACAGGCTGCTCTGGAAAGGTTTCAGTCTTGGAGACCCTGTATGGGCACTGCCACTCTGTACTCCAGGATGGCCATGAGCTGGAATCGATGCGAAAGGAACGGGGTTAGTTTGGTTTGGGTTTTTACCTGAAATTAACAACAGAGCAAAGAGCGGGTATGCGCTGTTGGCTTTGCTGTTAGCCTGTCTTCTGTTTTTGTTACGTTACTAGATGGAGCCTTTTCTTAATGCAGAATTGCCTGTTAAGTTTCTTCCTTTATTTCATTAGATTGCATCTAGTGTATTAAAAAAAAATCCTTTTCTGGATTTCCTCCCCTTTGATCTGGATTCTTCCTTGGAATCTTTGATCAAAATGCTCAGATGGTGGTAGCCGGGCACCACCCAGTTCTGGTCTCATGACAGAGGAGGCCATCATTGTCCAATGTTGTTGAAAGCTGGGCCTGACAGCATTGCCTCTGCTTGGCCTAGGGATTTGGGGGGTTAGTTTGCAAAGTTAGGTCCTTAATCCATTTGCTTTTGTGTTGTTTGTTGTTTTTAGTGGCCATCGAGTTGGTTCCAACTCTGGCTGCCCGTCCACCCTGATGCACAGCAGAGCGCACCACCGCCCAGCCCTGTGCCGCCCCAGCTGATTTTGTGTTTGAGCCCATTGTGTCGCTCCATCTTGCCCAGGGCCTTCTTCTTTTTCACTTTACGAAGCATAGTGTCCTTCTCCGGGGACTGGCCTCTCTGATACCATGTCTAGAGTACGGGAGACGAAGGCTTGCCATTCTGTGCTTTTAGGAACATTGAGGTATTTACTCTGTTTCCTTCTTCTGCATGTGGAAATCTAATTTTCCCAGCACTGCTTATTGAAGCGGCTCTTCTTTTTCTGTCCAATAGACATAGCACCCTTGTTAAAAAGCCTTTGGCCATAAATGCTTGGGTTTATTTCTGGACTCTCGATTCTACTCCCTTGGTTTATTTGTCGATTGTCATGGCGGTTCCAGGTGGTTTCGATGATTAAAGCTGTATAAACTAACACGCACATACCCACAACTCTTCCCCTCTCTGACTCATGGTGACCCTGTGTAGGGTCTCTGAGACTGTAAATCTCGATGGCTCGAGACAGCCTCATCTTTCTCCCAAGGAGCGGCTGGCTTCAGGATTTTCTCTTTCTTTGTTCTGTGAGAGCCCAGCCAATCTGTGATTCAGCGTAAATCTCAGAGTTTATCCTGCTGAGGGCTCAGTGAGCTTCTAGGATTTGCAGGCAGGTCTCTCATTACATGCACTGCCATCGAGTCAAGTCTGACTCCTCACAGCCGTACACGGTTGCTGAGGCTGTCCTGTCCGTCTTTTGGGGAACAGACAGTCTCCCCCTCCTCCCACGGAGCAGATGGCGGATTTGAACGCCTGACTTTTCTGTTAGCAGTCCAACTAGTCCACCACCACCAGGCCTCCTCAGGGCCTTCATTAGATTGGGGAGGCTTTCTGTCATTATTCTGCAACTGGCCCTTCTGTCTCTCTCTTCGTGCCGTCTTCTCTGGAGTCCCCGCTCGCTGTTCCTGCTTCTTAATTTCATTCGGTCGTGCAGGCTCTGTCTTCTTGGGCATCTGGTCTCAACTGCTTTTCAGCCTTTGTCATTTTAACTACCTTATCCTTGAATTTGCTAGTTCGATCTTCTGCCTAATTCAATCTGTTGGCAAGTCCTTCTGTGTGCGTTTTCTTGTTCTTGCATTGTTTTCCTTATTTCTTTCCGCTCCGGGGCTGTGCTTTCGCTGACTACTTTTATTATGTTTAGTTTATTGACGTCTGTTCTTCCTTCCTCCGCTTTCCCTCCCTTGTTTGGCCACTCCTGGAGCATATTCATTCATCCCCTTTGTTATGTGCATTTGGACAGGCTATTTTTCCCCTCTGGGTTTTAGGTGAAGGAGCCCTGGGAGTGAAGTGGTTAGCCAGCGGGCTGCTAACTGCAAGGTCCACAGTTTGAAACCACCAGCCGCTCCTCAGGAGGAAGATGAAGCTTTTGCTCCTATAAAGACGTGGTCTTGGAAACCCTCAGGGGCCTTGTGGTCCTCAGCAGGCACCACCACTCAGGTGATAACCCTGTTTGAATGTTCTGCCCCCTAGGGGGCACATTCCCCTCTCCTGGCTATTGCTCCTTTTGCTCCCTCCTCCCATTCTGCAGCCACATTTTCGTCGGGATACTAGCAAATCCCATTTGAGTCCAGAGGTTGCCCTCTGGTGTTGTCCAAGGTTTCCACCCCTGCCAAGCCCTGGGAGTTGCTTGGTTCTGGGCTAATGTTCTAAGACAGCACAAGGAGACTGCCCTCAGTTACAGGGAGGGGGATTGGCGCCTCCAGAAGTTCTCTCAATGGTTTCTCATTGGTCACCTACCTCCTGACCCCACTGTCAAGAACCTTGTGTAGGGTGGGGACAGGGGGTGGTTATACTCTGCGTGGACCACCCCCCCAGGGAAGTCTGCCTGTGCTCACAGAGCCCACTCTGGTCCTTCTCTGGCTCCGGGTGTAGCCTCTACTCAGGACGCCTGCCTCTTAGCACACGGCAGCCACAGGCAGCAGTTCTCAGCACTGAACGTAAGAGGGAGCAGACGGAGCCCTGGGAGGTCTGTCCTATTGGTTTCAGAGGGCCCAGGAAGGCAGGTAGGGAGTGACTATGGGAGCCTTCTGCAGCAGCCGGGCAGCCCACTGTGACCAGATGGGGGAGGGGTGTCACTCTGATCAAACCCCCATGGGGTCCGTCTTGTTGCTGTCAGATCCCCCTGATAGGTTGTTGACAGTGAGAGCAGCTTCTAATCAGGACCCTGCATCCTAGCACATGCCCGCCTCAGGCAGCAGTCCTCAGCACCCACCGGAAGTGGGGCCACCTAATGCTCTCCATGTTGTGTCACCATTATTGTAATCTGCCCCCCCCAACTCTCTCACCATTGATATAGCTCTGCCGTCCGCCCCCCTCATTTGTGGATCACAGTTCCTGTTAATTTAAGGGGCCCTCATAGTGCTGTTGGGTAAGCTAACTGCAAGGTTGGTGATTCAAACCTACTAGCCTCTCTAAACGAGTCCGTCTGCTCCTGTAAAGACTGACAGCCTCAGAAAACCGTGGTCAACTTCAGGGCAGTGGCTTTGATTTTCAGTTTGGTTGTCAGTTGGATCTGGTGATGAGAATTTATTAAAAGCACACTACGCAAGGTGCCTGTTCTTTACTAAGCTAGACTGTTGTTTGAAGATGGCTTCAGGTAATAGCTTTGGTTAAAGGTTCAATATCTTTATCAAGGCAGCATATTTAGGGGTCTCTCCAACTTCAGTGGGTCCAGTAAGTGTTGAGTCTAGAAGAAATTTGAG
Organism: Echinops telfairi; assembly: GCF_000313985.2. NCBI lineage: Eukaryota > Metazoa > Chordata > Mammalia > Afrosoricida > Tenrecidae > Echinops > Echinops telfairi. The sequence continues at coordinate 882,557 of NW_022111313.1, forward strand.
ATTGTATTCCGCATTTCTCCCCCTCTTCTCCTTTGGATTGAGACTCATCCCATCCAGTATTGGGAGCTGGGCACCATCCAGCTCCTCTGGTCTCATGGCAAAGGCGGTCATAGTTCCCGAAGGCTCTTAGATTTGCAGTCCTGTGCTACCTTTGATTCTTCAGTTTCCTAATTCCTCTGCTGCTCCAGGTAAGTAAGCCCAGTCATTTTTATCTTGGATGGCTGCTCACGGGCTTTTAGACCACAGGCACTCATCATCAAACAGGGTGTGTGCGTGGGTCGGGGTGGGGGTTAGATCAGAAACCCTAAAATCAGTTGACTGAGCCTTTCTGTGTAGCTATGACTCTAAGCCTTCAAACCAAGGTGACTTGTTCAGTGAGGGGTGTGCCTGTCATGGCCGCCGCTGCATTTTCTCCTCTCCTTTTTTTCTACCCGCTGATTGCTCTTGTTGTAAAATGGCATAATACAAACACATTTGCCATCTCACCCCTTTTCTGGCGTACAACTCAGTGATAGCAGTTCCATTAGTCAGGTTGGGTAACCATTATCCCTAATCGACGCCACTTTTCTACAGTTACCGTATTTTGAGCCTGAGCAGCACATTTGCCCACCGTTATATATACACGCGTTCACACTTAGCCTGTTGGAAGACAGACAGCTTGATGGAAAAAGTATCGAGACAGAGACAAGTCAGCAGGCCCTCGGATGTGCTCCCTGGAGCGTCCACTCCCGGTTTGCGTGGCGAGATGTGATGATTTTGGGTCGCTAGCCCTCGTGTTGGCACACTTGTTGCTCGTTGCTGTGACGTTGGCTCAGACTCGTAGTGACCTTGTGGGTAATAGAGTGAGACCCGGCCCCATCCTTTCTTAGCTCCACCGTCTTTGACATGTCCAAGATCATTTTTTTGCAGCTGTCGTGACAGCCCATCTCTCTGGGGAGCTCCCTCTTGCTTGCTGGCCTCTCTGCTGCATCAGAAGTGATGTCCTTACTAGTGTCCAAAGTAAGTCACAAGCTGCCTCTCCATCTTTGCTTCCTAGGAGCTTTCGGTTGTATTTCTCCCAAGACTGGTCCAGTCGTTCTTTCGGCAGTCCGTGGCGTATTTCATATTCAGCAGCAGTTATTGTCCACCACTGGTCTGTCCGTATGTCGGACTGTGGTGGCTTGGGTGGTGCTGTGGTGCTGGAAGCTGTGTCACTGGCATTTCAAGTACCAGCAGGGTCACCATGAATGTTCTGTGGATAGCATCGAAACATTGTCACTTTCTGAAAACCTCATGACTAGAAGCAGAACGCTGTTAGAGCAGAAGTGAGCCCCTCAAGTCAGAAGGCACTCAAAATGTGACTGAGAAAGAGCTGCGTTCTTATGGAGGACAGCGTTTGGGACCTTCGTTTGTTAATGGGATATGACTCAAACTGAGAAGAAGTGGTTGCAAACATCATTGTCTCACCTACTTTGGGCATATTACCAGGAGACCCTGTCCCTGGAGAAGACAGACACCGTGTTGGCAAACTGAAGGGGCAGTGAAAGAGAGAAGGCCCCCAGCAGTGGCTGCAACAAGGGGCTCAGGCATGAGAACATGTGAGCATGAACTGGGCGGTGTCGGGTTCTGTTGGGCGTAGGGTCGCTGTGGTCAGAACCAGCTCGACAGCACCCGACAACAGCAACATCAGTTCTTGTAGAGAAGAGCAAATCCTTTGTCACTCGGAGTTGTGGGTTCTTGAGATACGGTTTTCTGAGGGGGTCTGTTAATCAGAGATGGGCTCTTTTCAGGACCAAAGGGCACTACAACCAATCAACCAAGGGTCATCAAATCAATTCTGATTCATAGCTGCCCTAGAAGGCAGGGTAACACTGCTTCCTTGGGTTCCTGAAATCTTTACAGCAGGAGACAGCCTCATCGTTCTCCCTCATAGCAGTTGGTGGGCTTGAACTGCTGACCTTGCACCAGTAGCTGAGACTAACTCTATGGGAGCAGAAAGACCTGCCTTTCCCCAGAGGAGCAGCTGGTGGTTTTGAACTGTTTACGGTGCAGTTAAGCAGTCTAACATGTAATCACTCTGCCACCATTAATCTTCGCACTGATCAGGGGCCATCCTGACCTGGAGCTGATCGTGTGTAGGGGTGTGCTTTGGCTGGCTGGCAGACGTGGCTCTCTGGGCCGAGTGTCCTGGAGTGTCCGAGAGTGGGTAGCAGCCACAGGCACAGATGGGGCTGCAACTGAGTTGGAGGATCGGTTGTCACACAGCCCAAGTGTGTGCAGCAGGGAACCCTCAGGGCCCCAGCCTCCTCGGATGCCTTTCTCTGCTGTCTGTGGATTGCTGATCCTTCTTGGTGAGGGTGTCACCCCTGCCACGAACCCGATGCGTGGCACAGGGATATTGCCAGGGTGATTGCCATTCAGAAGCCGTGTCCTACCCTCGTTCCAAATGAAGTCACTGCACCCTCGGTACTGGTTGACTTTGTTGCAAATTGGTCCAAGAAACCACATTTTTAGTACTGTTTTGCTTTTCTGCATTGTGTTAAGCTTTCATGGAGCTAACTCCCCCTCTTGTGCCCCCAAGAAATGAAAGAAAATCTGGTGACAGAAGCGTGAAGGGTGGTTATTTGTTGGCCGTTTCACTCTGCACTTCTAATTTGAGTCCGGAGGCTTGCCGATGGTCCCTGTGGCCCGTGCTTGTGGGCTGCAGACGTGGACTCATGATGCTGCCACGGAGACCACCTTTGCAGTTGCCCAATGCCACGGTAACTGGGCAGTTTGAACTGACCGATGTATTCCCTCACGGGCGAGGAGGCTAGACGGTGGAATGCAGGGCTCTCTGCCTCTCTGTGGGCCCCGGAACAGGCCCTTGTTCCTTTTTTTCCTGGTCCCTGGCTCCTGGAGATCTTCCTGTGGCCTGGCATCGATCAGCACCCCCACTTCTCTGCTGGCAGCTCACCTGCTTGCTTAATCTCTTTCTGTATCAGAAGAGAGATCCACTTGGAGACACTGGGGACTAACCCTGCCTCATTAGCACCACAGACACAGCCCGTTCCCAAATGGGGTTCTAATCACTGGCTGCGCGAGAGCTGAGGATGGACCACACACACTTTGGGGGACACAGTTCAGGACGTAACAACTCTCTATCCCTTTCTGGGACCTCTCTTCAGGCAGTAGGGCCTCTTAGCAGTGGTCAAAATGTCAGTAGTATAAAACAATCCAGAATGGGCCCTCGAGGCCACTAGTCATTTCATGTGTTGTCCCCACTGTCAGGACACCAAAGGCTTGCTCTGCTGATCTTTACAATCCATCCTTCCGTCTGTCTATCCCTCCTTTCCTCCCTCCATCCATTTATTCAGCCAGCCAGCCAGCCAGCCAGCAACTTTTACGGAGTACCTATCCTGGGTCAGGTGTCCGTGAGTGGTGCACTCGGCTGCCAGCTAAAAGTCTGGAGGTTCAAGTCTCCCCAGAGATCCCTGGGAGAAAGATCTTTCTGGAGAAGGAGCCATGGAAAACTCTAGAGGGCACAGTGCCGCTCTGACATGCAGGGTGTTCTGTGGCACTAGCTGTGTACCTAGCATGTGAATGAGCCAGTCAGACTAAGGTGCTTTCCCCGGGGAAGTGTAGTGGGTGGAGGCACCACAAACACCTGGTAAACAGAAGGCAGACTGTGTGTTGGCAGGTTCCTGGGGGAAGAGTAATGGCTGAGGGGGCGGGGCCTTAGGTAGGACTTGGGGATTCAGATCCACAGTGGTCAGGAAGGGCTCTGAGGAGGGGAGGACTGAGCTCCGGGCTTTAAAGAAGAGAGGGTGGAAACGAAGAGGACATGGCTCGGGGGATCTTCTGGGCAATGGGTCTCCACCAGAGAAGTGGCCAAGGCTTGGGAACCAGCAGAGGAACCAGGGGGCCAGAGAGGATGAAGGAGGGGAATTGGTGGAGACAAGATCAGAGTGGAGGCATGGGGTGGCCCATATGGAGGTCTCGAGCAGCCCCCCTAGGTGTACTCCCCTTTTTTCAGAGGTTCTCAGCTGGTGCTGTGGGCCCCCAGGGGTCATCTGGCAGTCCGGGGAGCTGTGGGGAGAGAGGGTGGTCTGGGCCTCCTGTGGGGAGAAGCCAAGGATGCCGCTTCCCACCCCCCACCCCCATCCTGCTAAGCCCCCACCACAAAGACCGATCGGGCCCAGAATGTTGATCTGTTGGAGGTTGCGAGCCCCGCTCTGTTATTACATAGTTCATCAGCTCCTGATTGATTTAGTTTGTCTTTGAAAGCTTAATAAAGAAGAAGCATTAAACCGTCACAGGGAGAGGTTATTAATCACCACCCCTGGTCAGAGTGATTTAACAAGTGACATTGACGATAATGCTGGCGGAGGCGAGGGGACCCGAGCCTCGCTTGCCGGGTGGGGTGGGGTGGGGTGTGTTTTAGGGAACCTGGCACTCTGAGCGAGTCCCTCAGAATCAGTCTCTGCACTCACAGGTTCACAGTAACCTTTTCCTTCACCTCCCTGCCCCTTTGGACTCTGGTTTTCAAGGTTTGGGTGGGACCTGAATGTTGACCTACCCCTGGGAAATGTTTGCCTTCAAAACAAACACAAGGATTCCCGAGCCTGGGCACAAAGGTACTATTATCCCATACAGATGGAGGTGACCCTATTAGGTTTTCTGTAGAGGTCTCCCAAAGTCGGCCACTGGGCACCGATTTCCTTCCTTGCCCTCTGCAGTGGGCCTACCCGTATTACCCCCAGCATCCAAGCACTTCTTCTCTTGAACCGCACCTTAGATTAAATGACACTTAACCACCTAGCAGAAAGCAGAAAGGGCAAGTGGGGAGAGGGTGGGCCTGCTTGCCCATGGGCTTGGCCTGGGGCCTGCTCCACGATCACAAGGGAGAGGGACCCATGTTGGGGACACAGTGAGGACACCTGCCTCGGAACCTTGACGGGAAACCCTTTCTCATCAGATATGTGCCTGTGCATGTGGCAGGAGGCCAGTGGGCAACGAGCCGCAAACTGAAAGGCCAGAGGTTCAAACCCATTAGCAGTTACAGGGGAGGAAGCGGTGGCAGTCAGCACCTGTAGGGATGACAGCCTTGGGGCTCCATGGGGTGCCATCAACTCAATGGCAGTGGGGTTTTGGGTGTTGGAGACCAGACTTGTATCTTCATGTATCTTCAACATGACTGATTGGATCAAAGTTGTAGTCTGAGGGTATGGCAGGCTTTGCTGTGCCACCCCAACGGTCTCCCAGCAAAGAAACATCTCTGTAATGCAGGTTTCTCAGTATTTCAGATGGATTTTACTCATCTCTTCTCTGCACACATAATCTGTTATTAGGGTGATGAAACATCTTGATTACTGTTACTGAATCCGTTTATTTTAGCACTTACGTGATGGTAGAGTTTCACTGTGAACCATTCTTGCAAGCAGAAGTGAATTTCTTAATGGCGTTGGTTCCTGGGTCCCTTGTGTTAAGAAGGCAGCTCCCGGTGGCTTCAGATGTTGTACTGAGAGGCTAGTTTTTGTGGAAACGAGATTTTCTCCGCTTTCTTGGGCTCTTGGGCCCTCGTGAATTGAATCCTGCTAATCAAAGTCACAGGAGACTGATTCCCCCAGAGACCAATTTCTATTAAATGCTGCCTCCACGCCAGGCAGTACCAAACAGGGCCGGTGTGGCGAGGGAAGGGCGTCCGAGTTCATCATTGGCTGCCAAAAGGGTCTGCCCCGCTATGCTCCTCGCGTGAGTGTGGTGGCCCGAGCCCTGGAGAGAGAACTGAAACATGGCTGAGAATGGGATGGGTGATGGGATGGCTTATAGGAAGAACAACAGCTGATCTTTCCAGGGTTCCTGCGTGTCAAACACTAGTTTCCTGTATTCTTGCCTCTACCATCATTTCACCTACACTGCAACCACTGTCTCATGTGGGCACAGTTGTCCCTCTTTTGAGTCCTGGAAACGGGGTGATAGAATTTATCCGAGAGTATACAACAACGAATGAGAGGCTGAGGTTGATTTCAGATCCAGGTGTGCAGATCCAAGGCTTGACGTTTCTCACTGATTACACAGGTATGCAACTAACATCCTTGAAATGACAGGGTTGGCATTTAATCTCATTTTTTAAAAATGTTTTTCTTCTTTTTTCTGTTTCATGTATGTAGCTGCAGATTGGCTTTTAACTCCTGGTTCAGGATTTGTACTTCTTGAGATTAAACATTCCCACTGTTCTTTTATCCCCTCTCAGTTCTGGGAAATGTGTGGCCGTTCTCTTTGAATATTGTCTTCCCCATTCTCACTCTTTCTTCTGGAATGAGTCCTCTTGGACTCAGCGGAAGGTGCCTTAGCATTCTGGTCTCCGTGTGTCGTAACTGCTGCCTCGTGTTTTCATCTCGTATTTCCCTGTGTTGAACTCTGGATGGTGGTCAGATCAGCCTTCCAGCTCACTAACTCTCTCGAGCTGTGTCTAAACTGCTCTTTACACCAGTGACTGGATGTTTAATTGTACATAGTCAGTTCTACTTGGTTCTTTTTCAGATCTATCTGTTCTCAGAAATTCTCGATACAAATTATGGTTTCTGTGGAATTGTTTGTTTGTTTGTTTTTAACCCCTGAGTCGTTGTGAGCATAGCTGTTTGATGGCCTGACTGAATTGCCCTTTATTCCTGGTGATGGGAGTGCAAGCCCTTTGGCTGGTTTTGTCTCCTCGCTCTTCCTCATGAAAGTGTGTGATTATGAGTAGCTGCAACGCTCTTAACTGCCAGCCTGTCTTCCACAGAGGAGCCTGTTGGCATAGTGGTGGTGAGCTGAGCTGCAACCTGCAAGGTCGGCAGTTTGAAGCCACCGGCTACCGCGAGGGAGATAGACGGGGCTTTCTACTCCCATAACCAGTTACAGTCTTAGAAACCCATGAGGCATCTCTGTCCTGTCCTAGGAGTCAGCATCCCTTTGATGCAGTGAGTTTGGGTTTATATTTTCAGTAGGAGTGGTTTTATGGAGCTCCAGGGGTTGAGGCTGTGAAAGTGTCTCTTCAGAGTGTTTGCTTTGGCCCGTGCCTGGACTTTGCGTGAATCGAGACACACCATCTTGGGCCTAGCTCAGCATGGGGGCTGTAGACTTTGTAGTGGGCATTTGGATTCTACACCTTGCAGGGGCACTGCCCTGAGGTTTTGGTACCACAAGAGTGTCTGCCCTCCACCCCCGCCCCCACCCCACCTTTACTGTGTCCTGTCTCCCCAGCTGTTTATACGCGGAGCTGGCTTCAAAGTCCACTGCCCACAGGGTTTATTCCCCTGGAGGCCTGGGCAGGCCAGCCCCTCAGACCAGTGACTAGGTGTCACCTGTTGGCCGGTGGGGAACCACTTCTGTTGCTACTCTCCCTTTGGTGTTCACCTTCCTGTTCCTCTTTCAGGGATGTCTTTTCAAATACGAGGGCAAGTGAGAAAAGGGTTGCTGCAAAATCATAGAAACTATTAAGTGAATGTATGAAATTGTGGAGTTACTGCATCACACCACAGCCTCCATGTGGGCCGGTACACTGCTGGGGGCCGTGTGCCCCTCTTTCGGACCCTTCCCGAACCATTCGGGTGATGGCACGTCCAAACAGCTTCTTCGAGGGGCTCGGACTGTGTCCCTTCCACATGTTCTCGGAGTGTGGGAAACAAAGGATGGGCTAAGACTCCCAAACGAAGAGCTCATAGGTCAGCCCTTGCTGCCCTTGACAAATGAGAAGGTGCACTGTCGTGGTGGGACCTTGCCTGGTCTTTTTCTGATCAATGCAGTTTTCCGTTTTCACAAACCTTCTCCATTTTAAGCCCTCATGATGGTCCTGTGTGCTTCAAGAAAGTCTTACATCCAAAAAAGTAGTCATCATAGCCTTCCGAACTGACCGCTGTGTCTTGAGTTGAACTCGCCCAGGAGATGACTCAGACGCTGCTGTTTTGAGGGGTCCTTATCTCTCTGAAGGCGCCCCAATGAGACCAAGACAAGCCTATTCCTGATGCCGAGACGTGGATAAACGTTGTCTTGGGAACAGACGCGGGCGTGTCTGAATTGGAACGGAAGTAGTAATACTGTTCGGCGCACCCACGTGTTTCATCTCAGTATCAGTGTGGTTGGGAGGCCATTCAGCCTCTTCCACTCCGCCTTCATGTTGTTGAGAGTCCCAGCTAGTTACCTGAAGTCCCTCCTCCTTCGGTGCAGCACACGGGGCTAGGGGAGTGGGAGCAGGCTGGACAAAGGCAGCCACTGCTGGGAAATAGACCAGGATGTCAGCTCACTACCTGTGACAAAGTGGTGAGTAGTTACCTAGACATTCAGGTGGGCAGGCCAGTCACTTCCCCACAGGACAGCTTCTGGAAGGCGGGGAGTGACAGTGCTTTCTAAAGGGGCAACAGACTCGACAAAAGCAGCTGCCAGCCCATTGTAAGACCCCCTCTTGCATGCCTTTGAAACAAAGTACAATTGTCCCTGAGGACAGTGACTCC
>NW_022111313.1:893307-905254 GCF_000313985.2 Echinops telfairi
GCATGTTGCATTCACACCTTGGAGCACTGGGTTGAACTCTGGTCCCTCTTTCCCTGTGGAGATATAAACAATACCCTCCCCTTGGGTGGGTTAGAACACAGTGCAAACTTTTAATAAGCTCTGATTATTCACCTAAGGAGGGGAGAAAAAAGCCAATGTGTGTGGGTGTGTGTGGGGGGCTTGGTTTCAAAGAAGAGTAAGCACCTGGGTGCACATCAAGGAGCCCTGGTGGCGCAGTGGTTGGGTGCTCGGCTGCTGACAAAAGCATTGGTGGTTCCAGCTCAGCCAGTGGCTCTGCCAGGGGCAGGTTGAGCATTTGGTCCCCGAAAGGTACTCCCCTCTCCCCCGGTCCAGTGTATGGGCAGTGCTGCTCTGTCCTGGGCTGTCACTGTGGATCAGAGTCCACTCCATGACTCCTAACAGTGGCCTCACACACAAGCTACCCCTAGTAACACGCCCCAGTGACTGACCACGTTACCTGGTGCCAGCTCAGAGCCCTGCCCACCCACTGCCATGGATGCAGTCTGCGGGACGTCACCCAGTCGACCCCGACTCACAGTGCCCCTGTGTGGGGTTTCTGAGGCTTTGCATGTCTCTGCGGGAGTCGACAGCTTGGCCTTTCTCCTTTGGAGCAGTTGGCGGATGGGCTTGAACTCCTGACTTTGGGGTGAGCCACCCAGTGGTACATGGGCTCGCCACTGGGGCTCCTTGAGTAAGGGCAGTCTCAGCTTGTGAACAGGTGCAAGTTTATCTTTCCAGAGCTGACCAGTGAGGCCATTCACGTGCCAAGACTAGGCCCCAGTGAAGTCCCTGACAGCCTGTTGCTTGATTTTCTTTCGTGTCACTAATTATGTGTGTGCGTGTATATTGGGGTAGGGTGTGGGAAGGATGCTGTGAGAATGTGGGGTGCCCCCCTGCCAGGCACATTTCCCATGAGCGTCTTTCCCTCCACTGCAGCAGGCAGCTCTCTCCAGCACCGGCAAGAGGCCTCTTGATAACCGCACTTCCAGTCCAGCCAGTTCCCTAGCCTGCCTGCCTCGTCCACTTGCTGGATGCCGTCTTCCCAGCAGGCGGAGTGGTCATCGCAGGGATGGGTACAGTGGCGGCACCTGCCTTTCTCATACTCTTCAGGGTGACCCAGGGGTGCACAGACATGAGCCAATCCCGAGATCTTGGTGGGCGAGGTCCAGTCCTGCATGAGGACACTCCTAGTGTGTGTTTGCAGAGCCCACCCCGAGTAGCTTCTAGCCACCAGGCCAGGCCATGTCTGGGTTTGCAGGTGCACGGTAGATGTGTGCTACACAGCCTTGGTGTAGACACTGCCCAGAGTTCTCCACATTTCTACTATTTCCCACTTGCACACACACTGAATTTGACAGCTGTAATTTAGTAACTCAGCCGGACGGAACCTGCAGGCTGCACACGAGCATTTGCCCAGCGGTTCACGCAGTTATTCTGCTGGAGTAAGGATGCCTGGCTTCAACAGGTTGGACTCTGGGGTCGCAGATAACCTCTGGAGGGAGCAGCCGCCAGGGAGCCACTTGGGGTGAGGCGTGAGCGAGGGAGAGGCCCCACTCTCAGGCACCAGATTGCTCATCTGTAAAATGGAGATAAGAGAGTCTTTACTTGGTTGAGTTGTTATGAGAATTGAATAAGCTCACCCTGTAAAGCTTTTAGCTGTCCTTGGTCTGTTATAAGTACTTAAAGAATTTAGCCATTAATTTTACTGTTATGGCTGTATCTTAGTTATCTACTGCTGCTATTATCGAAGTACCACGAGTGGATGGCTGTAGCAAACAGACATGTACCCTCCCAGTTTTCAGGAGTCCGAAGTCTGAATTCAGAGCACCTGCTCTAGGGAAGGCGGTCTCTCGGTCGGCTTTGGGAAAAGGTCCTGCTCTCCTTCCTTTCAGCCCCTGGGGGCCCGGCACTCCCTGAAGAGCTCCATGTGTCTTGGCAGCAGGCTCCCCCTGAGTCTAGGAGGTTCTCAGTGCAGGGGCCCCAGGTCCAAAGGAAGCACGGGAGGAGAGAGGGTGAGAAGGCCTTGTGAAAAGGTGCTGGCTGGACCTGGGTGCCAGGGAGGAGAGTGAACTGGGGCCAACCTCTGCAGAGGGCCTTGCGGGAGGTGAGAGCCATGGGCAGTTCTGACACCCTAGAGAGTGGTGGCCAGGGTCCAGGTTGACCAGAGACATGGTGAGGCCAGTTCTCGATGGTCTTTTTGTGCATCCTGAGGGGCCCGAGTGAGCTTTGTCCCCACACAGCAGTGGAGGTGGTCGTCTGTGTCCCCACACAACAGTGGAGGTGGTCGTCTGACCTGCCTTCCAGCCCAGCTCTCCTGAGCTTGTGACCCCACTGTCCTGGAAGGCTGGTGCTGTCTGCCTGCCCTGGGTCAGGGCTGCCGACAAGGGGCAAGGGGCGCCCTGGTTCAGCTTTGGCCATGGACTTGATGGGCCCTGTTACACATTGATGTCTGGTTGGCAATTGCTGGGCCAGAGATGCAGTTGGTGGGAAGCGATGTCATGGGGCAGATGACGTCATGTGAGTATCTCAGCACAAGTCACGATAGTGAACTGTATGATTCTCGCTAAGGGGACCAAACCTCTGTTTATTGTCATTAGCCGTCTTCACTCTTTTTGAACAAAACAGTATGGCGCTGATTTCCTAGGAGTAAGACTCCTGGTCAAGTCCCACTGAGTCCCAGGTAGTGGGGTAGTTGCCAGGCAGCTGGGTTAGTGGTGACATAAACGGCAGATGGACAGGCAGGCAGCATTCAAAGATGAGTGTCCACCTTTTCTGAAGACTCTGGCCCTCACCACCTTTGTCTGGGGTGGTGTTAGTGTCCACTGTATTGGGATTAGCTGGCCTATGTGTGGTTCTCAGCAGGCTTCGTTGAAAGAGGCTGGGTAGGTGGGCAGCCTGGCGTGAGGCCAGCTCCCCTGAGGTGGCTCTTCCGGGTGTTTTCCACATGCCTGTGTGTTTGATGCCCAGCTTTGGTTTTTTCCCACCAGATGGGTTTGAGGACTACGGCCCAGACTGCGACAGCATGAGGGTGTCAGCCTTCCTGGACATCCCTGGCCAGGACCATCTGCCTCCACTCAAGCGCCTGGAGAAGTATGCCTTCAGCGACAACATTTTTAACCGGTAAGCCCCCCAGTCGCCTGCAGGCCCCCCAGTCGCCTGCAGGCTCCCAGCCCCTGGCTGTGCTGCGTGACCTGAGCTGCCGCTCCTCTGCAGCGGGTCCTGGGAACTCCGGGGAGTAGTGGGATCCTGGCTGTTGCCAGGATGCTGGGATCCTGGGGACCATTCGATTCCATTCTCTCATGAGCGTTGTTACTGTTTTATGATTGTTGTTACTATTTACTGATCACCTGGTGAGCCGGGGAGGAGACCATGATGAAAAGCCTTCACTGCCATCCAGTTGATTCTGACTGATAGCAACCCCATGGGGCAGGGTAGAACTGCCCCTGTGGGTTTCCGAGACTGCAGCTGTGTAGGAGTAGAAAACCTTGTCTTTCTCCCGTGGAGCCGGTGGTGATTTCAAACTGCTGACTTTATGGTGAGAAGCCTACTAGGAGCTTACTCTGCCAAATGGAGTCTCCATAATTAGGACTGAAAACCTGGTTTTTTGGTTCTTGTTTGGACACAGACAGCCCTCAGGAAAGGGAAATGTGTCGTTTGAGATGCAGTGGAAGGCATTGGTTGGAAGTCTGGTCAGCTCATTGTACTTTCTGTCCACCCTCTTTGTGCTGCCAGGAGCCCTGGTTTGCATAGGGGTTATTCATTGGGCTGTTAATGTGGGGTCAGCAGTTCGAAACTACCAGCCAGCCACTCCTTGGGAGAGACAGACGGGGCTTTCTACTCCCGTAAAGTGTTACAGTCTTGAAAACTCACAGAGGCAGTTCCACCTTGTCCTTCCTAGAGGGTCGTTATGAGTTGGCATTGACTCAGTGGCAGTGAGCTTGGTTCGATGGGTGCTGCAGGGGCCGTTGTGGCGGTGGGGTGCTGGCAGCTTCGCTGTAGACACCGACTGTATAACTCTTCTTTGCAGCGGCTGACCCTGACTCGTGTTTCAGGAAGAAAGCCGAGACGAAAGTAGCTCCTTCCGTTCGCAGTCAACCCACACGTACCGGAGTCTGTTGGCATTCTCCCCTCCCGTCTCTGAAGGGGAATTCTCTCTCTTCCAGTCCAGCCTCCGTGGCCAGCCTTCCGTTCCGCCTGATAGCTCAGCACCCTCAGTGTTCTGTCTCTTCCCTCCTGGCCCACACACCCGCTCCTTGCCCTGGCAGACTTGGGGCAGCTCTTGTTCCCGCAGCTCACTGACTACGCCTTTCCTCACACCTCCCCTTCCCCACCCTCTTCTCGGAAAGACGAGATGACCACCGGGGAGTCACTTTCCGGAGCCTGCCTGTCGCTTCTTGCTGCTTGTGTGCAAGTTACTGCCAACTCATGATCTGTACCATGACATCTGTTGGCTCATCGAAAGCGCCCAGCAGCGAGTCTGATTGTGGGCTCCATGATGTAGACAGGCACATGGAAGCATTCTGAGTGCTGTCTTTGATGAGCAGTTCTTAATGTAGATGAAGTCCTCTGTGTGACTTTCTGTTATGCTTGCCTCCTCCACCATCCCTAGGACGTCCTTCTTTCTGACACGTGGGCAGTTGTATTGTCTTACCGCTCACATTTGGATCTAAGCTGCAGCTGGGGTGACATTTGTTGTTTGTGTGTGGTGTGAGGTAGGAGTCAGGACTTATTTTCTTCCATATGGTGTCCAATTGACCCAGCTGCAATACCGAAGATACTGTTTTACCTACGGCTCTGCCGCCTGATCTTTGTCTTAAATCCAGTGTCCGTGTGTGTGTGTGTGTGTGTGTGTGTGTGGTTTCTATCTGGGCTGTCCACAACACTGTCCTCACCACTGGAACTTTACAACCCAAAGGCTTGCTAGCAGCTAGAGTAAGTCCACTCACATGCTTCTTCAAAATCGTCTTGCCTCGTCTTAGGCCTTTGCATGTCCAAATACACTTAACCATCAGCTCATCAATTCCCTGCTGGGGTTTCCATTGGGGTTGTCTTGGGTCTATAAATCATTTGGGAAAGAATTGACCTCTGTACCATATGCAGTCTAACAATCCTTCCATTTATTTAGATTTAAAAAAAAATTCTTTGAGGAGCCTCAGTGGCATAGTGGTTATGCATTGGGCTGCTAACTGTACCAGGTTAGCGCTGGGCTGTCTACTTCCATGAGGAGTTACATTATGGTTGAGTGAAATCTACCCTCTTATTATTTCTCTCAACTGTACTTGTTCCTTCCCTCCTCCTACCTACTGCCCCACAATACAATGTTAACTGGCTTTGCATTATGCAGCCAGTCCTGTATGGTTTGAAGCAATGAAAAGAACACGGCGTTTTGTATTTATTAACATTTTTTACCACTTTGAGAGCTTTTTATGTCTTTCTGTAAGTGTGCATTTCCATCAGAACGTATCTCCCTCTGCTTGAGGAAGGGGTCCTGGTGGCACAGTGTCTACATGCTAGCTCTCAGGTCAGCAGTTCAAAACCAACAGCTGCTGTGCAGGAGGGAGACAGGGCTTTCTGCTCTCATACAGAGGGACAGGCTCAGAAACGCACAGGGGCATTTCTACCCTGCCCTACGGGGTTGCTAGGAGTCAGCATCAACTCGATGGCAGTGGGTTTGCTTTATTTACTTATTTCTTTTGTAACTTAAAGGAACTGTGGTGATTAAGGACTTGGCAGCTAACCCAAAGGCTGGTTGTTCGAGCCTACCAGCTGCTCCTGGGGTGGAAGATGAGGCTTCCTGCTGCTGTGAGGATTGACAGCCTTGGAAGGCCTCTGAGGCAGTTCTCTTCGGTCCTGCAGGCTCACTGAGATGGAGTCAGTGTACTGGGATTGGGTTTGGTTTTTATAGTTGGTTTTTGCCAGAAGAGCTTCCTACACCAGCTCTTGTTAGCACAGTACGGCTGCCGGTGAATTCTCCCTGCTTTTTTTTTTGTTTTTTTTGCCTTAAAAAGTCTCTGTTCTGCCCTTTGTGCCGGATTGTGGGGCATTAGTTTTATGTTTACTTTCAATCATGAAAGATGCTGCATTGTCTTCTGACTTGCATAGTTTCTCATGGGAAGACCGCGCTCTTTTTCTTCTTCCGGGCCTGTAGTGCCCCCTTTTTCTCTGGCTGCCTTACCATGTTTCTTTTCATCTTTGATTCTTAGCAGTGTGTCTATGATATGTTTATGGGGTATCATTATTTATCCTATTTGGGGACCCCAAGTTTCTTGGATCAGTGTATTACTATCTTTCATCATTTCTGAAAACTTCCTGGCCATTGTCTTTTCAAATATGTTTTTTTCTATTTTTAAATTTTATTGGGAGCTCTTACAGATATTGCAACAATTCATGTTTCAGATAGATCAAGCGTACTTGTACAAATGCTACCATCATCAGTTTTCAAGTATGTTTTTCTTTCCTCTCATCTTCTTGGACTCCTTTTGCACCCATCTCCTGACATGTCTCAACTCTTCCAGCGTGTAGGCTCTTAGCATATTGAAAGCCTGCTGCTGCCGAGTAGACTCTGACCCGACAGGACAGCGTGGAGCTGCTCTGCAGGGTTTCCAAGGCTGTCAGCTTTTCAGAAACAGAGGGCCGCAGCCTTTTCCCTCGGAGCCACTGGTGTACTCAAACTGCTGACCTTGCAGTTAGTAGCCTTTTAAAGTTAAGTCCCAACACTTGGGTCTGATGTTCCTGGCCCTCCACAGCTTTGGCGTAATCCTGGCGCCTCCTCCCACACACACCTCTTTGGATAGCTAGCTCCTGCAAGCACTCTCTTAGGGTCTCATGACTGTCTGTCTCCACCGAGTTTCTTGCCTACCTCCCTATCAAGACGGTAAACTCCTCCAGGCCAGGGGAGGGTTAGGACCTGGGCCTGAGCCGAGTTTCTTGGGTCTGGAGGGAGTTGAGCTCAACATTTTATTGTCGTCAAAGGAGTGGGTGAAGGAAGAAAGGAGCAGTGGAACAAAGGCGTGGCAGCATATTCAGGAAATATGAGCCATGTTTCCTGATGAAATTGAACCAGCTCTTTTCTTTATATTAAAAAACCACAACCAGACAGTTTTTAGCAGTTTCGGAACTGTAGAAAATATGAGTTCCCTTCTCAACTGTACTGTAACCCTAGGTAATAATAGCTCTAAACTGTTTGGTGTATACACACACATACCCACACACCTTTTAAGGCTTTTCCTTAAATGAGCATGTGTCTGTGATGTGTGTGTGTGTGTGTGTGTGTGTGTGTGTGTGTGTGTGACATACATAAAGGTCATCTGTGTTAGGAATTGCCCCCCTATTCCCTGGTGGCATAGGAATTATGTACTGGGTTGCTAACCACAAGGTCAGCAGTTTTAAACCAGCACCTGCTCCACAGGAGAAAGGACTATCTACTTCCGCAAAGAGTTACAGGTACAGTGACCTTATAGGACGGAGCAGAACTGTCCCTGTGGGTTTCCAAGAACTTAAATCTATATGGGAGCAGACAGCCTCCTCTTTCTCCTGCATAACAGCTGGTGTTTTCAAACTGCTGACCTTGCGGTGAGCATCCCACTTTGTAACCCGACACACTATGTCCATCTCTCTCCAGTGAATGACATTCAGATTGCTTTCAGTCTCTTGCTATCATTGGAATGCTAATGGCCACCCCAGGCCAAGGGCTTGTGTGCCAAGCAGGGACCTGCCAGACCTTTCTATGCTTCTTCTCACTTCCTCCCCAAAAGGCCCTTTGGAGGAAGGCTCTCCGAGCTCCCTCAGGACTCCTTTCCATACTGCAGACAGCACTGAAGTAGAGTGTGGCTTCTGAAAATGCTGCTTATCTTATCCCCGCTGATCTCTCCAGGTCATTGAGATGTAAAGGAGCCAGCCTTTCCAAAGTGGGTTTGTGCCTGTCGGGGCTCTGCTCCGGTTCTGCATTTACAATGTGCCTCTGTCCCTGCTCCCAGGGGACCTCTCTTATCCCTTCCCTTTCTCTCCTTAAGAGGGCAGGTCCTTGGTGACCACTTGAGGTGGGATGCAGATTTGTCTGTCCGTTCTATGGCCCTAGAAACAGATTGGAGATCTCGCTTGCCTGATTTCCCCTGGGAGGCTGCCATGAATGTGGCCCAGCGCAATGTAATCAGTGACTTTCTCGACAGTCAGCGTCTCTTTTGACTTTCCCAAACCTTCTGGCCGCCAGGTCCAGACCTTTGCCTCCCAAGGGTGGTGTAAGTCTCTCCCTGCACAGCTGGACTTGATGGATTTCTTCCCACAGTGCTCCAGGCCGAAGGACGACTGCTTTGAAGCGCATGTTTCCAGCGTTCTTTCCCTGCAGAAATCAAGATGGAGGTTTGACTTTGCTAAACCATCTGGTGAATAGCCAGCCTCAAGGTCTGCCCTTCCTGGGCTGTCTGTTGTTCAGAGGAGCTTAGGCAGATGGACACGAACCCCTTTCCTCTTGTGCAGAGAAACCTCTAGTGGTCACCAGTGCCTCTTGTGCAGAGCCTTCCAGGCCACCGTAGGCAGTCCCTGCCCCGTCCCCTGATGCTCAGGTTTTGCCTTTTCTAGAAATTCCTCTGACTGGAATCATTTGGTATATACTCTTTTGTGCTTTGCTGCTTTCACTTAGCAAGCTGCCTTTGAGCGGTTCTTGTTTGCAGGCGTTATAACCAGCAGTTCATTTCGATTTCCATCACACGGCTGTTCACGTTTTGCCTAGTCACGTATCAGTTGATGAGCCCTGGGATTTTCCCATTTTATGGTCCACGGACATTTACTTACCAAGTCTTCTTGCCAGACTATGTTTTCCTTTCCTAGGGGGCGATTCGGAAGAGTGAACTTGGTGGGTTAATGATAAGTGAATATTTAACTTTTAAGAAATGGCCAAGCCGTTTCCCAGATCATAGGGGCCCGTTGGCATCCCTCCCACCAGTGTGTGCCGGCTCTGGTGCCACCATCCTCTGCCAGTGCTGGCATTGCTCCGGTCTCCCTACCGGTGGACTTTTGCCTTCGCAGCCACACTGCCTCTCCCTGTCAGGTCTCCTCAGCCGCCTCCAATCGGGGACAGTTTCTTGATCTCCCCTGGTCTTTTATGACCTTGAGACTTTTTGCAAATAATAATTAGCTATTTTTGAGGAGTCTCTCTCAGTTTGAGTCTGTCTGATGCCCTCTTGTATCTAGGGTGGGGCGTTGGATTTGGGGAAGAGCACCGTAGGGGTGATGTGCCCTTGTCATGACATCATATATGAGGGTACGTGATGTCAGCATGATGATGATGCTAACCCACCTGGTTAAGGTAGTAACTGTCAGGTACATTGAATGTTGCACTTTCCTAAAGACCTGCAACGTTGAGCTGCATCTTTATTGTGCTTATTGTCATTTTCATTTGTTTTTCTTTTAAAATCCAGTCCCACCCATGTTAATTAGGCTGCTTGTCTCATTATTATTGTTTGGTAAGATTTCTTTATAGATTCTAGACACAAATCTTTTGTGAGATATTTTCTCCAATCTGTGACTTGGTTTCTTTTTTTACTTAATGATATGGTTTGGTAAGCACATGCTTTTAACTTTAATATAGTTCAATTTTATTAATTTTTCCAAGACGGTTCATATATTTTGGACTTTAAGAAATCTTTGCCTAGCCTAAGGTAACAAAATTTTTTGTTTGTTTGTTTTTACCCCCTAGCAGTTTTATGTTTTTATTTTATTTTTTTAATTTTAACAGTTTTATTTGCACTTCATCCACATGTCATACAATTCAGTAATTCAGTCATATCCAGAAGTGTTGTAAGTCATCACCATGATCAATTCTAGAGTATTTTCTTCTTCCTTGTTTGTTTCAGTTTTCACATAAGGTCTGTAATTCGTTTGAATTAACTTTCGTGTATTGTGTGAGATGAGACTTAGGCTCATATTTTCCATGTGAGTATCTAGTTATTCCAGTACCATTTATTAAAAGGCTCTCCTTTCTTGGTTCAGTTACTTTACCATCTTGGTCAGGACTCAGTTCACCATAAATAATCTGGGTCTGTTTGGACACTGTGTTAGTCTGGGTAAATGAGGGAAACAGATCCACAAAACTCTTATGTATAAGAGAGTTTTATATAAAGGGTAAGTATGCTTTAAGAAAACATCCCAACCCAGTGCTGTCCAAGTCCATAAGTCCGACATTAGCCCATATGTCCGATACCGATCTGCAAAGTCCTCCTCCATCTCACAAAACAGACACAATGATACCGACTGCAGGAGGAAAACCAAATCAGTGAACATGTAAGCATCTCAGGATTGGTGGGGTTCTCCACACCGCTGCTCCAGCACCCAGGGCTGCATCGGGGTAGGTCCATGTGGCTTCTCCTCAGGGATGTCTTGCAGGAAGTGAGCCTTGCCAGCTAAAGCAGGGAACTGGCTAAGGCAGCTACACCCTGGTCTGACCATCACAAACAAGAGACCCGAGAACTAGAAAGGCGAGGCTCACTGAGCCATTTATCTCTCCAACCTTCAATTAATCTCACATGTGTTTATCAGCCAGGTTGGCACAATAAACCTTAACTATCTCAGATATTTATCATTGACTTATCTATTTCTTAAGAGTTCTGTTGGTTTTTGCTCTATAAATTTTGAAGCTCATATATTAAGCACATAGCATTTGAGATTAGTGTGTCCTATTGATGAGTTTACCCCATTATTATTATGGAGTGACCCTTATCCCTGGTGATATACTTTGCTCTAAAATTCGGTGTGTTTGACATGAATACAACCACTCCAGCTTTCTTTTGGTTAGTATTAGCATAATATTTATCTTTATATCCTTTTATTTGAGCTATTTGTGTTATTATCTTTAAAATGTATTTCTTTTTAAGTAGGATATACTTGGGTCTTGCTATCCTATCCTTTCTGATGATCTCCCTTTTATTGGACCGTTTAGGCCAATTTACATTTACTGCGATGATTCCAGTGGTATGCTGAAGTTCTTTGTACTGTTTGTTTTCTACTCGCCACATCTCTTTTCCCTTTTTACTCTTTACTGCCTTCTGTGAGACTGAGTATTTTTAAAATTTATTTTCTTGATTAGTTTGTCAGCTGTTATTTTAGTGATTGCCTTAGCATTTGCATAGCATACTTACTTACCACAGCCTACCTTCAAGTATGCCAGCACCGGTCTTTCCATTTGTTGTAGTGCTTGTATGGCTTATGTGTTGCTGTGATGCTGGAATCTATGCCACCAGTATTTTGAACAGCAGCCAGGTCACCTTGGTGAGCAGACTTCAGGGGACCTTCCAGATTAGGAAGAAGGAATATGTGACCCATTTATGAGAAGTTGGCCATTGAAATCTTATGAATAGCAGTGGAACATGGTCAGATGCGGTGCTGGAAGATGAGCCCCACCGGGGGAAGGCACTCCAAATATGATTGGCGAGAGCTGGCCCGTTATGACGTGACTGCAGTTAAGCTTTGCAGCCCTTCATTTGCTGATGGGAAGAACTCAAGAGAAACAGATGCAAGCATCCATTAGTACTTGGAACACGAAATATCCAAAGTATGAATCAAAAAAATTGGAAGTTGTCAAAAATTGAACACACGTAAGCACACCGGAGCAAATGAAGGGGAAGGAAGAGAGAGTGGAGCACATCCTGGCCCACCAAGCCCTGAGAATGATATTCCCACTCAGAGCAGCCAATCCACGGAGAAGACCACGTGGCCGGCGCCACTATGAGACACGACATCCCTCACTGACCCATAGCCCTACAGGGGACAACACTGGAGACACAGTGTGGGAATTGGGCCTGATCTGATCCCATCACACCGAGGCAAAACACTAAGGGAGTGCAACAGAACAGCAAGGGGAACAGAACAACAAAGTCCCCAGGGAATACCAAAAATAGACTTTGGGGCCAGGGCTTGGCACCCCATCAGACTC
>NW_022111313.1:906576-927263 GCF_000313985.2 Echinops telfairi
TAAGATATGACAAAATAATATTAATTTATAAGTTATCAAGGGTTCACGTGTTATGGGGGGAAGGTGGGGAGGGAGGGGAAAAATGAGCTGATCTAAGGGCTCAAGTAGAAAGTAAAATGTTTTGAGAATGATGATGGCAACAAATGTGCTTGATACAATGGATGTAGTATGGATTGTGATGAGAGTTGTACGAGCCCCCAATAAAATTATTTAAAAAAAAAATTTCAATGGATATTCTCTACATTCCTGAGCTGAAGTGGGCTGATTTTGGCCATTTTGAGTTGGACAATCCTATGGTTTAAAATGCCAGGAACGAAAGATTCCAGAGGAATGATATTTTTATCATTAAAAAGTCCATTTCGAGATTAACCTGGAAATGCAATGTGGTCTGTGATCGGGTATCTGTAACCTGTAAAGAAGTCCAGTTAACAGAATTGCTAATCAAATCGCTCAGCAACCACTAATCCTAAAGCCAGCGGTGAAGCTCAAGAATTAATTGACCAGACTGTATTCTAGTGTGCAGTCTAGCTGCATTGATAATTATTGGTGATGGAAATTCAAAAGTTGGAAACAGAGATATTTGGAAAATACTGCCTGGTGATAGAAATAAAGGTGGAGATTGTCTGATGGAATTTTTCAAGATCAATTCCTTCATTGCAGATACCTTTTCTCAACAACATACATGACATCCAGACACGTTGCTCGCCAGACGGACTGCTCAGGAGTCAAAGTGATGGCATCTGTAGGAAGAGAGGCAAAGACGCTTAAGACCATCAGCCAAAATAAGGCCAGGGCCTCCTCTGGAAAAGACCATTAATTGCTTGCTGGTAATTTCAGATTAAAGCTGGAGAAAACTAAAACAAGGGCACGAGGACCGAAATATGACCTTGCAGAAAACTACCATGGCTTTGAAGAACATTTCAAGGATGGCATTGACACCATTGAACACTAAGGACAGATGCCCTGACGAACAGGGAGTTGATAATCAAGAACATCATACATGAAGAAAGCAAAAAGTCATTAAAGAGACATGAAAGAAAGCCAAGAACCAAGTGGATGCCAGAAGAGACCATGAAACTTGTTCTTGAATGTGGAGTAGCTGAAAAGCAAAAGGAAGAAATGATGAAGTCAAAGAAATGCACAGAGAATTTCAAAGGGCAGATCCCAAAGGCAAAGTGAAGTGTCACGTGAAATGTGCCGAGGCTTGGAGTTAGAAAGCCCAAAGGAAGAGCACGTTCCGCATACCTCAGCGTGAAAGAACTGAAGATGGAAGTAACTGGTCGATGTCCAACCATTTGCAAGAGTTAGCAAATTATTAAGAACCCGTGGCACTGAAGGAAGATTTCCACAGGGCAGTAGTGAAAAACAAAGTTCCTGGAATTAGTGGAATACCAAACGAAATGTTTAAACAGTGGACGAAGCACTAAAAACACACTAGTCTGTATCAAGAAATTCAGAAGACAGCTACCTCCCAAGTTGACGTAACGAAATCCTTATTTGTGATTGTTCCAAAGAAAAATCTGACAAAATGTGAAAATTATTGAACACTACATACAAGTAAAATTGTACTGAAGATAACTTTAAAATGGTTGCAGCAGTACACAGATAGGGAATTGCCCGGAATTCAAGCTGAAGTCAGAAGAGGATATGGAACGAAAGATATCATTGCTGACAGGAGATGGGTCTTGGCCGATTAGAAAATGCCAGAAAGATGCTTACTCGTGTTTGATTGTGCAAAGGCCTTTGACCCTGGATCATAACTAAGTATGGTTAACATCAGCAGACTAGGCATTCTCTAGCCCTTTATTGTACTTTTTCAGAACCTGTGGGGACCAGCAGGCAGTCATTCAGACAGAACAAGGGACGATTCCAAGGTGTGTGTCAGGGTTGTATCCTTTCACCATGCCTGCCCACTCTGTATGCAGAGCAAAGAAACGGCGGGATACCCCTGTAGGAAGGCGAACACGGCATTGGAATTAGAGCCAGGCTTATGAGCAGCGTATGCAGAAGGCACAGCCTTGCTGAAAGTGAGGAGGACTTGCAGCACTTGCTGATGAAAATCAAAGACTTCAGCTTCAGTTATGAATGATAGTTCAATGGATTAGTATGGGTTGCAACTCAGTGTAAAGAAACTCAAAATCCTCACATCTGGACCAGTCAACATCTTAATAAAGGAATAAAAGATGGAAGTTGTTTATCAACACTCATGGAAGCAGCAGTCAAGAATTCAAGTGATGTGTAACATTGGGCCAATCAGCTAGCTCCCCAGCCTTCTTTAAGGTGTTCATCAGCGCAGATACCACTTTGTGCACTAAGGGGAACCTAACCCAAGTCATAGTCTTTTCAGTTGCCGCATATGCATTTGAAAGCTGGACCATGAAGAAGGAAGCCCAGAGAAAAACTGATGCATTTGAGATGGACAACAAACAGATTGGGCTTGGAGGAAGCACAGCCTTAGAATCGAAGATGACAAGTCTCTATCTCACATACTTTGGACACCTTCTCAGGAGAGACCAGTCCCTGGAAAAGGACATCGTGCTTGGTGGAGGGACAATAAAACGAGGAAGGCGCTCCATGAGATGGATTGGCTTAGTGGCTGCAACAGTGGGCGCACGCCGCCTAACCGTTGGCACAGAACTGGGTGGTTTCTGTTCTGTTTGACTTGGGTTCCCTATGAGTCAAAGCCGGCTCAGTGCACAGAACCACCACCACCTCGGAGGCATTGTGTCACGTCGCAGGGGCTGTAGGCAGAGCCTGCTCTTGGTTCCCCTCTCCTGGTCTTCGTGCTGCTTTGGTTCCTGGGTTTACTTATGTAGCTGTCCCCAGGTTACAAAGAAGACCTTTTCCTCTCTGGTTAAGTCCAGATGAGTCAGAACAGGTGCATCGTATCCTTATTTAGCCTTAGTTTAGTGCAAGGAAAAAAAAAAGCGGGGGCTGGAAGCCTCTTCAAGGGCTATAAGCTGTACATGCAGCCAGAGAAGGCGACCGACGAGTTCATGGCTGTGCTGTGGGCTACTCACTGAGGTTTGTGGTTTGACTCCCCCAGCAGCTCTGCAGGGGAAGGCTGGGGTACTCTACTTCCGTAAAGATGCAGGGCTGGGGAACCCACAGGGCAGTTTTTCCTGCCCCACAGGGTCACTGTGTGCAGGAAAGGACTCAGTAGCCGTGGGCTTGATCTGGTTTAGGGATGGGCTGAGTCGTTTCAGAGTGGGGGGGGGTCACATTTACATCCTGTTGCGGGCCAAGTCGGAGTTGTTTGTATGTCAGACATTCATAGCCAGAAGAGCGCCTGAACGCGCATGAAGCCCACCGCACACAGTCAACATTTTTGTTTAAACTCTTTTTGTTCCATTATTTCTCAGGGCGCTTTCGGCGTGCAGATAAAGCCGTGCGTGTTTACCCGGTAGCTGCCTTCGGTGCTCTGCATTCCCTTGTGCCCATGCCGATGTTATCGGCTGCCACTCTCTTTCTGCCTGAAGGACTCTCTTTATCATTGCTTGTAGTGCAGGCCTGTTGGTAATGAATTCTTCTGTGTCTGCATGTCTGAACAGGTCTCTATTTCACCTTTGTTTTCCGTTTCCTGGCTCCCGATTGTCTGCCCGCCGGCCACATGGGCCCCCTCTGCCTGGGGCTCTGCTCAGGCAGAGGCCCCCACACCTTCTGGGTGCTTCCTCCCCCAGTCACTTCCTCTCAGGGGTCAGATCTCTCCTTCGTAGGACGGGTCCCTCTGTCCTGCAAGGACAACCACATTTTCTTCCCTGTTGGGAATGCCCAAAGGGGATTCAAACCTGCTTCTGCTTGTCGTCTGGTGGGGGCTGCCCTGGCATTGACTGTGCTTAGTACAGGCTGGCTCGCTGCTGCACGCCCTGGGGCTGGGGGGCTTCCCTCCCCTCTTGGTGACTACCGCCACACTCTTTCTTGACCAAGCTCGCCTGTGTTGCAGGATGTAGCCTCCCCATTCCTCCTCACCCTTAAATCAAGCCATGTTGTCTTTCATCAGCACGAGAAAATGGGAAACCAGAAATGAGAACTGTGGAGGAGGGCCTGACCTCTCAGACACTGGCTGAGAGCTCTGACAGGGCTGGTTCCTCCTTCAGTGATCGAGAGGGTCACCGACGACCTCAGTGGACCTTCTCCTTCTGGACTCTGTAGTTCCTTATTCCTCCTCTGCCGTGGGGGCGCTCTTCCAGTCCTGGTGGCTCTGAAAAGCTGGCTGGAGAAGGAGAAAAGGTGCTGTAAGTGGTGTGGACGGGTGCAGCAAGGCCCTGGACTGGACTGGACGCCATTAGAATGGCCATGTTTGAACATTTCTTGTTGCCCCGTCCTCCCTCTAGACAGCAGTTGCTGACTCTCTTTGGCACCATGGTCGTAGTATCTGCTCCTGCACGATGGCTTTCAGTCAGTGTGGCCCAATCATGCCGTGGTCCTTTCTTGTTCCCATAGCCAGATCATTGCCAGAGGACTACTCGATGTCTTCCGGGACTTCAGCAGCAACGAAGACGACTTCCTAACGGTAATGGAGATTGTGGTCAGATTATCAGAAGATGCAGGTTTGTATAATGATTGTGTAACTCAATTTTTCACTTGTGCATTTCCAAGAAGTTTTACAGAAGCAACGGTAGCTAACTTTTAAATCTGTTTATTAATCAATATGCTTCAAGCAGCGTCTCACAATGAATGGATGTTGTCATGAAGAATGGGCCTCTTTCTTGACTGTGACTCAAATTACCCATAGTTTTAGAAAATGAGAATGACTAATGGCCGTGAATGCTAGGTGCCCTGGCAGTCAGGCCTTTTGTCTTTCATGAGTTTTGTCAGACTGGATTACAACAATCGTGGCCATAAATTTCCCTCACCTGTCATCTATGCAAAGGTATTCGACTGTGTGGATCATAACAAATTATGGATATCATTATGAAGAATGAGCGTTCTCAAAGACTTAATTGTGCTCATGCAGAACCTGTACATAGACCAAGAGGCAAGCATTCAAGCAGAATAAGAGGATACTGCATGGTCTAGAATCAGGACAGGTGTGTGTCAGGGTTGTATCCTTTCTCCATACAATATGAAGAAAAACGCAGCATCAGGCCTGGAGGAAGATTCATTAGCACACTGCGATACGCAGATGGCACAACCTTGCTTGCTGAAAGCAAGGAATACTTGACGCACTGATGAAGATCAAAGACTCGCCTTCCATGCGAATTACACCTCCACGTAAAGACAGTCTTCACCACGGAACTGAGAATCAGTGTTATGATAGCAAAGCTTGACGTTGTCAAGGATTTCATTTTACTTGGATCCACAATCAACATGGAAACAAACAAACAAAAAATCCAAACGCCTTGCCATCAAATCAATTCTCACTCATATGACCCAGTAGGATAGGGTAGAACTAGCCCTATGGGTTTTCGAGATGGTGACTCCTTCCTGGAGTAGAAAGCCTGGTCTTTCTCCTGAGGAGCTGCCTGGTGGTTTCAAACTGCTGACCTAGCAGTTAGAAGCCCAACACGTAACCCCTTCGCTACTCCAGTCAATAAATCAAACAATATATTTATTGCATTTGACAAGTCTCTTATAAACGATCTTGAGAGTGTTAAGGAGCCCAGGTGTCACTGAGGATTAAGGTGTACCTGACCCAAGATACGGACCTTTTGATTGCCTCCTCTGTATGCAAAAGCTGGCCACTGAATACGGAAGCCTGAAGGATGGATGTCTGTGAATGATGGGCTGGGTGACGCACACAAAATAGACCAGGGACTGCTGTGAGTTTGGTTTTGTTTCTTTCCCGGAAGAAAGAACAAGTCTATTTGGGAGGAAGTACAGCCAGGATGCTCCTCAGAAGCAAGGATGGAAAGATTTCTTTCTCTGTGCTTCCCACTTCTTATCCGAAGGGACCAGTCTCCTCAGAAAGCCGTCATGCTTGGTGAAGTAGAGTGTCAGCAAAATAGAGGAAGACCCTCCGTGAGATGGACTGACACAGGGACCTCAACAGTGGGGCTGCAACGTAGCAATGACGGCCAGGCTGGCGGAGACGCAGCCGTGTTTCCTTGCATTGCACGTGAGCGGGCTGGGAGTGCAGGTGACTTGACCACACCTGACAACAGCCACGTGATCTTGGTCAGTTTCTCTTGAGTGGTCGCTCTTCTCCTGCCCCTCCACGCTGGCCAATCTGGAAGAAAAGCCCGTCGCTGCATAATAGGCTGTGGGGCGATGCCCCTTTCCCAGTACACCTCTAGGAAAGGAGAGTAAGATGGGTGAGTGGTGGAGTCCCCGGGGCCCTGCGTCCATAACCAACGACAAAAAGCCTCGGAAAGTTTCAGAAATCTTCAAGTTGCTTTAGAATTTAATCATTTTAGCTGAAGAAAGAGAGAGAGGGAGAAGAGTCTTTTCTTACGCATATCGCCCATATTAGTTTAAAATATGCATATGAATATGACACAAGGCTTTTAAGAAGGCCCACGTGAATGTTTTGCGTCTTTAAATGGATTCTCTTTGAAAACGAGTCACCATTTTACGGGCCTGCAGCAATTATATATTTGTGTTAAATTTAATGTGGTATATTGGCGCTTGAGCAGCTCTTTTGTTTAATGCTTTGCCTTAGAAATAATTGGGATGCGTGGATGGTGGGGGAGTGCATTTATGAAAGAATTATTTATTATGTATACATTCTGGCTGGAATTTAAATAAGCACAGCCCATAGGTCTGGCTCAAAGGCCATTAGTTGTAATGGCTCTTGGAGGCAGGCCCAGAGTGCAGGATTCTTCTCCCGCCTCGATTTATATATGGCTTGTTATAACAGAGTTGTCATCCTCTCTTTTTGTTATGCTTTTATATTGCAGTGTAGCTTATTAGCTTTTTAAGCCTGTCTGTAACATAAACACTCTGAATGGGAAGTGATTGTTAAACTGCATTTGTCTAATTTCCTTGATGAAGTATTTTAGGAAGAAAAGCTTGACACTTAACAGTATATATATCCTGTAAGGTGCTCAGCTCACTTGGGTCCTTTGTCCTTTTCCCTCCACCCCCTGCTGCCCCAGAGCCCACCGTGCGCACCGAGCTGATGGAGCAGATTGCTCCCATTGCCACGTTCCTGCAGGAGCACAGAGCCGACTTCCTGGCCCTGCTATCCGAATACCTGATCCCTGTCGTCATGCGGTACCTCACAGATGCCAACAACCAGGTGTGGGTCCTCCACGTCTGCTCAGGCCCCTCGTCTTCAAGTGGCCCTGCATGCCCTGCCCTTCGTCGCAGAGTGGGGGGTAATCTGTCTCACGGGCTGCACAGTCCTTGGAGGCGGTGTCACACACGCATCACACACGCATCGGCACAAGTACGATGGGGTTGAGGCCAGCGTGGGAATGCTGGGTGCCCACTGTAGCAGTGTGGGGCCCTGTTGTTACTGAAAACATAGCTGTTTATTTTTTTAAAGTTAAGAATTCCTCATGAGTTGATATTACTATCAGAGTTGGGATTGTAGGAGTTGTAGGAGTTGCTTCTTTCACGTTACAGTTGTTGTGGAGGTGAAAGTGTGCAGAGCACACGGACACATTTTGATTTGTGACATTGGTTGCCAGCCCCACGGTGTAGCAGCATTTGATCCCCTCCCTCCCTGTGTCTACCATTTCCATCCGGCGTCCCTTCCTGTCTCCTGAGCTCTGTCTCCGGGCAAATGCTATCCTTCTGCGCTGGTCTGATTGATCGTTCTAAGGGGCACCACCTCCCTGGTGTGATGATTCCTGTTGTAGGCCTATCTCTCTTTGGCTGGAAGCTGAGCCTTAGGGGTTAAGTTCATTTTCAGGTTTGATGGCTGTCTAAAGGCCAGAGTCTCCCCTGAGCCTCTGTCAGACCCATAAGCCTGGTTTGTTTTACACTTTTCTCCCACTCTGCTGTGCTCCTCTGAGAGCAGTCTCAGCAGTGACAGCCAGGCACCATCTAGTTTTTCCAGGCTCCGGACTGTGGAGGCTGGGGTTCCGAGAGTCCGTTATACCTTCAGGCTTATTATCTCTTTGTGTCTTATTTTCTTTACTCTCCTTTGTTCCAGATAGGGGAGAGACCGGTCTATTTGTATCTTTTTTACTGATACAAATTTTGCTTTTGAATGACATTATTATGTGTGTATGTGCGTATGCTCATCCAACCACGGCCCAGCTACCTCTTCATCCATCCACAGTCCATCCTCACCCTTCCATTCACTCATAAATCCACTCTCCCACCGGTACTTGCATACACACACTTACCACCTCCCCATCCATCCACTTATTCATTTACCCATCCACCCACCCACCCACCCACCCCATCCATCCATCTATCCATCATCCATCAATCCATCCATACATACATAACACCTATCTGCCCATCTAGCTATTCTTCTATCCAAATAAAATACCACTATTATTACATTGTTACCAGCAGTGTGATGGGGTTATTGCATTGTTCCTGCAAGGTGACAAGATTAGCCTTCTAGGGTTTCTCTGTGATTCCTTCTTTTTTTCCCACCTCAAGAAGAGCTGTACCATTACCACAGTCAGTGTGAGGTTCCTTCTGTCCGTAGGCAATGTCCCCACGGAATGGCACCTTCATGTTAACATGAGCCCTTCTCTCTGCGGCTCAGCCACCAACCTGACACGCAGGTTCATTTGTCTCCCTGCCTTCTTTGTTTGGGGCAATTGGTTTGGTTTGTACATTTTTATTTGGAATTATGTAAGGTGTTTACCTGACTTGAAGTCCAACGTAGGAAGGGTACACTCAGGGAAGTCCAAGTCCACCTTCACTCCCTGCCTGGCCGCTGGAACATGCACGAGCCTGTGTGCTTGCTCGCTCCTGTGGCTCTGGGCCTTGCTGGTTATGAGAAAGCACACTGCCCGTGCACACTGCACCTAGCTTTTCTCGCTGCCTGGTGTGCCCAGACGAGTCGTAGCGGTAGGTGGGGCTCGTGTTCATTCTTCTCCACAGCATGGGGCCCCACCAGGGGCACCGAGCAGCTTGCTGATGGCATCAGGCAATTTCTAGTGTCTGCCACCGCAGAATGGCTGTAGTGATTTGTCTGGCAGCTTTTTAACGCCAGGCACGGTCAGCCTGACCCTCTGATGACAAAGCTCACCTCACGTGCTAGGCAGGGTATTGGGGGGATGGATTTCCACAAAGGGTAAATGCGTCTGTGAACTTTATGGTCTGCCGTGCTTTCGTGATCATTACTTTCAAGAAAGCCTAAAGTGTTGGCTCATTCCTGCAATAATGATGATGTGCGAGTGGATGCTTGGATAGACACGCCGGCCTGCAGCGCGGGAGAGGGAGCGGGCTAGACCCACAGCCTAGATCGCTTGACTGGAGATACTTGTACCTGGGTATTTACCTTTGTGCAAATATATCCATTCCCATGGGGGAGCGTATCGGGAATGGAGTTAGGAAAGCTTCTTAGATACAGCCAAACGCTCGAGGGAATGAGTCTCTGGGCTCAGACTCAGGGCCATAGTCTCAGGGGACTGCCAGGTCACTGGGCGTCACACAGTTCACAAAGAGGGTAGTCGACACCCACGCTGGTGAGTACCGACTAGGGTCTCGTGACTGGCCACATAAGGTGCATCGTTGATATCTCCCCGTATGGAGGAAGGGTGTGAAAGAAATCAGAGGCGCCTGGAAACAATTAGTACCAAGGGCTGACGGACCACGCATGCCGACACCAGTCCCCACAACCTCAAGATCAGAACCAGATGGTGCCCAGCTACCACTGCCAACCACTCTGAAAGGGAGGGATCCCCTTAGAAGGCACTGCATAGGGTGGGAGAAAGATGTGGAAGAGAAACCAGAAAATTCTTAAAGGAGACCAGGCTCGCTGGTCGGCTAGAGACAGGTGGAGCCCCGGGGACTGCGGCCCTTAGGCACCCTTCAGAAGAAGAAAGAAAAATAAATTCCAAGGAGGCACTCTCTTTGGACAGTGAAACTTTTCCAATGGGGCAAAGGACTAGCCCTCAGCCCACTCTGAACACCTGCATATCCTTGTGTTCCTCTTTGCCATTGCCTTGCTGCCGCTGGCCTGCCTGTTAGACCCGGTGCCGCCTGCTGCCACTCTTGAAGCTCCCTCTGTCTCCCTGGGATGAATCCCTGAAAGGAAGGTTGCCCTGAGTCTAGGACCTGGCAATTTCCTGGCCTTTGTCACCTGCCATTGCGGTACTTTCTGGTCCTGGAGGGTGGAGGCAGGACCCAAGGACCCTCGAGGTGCACACATCCAGGGAGCGCCTGCTGAAGGCCGGTTCTGGGCTCGAGGGCATAGCCCCCTGCACATCCTGCTGCTTCTGTACCGGGCAGCTTCTCCACGGCTGCTCCCTCCTCCCCTCCCACCTGCCTTCCCTACAATGCAATGGCCCTGCTGGACTCACACCTCAAACCCCCAAGGGAACAACCCTGGCCCCATGGTCCATGTTCCTGAGCTCCCCACGCCCCACCATCCATAGCCATACCCTACCCCTGGGGTGGGTATCTATCTTTCTGCCCTCTGTCTGGGGAGGGCGCAGTGCCTTAGGGGGCAGAGTTGTAGATACCTGCTGCATGTGGCAGCTCTTCTCGTGCCCCTGGGTCTGCAGCGGCCTACCTGTCACTCTGGCAGCCCCCGAGACTGTTGGGCTTGCCTCCAACTCCTCCCTCACCTGCCTCTCTCCCAGCAGGTGGCCTTGCCTTTTGCTTCACAGAGAAAATAGAGACCTTCAATCTTCATCCCCGCCTCAGTGAGTGGAACACTGTCTGCTCCATGCAATTCCACAGAGCTGCAACCCCGGGGCCATTAGAGCCCCCCCCAGCCCCCACTCTCTCCCCTCTGTCCACCGAGACGCCCACGGATCACCCGAGTCTCCTAGTGAATCTTACTCTCCCACTACACAGACCAGGAGTCGCCCCTTTTCACAGTCTGCTGGCCCATCGAGTCCTCGGTCCAGCTCCGTGAGCCTGCTGCCCCTCCCCACCCTGGACTCTGGCCAGCTGCCAGGCTCCCTTTCTTGCAACTTGTCCCAGCCGGCTTGCTTGCCCCAGAGGCCTCTTCTGCCCTCAGTTTCCTGATGACCCATCCAGACACTCCTAGCTTGGCCCTTGGGAATGTCCTATAGGCCCCCGAGGAGTTGGACAAGCAGTCTAGCGTCTCTGGCCACCTCCAGGGACCTCTGGTGGCCCTTGGAAGTATGTCATTCACACATTTGGGAGATGCCACTGTGACCGCTCTGCCTGCACCCCTTCTCATCATGCCCACTCATTGATGGAGGCGGGCTCTGTGCCCCAGGTGGCTGGCTGAGGGTCACTCTCCCCGAGCATGTATTGAATGTGGCAGCCCTGACACCGTACTTGAGTGGGAGCAGGCCAGTGCCCAGTGCTGGGTTGGAGTGGGGCCAGGGGCCTTGCCCCAGGTGGCAAGGCTGTTTCTATCTCTGTGGTCACTGGCAGGTTCTCTCTCTCCATTCTCCACCCCACTCAGTGGCCACTCAGTCTTGATTCTCTCCATGACCAAGCGCAGGGCCTAGCCCCAGTGGGTGTCTGTTCAGAGTCGAGGAACACACGTCCACTGCCACGCCAGTCTCCCATGGTATGCCGACCCCACTTCCTCCACAGCTCTGCCCGTTCCGTCTGTTGCCCTGCTTGCATCAGCCATCTCTCTTACCTGCTGGTTCTTCACCTGCCAGTGGCTTCTCTGCAGCATTGTTGTGTCTGTGGCCCCCCTGAGCCTCCCCTCCCCTGGCCTGGCCACACTGACCTGTGGCAGCTGGGAGGGCCTGCCACGGTCTCAGTCTGCTCCTTAGGAAAGCTCTTTCATCAATAGTCCCAAGTTCCAAATCGTGTGAGACATTTCAATCACACGGGAGGATGGTCTGGTAACCCCCACGTGTTGACTGCTCGGCTTCAGCAGCATTCACGTTTCACAGTCTTGCTTCACAGAGATGGGTGAGGCCGCCTTTGTCCCCTGCTCCCTCACCCCTGTGGCAAACTGTCACCCCGAGCTCCGGGGTCTCCCCTCAGCCAGGTATTTGAGTTTGCATCATGTTGTGAGTGCCACTCGGAGTAGCGTTGCCTCTCCTTTGGGATCCTCACAGCCTTATTGATGTGAGTGGCCTGGTGCTGCCCCTTCCAGCTGCGCCCACCCCCTCCTCCATGTTCTATCCCTCCATCCCCATTGACTGGCTGTTTCAGGGCCTCTATTTCCAACTATCAGTATTCCGTTCCTGCCACCCGTATCCTCTCCCCAGGGCTTGATCTGTTTGCACCATGTGTCCCTGCTCACTGTTTGCAGTTTTTTTGAAGACGCTTTTATTGGGTGCCCACCGGGTTCTTTATTTTGCTCTACCCTGGCTCACGAGGTGGGACCGGACAGGGGCGCTCACTGGTCCTCATGGGTTCATCGCTTGGCAGATCTGGGCTGCGATCCGCTCCAATGTTCTCCCCCCAGCTGCTGAGAGTTATGATTTAATAACAGGGGGTCTCACGGTCTTCCGGGAGCCAGGTCTGTTCTCAGCCCTTTCTGTGTGCTAGCTCATTCTGTCCTCCCGACTCCCCTCTGAGATGGGTGCTGTTATTTCACTGCTGAGGAAAATGACCCTGACCTAAAGGAGAAGAATCCACAGCAGATTGACATTACTCATGGGATCCAGACTTTCTGGGCTGCCGGAACACGGTATTGGCAGAGAAGAAGTCTTTAAGACCAAGCCGTAGTTGAACTGACCTAGTAAAGACTGGGGAGGAACCCGGGTGACAATTGGGACTGCCAGCCTCAAGGTCAGCAGTTTGAAACCATCAGCCACTCCTCACGAGAAAGGTCAGGCTTTTCTGCTCCGGGAAGAGCCACACTCTCGGAAACCTATGGGCAGATCTCTCTCGTCGACATGGCGGCAGTGAGTCTGAGGCGCAGAGTAAAGCAAGTCTGCCCTGAGCAAATGGAGTGTGCTACTGTGCATCGTCCATGACGACAGCAGCCGCGACATGAAAAGAAGAAAAGGAAGAAGGAGGGAACCGAGGCTCCCAGTGGCTGGCTCATTTGCTCCAGGACTCAGCTGGCAGGTGGGAGCTCCCAGAGGGGCTTCCTTGGCCTGAGCTGCAAACCACTGCAGGATGGCCTCTGGGGCAGCCTCTTCCGGATCTTCCCTCACTTCCCGCCTGTGACACCTCAGGTCCCCAAACCCCCCTCCTCCCCCCAACCGGAGCATCCCCCACATTCTAGACCCTGGCTTCCCCTCTGTCTTCTCCGAGTAGAGTCACCGGCATGCAGCCTTCGTTTTCCGCCCAGCATTCCTCACAGTCCCCAGCCGCTCCACACAGGGTCCCTCTCCTGCCCCTGGGAACTTCCCTGACCTGAAGCCAGTCCTGGTCTTGTCACTCCTGTGCTGGATCTCACTGCTGTGCCTTGTTGCCCCTGGACTAGTGACCGACCCAGAAACACTTTACCTCCCGCCATGCCCCAGGCTTCTCCAGGGCATCTGCTCTTTGCCTTTGGACCAGCTGCTCCTAGCCTGGCAGACGCTGATTGGTGTACTCCTGTCCAAGGACCACAGGCATGCACCCTGTTGGGTCTGAATGCTAGGCATTGGGAGTTGAGGCAGGCAGGACAACATGTGCTCCGCAAAGACACTGGCACAACCCCTCCTTTCCCCTTCCAGGCTCCGAAGGTCATGACTTCCTCGGCTTGTGGCCACGTTGGTCCATCTCGGCCTTCTACATCACAAGGCCTCCCTTCTTCCTCTTCCTCTTAAAGGACTCACCCATGACCCAGGATGCCCTCATCTCAAGATCCTAAATTACATTTGGGAAAAAAACCTTAAACCTCTTCCAAGTAAGTTAGCTCTTGCAGGTCCCAGGGATTTGATGAGAACTTATATTTTAGGGGTCATGTGCAGCCTAGCACGCTCCACAAGCTCCTGTCTGGACACCTGGCTCCATGCCCCTGCCCAGAGACCTGGTGCCTCATGCCCATCCTGCTGCCCTCTGCACCCCAGCACCACCCATGACCGTGGCCTGTCTCCTCGGCTCCATCCTCAGCCTGCGCCCGAGCTCCGTGGTCAGTCAGTGCGGGCTTGGTTGCTGTCGGCCATGCTTCCTCCCTCGCTGGCCACCACGCCAGGCCTTGTTTCCTCTCACCTGGACCACTTCAAGGCTGCCTCACTGACCTCTGCGTCGAGGTCTCCGCTGCCGCTGGCTTCCTCTGGGCTGCACTGCCAGGGCGATCTTTCTAAGTGCCTTTTCCGTCTTGTCACCTGGTCGGGAGCTTTAATAAGCTGCCTCCCCGACATCAGTCTCCCTGGCCCGCGAGGTGACCCCTGCTCTCTTTCATAACCACTGTCACCCCATCACCTGGGACTCCCTCCACACACAGCGGGTGGGCGCGTGCACACGGCGCTCTCCCCCTGCCTCTGTGCGGTGCCTGGGTTCTTCAGGACTTGCATCTCTCTGCATCAGCATTTCCAGTGCCTTCACTGCCCCCAAGACGTCACGGCAGCTTCTTAGGACCCCTTCCCATGCCCGGGGTCCTCCGGGCACACCCACCACAGACTCTGCCTTCTCCAGTGGGCATCCTGTCCTTCGGCGGCTCTTCTCTGGAGCTCTGTCCCTGTGACTGTGACTGTGACACACACAGCACACGTTCAGGTGTGGTCCCAGGAATTCCCAGGCAGGGGGGCACTGCCCTGCTTTGCAGGCCCTCTGCTGCAGCGCACCGTGCTGCCAGCCGTTTGTCACCGGGGAAGCACGAGGCCTTCTGCCTCGTCGTCTAGTTGTGGAGAGCCACGGGCAGGGGCCGTGGAGTCACAGTCGACTGGATGGCAGGATCTGGTGCCCGTTGCCATCAGGTCCTGAGGGTGCGTGCAAAAGCAAGTCAGGCCTGGTGTCTCTGGGTATCCTCTGCAGCAGAGGGGCAGTAGTCCCTGAGCGAGCATGCAGAAATAGCACATGTACACCTACATCCATGTGGCAGAAACAACGCATGTGTATATATATGCACATAGGCAGAAATACTGAATACATGTCCATACAGAATCAGCTCACATATACAAATGCACACAGGCAGAAACAGCACACATGTACACCATCTACTTCCATGCCCATGAGAGGCCGTGGAGGGTGTGCAGGGCACTGCTGATGTAGAATGGAGACCTGGCCGGAGGCCGGAGGCTGGGAGGAAGGGCCTTTCACCCAAGGGTGGGGAAGGGTAGGAGCTGAATTAAGCAAAGGGAACGAGGTGCTTCGGTTCAGGCTGAGGAGCAGCCTGGCCCGAGGACTCAGGAAGGAAGTGTGAGAGATGGGCAGCTGGACAAGGGGAGGTCCGTGGTCAGTAGGACTGGCTGGACATTGTTGGCCCAGAGCGGTGGGGAGGATGGGTCTGGGCCTGGTCCTGAGCACTTTTCTGCTTGTTTGCGCTTCAACTTTTGCTTCATTTTCTCTTCCAGGTTAGAAAGTCTAGCCAGGAAGTGCTGCTGCTCCTTCTGGAACAGGATCTAATTTTCCAGCACGACATTGAGAACAAAGTGTGCCCGATCCTGCTGGACCTCACCACGGCCGACAGCGACGATGAGTACAAGGCTGAGGCAGTCAACGTGAGTCTGCCGGGCTGCTCCCACACCTCTGTGGGCTTTCTCTCCGAAGGCCCTGGGGCTCGATGCTCCCCTGGCTGTTTCCCTGAACAAGGGAGCCAGTGATGGGCCTCAGGCAGAGAAAGCTTCCAGCTCGGCTCTGATGACCTCAGATCTGCGATGGTCTCAGAAGGCATTGCTGGAGGAGAAGGCTCCTGGCTCTGCCTGCTCAGGGCAGGGGGCTAGCTGTGAGCTGCCTCTGCTGCCACCAGCCACCCTCCTGACCCCACCACTGCCACCAAGAGCTGGGGGGCCAGGTAGGGGCCTCCTCTCCTGAAGGAAGGGCCCCACAGTCTCTTCTAGATAATGGTTAGAGAATTAAATGTATATATATATACACACACACACACACATCTTCTAGATAATGGTTAGAGAATTAAATGTGTATATGTGTGTATATATATATATATACACACACAGATGTATTTATATTATAGACTTAGCTAAGACTTAAGTACCCAAGCAAACACAGGATCTGGTTTTGGAGAAAGCAGATGTGACAGAAAATGCACGCAGCACTTTGGGAAGGGCGGTGTTCAAGTAGTTGTGCTCCTATCAGTTACAGAGACACAGTTTCTTCTGCTTTGAATCGATGGTACTGTCTTGTCCCTGCCTGGTAAGATGCTGCGTCCAACATGAAATGCAGTGTTCAGTCAAAGACTTTGTGCTTGCTTCTAGAATCTTCCTGGAGACAGTGCTGGCTGTCCGGTCCCAGGATGCTGCTGCTGTGGTGGGAGAACTCTGGGCTCAGGGTTTAAAAACCAAGATTCTTGCGAACACAGTGGGCAAAATGGAAGACTGTTATTTCCTTGGTTGGAAAAAAACAGTGTTAGAGAAAAGTGTGTTTTCAAAGTGCAGAAACATTACTCACTGTGGAGCTAAAAAATTGTATTATAGCATCGGAACATTTGGCAATTACTCTTCATTTATGTAAAAGTTTCCCTCAACTGCGCGTTATAGGTCTGGCTTTTTAAACTAATTTAATTTTTGCATATTCCATATGCTTATAAGATGAATCAGGTTGAAGAATAATTGATTATTAAAATTCAAATTCTCCAGGGTTTGTTCTTTCTTTCCTCTTTTTAAAAAAAATAAATTTCAAGTTTCCCTACCAGAAATTAAATTTATTATGCAAAATGAACCTTCTCGGCGTTATCGTTTCGCTGGGTTTCTGGCATCTGCTCAGCGAACTTTGCCGACTCCATCTTCTCCTTTGTTTGGAAGTTGCTTACAACTGTCAACCGATTATTTAATCTCCAGAGACTGATCAGACCCTGGCAAGGAACGCTCTTGACAGTTTTGCTTGATGAATATATATATTTTCATTTGATTTTATTCCCAAACTCTCCGTTTTTGTCAGCACCATTCTTCTTCCTCCTCCTCCTTTTTTCCTGTGGACGTATTTGGAAACCCTAACAAGCCTTCAAAAAATCATCTCCCCAAATTGCCTGCAAAACAACTTAGTTCACTCAGCTGCAGTTCTCGCTTGAAGCTGGGTTGTTGGCCTCTTTACCTGAATGTTTAAGCATTTGGATGTGACCACAAAGAACGGGAGGGGTCCCGTGACCCTCCCCAAGCTGGCACTCGTCTGTGGGGCTGTGATGAGAGAGGCATTGGGATGGTCAGTCTGGCCCCCTCTTACTCAGATCTGATCTCAGTTGCTCTCCCTGGGGAGTGTGGAAGCCAGGGGGAGACTTTGGGGGCCCTTTCCTGAGGACTTGGGAGCTGGCTAGTTGGAGTTGACTGAGTGATAGGTGCCTTGGGACCGACGATGGAGAGTGGGTTTGCACATTCAAGGGCAGAAAGGCCATGGGTGGGCTGGCTGGGACCCCCACCCCCAGAAAGACAGGGCTCTGTGGAGCTGGTCTGGGAGGTGTGGCGGGCATACACCTGTATGCCAACAGGTGACCAGAGTGCCAGTTGGTGAGAGAAGAAGCCGATTGGGCTGTTCCCTGATGCCCTCTGTGTTGGGCTCTGTGCAGCCAGGGGGTGTGAGCACGCAACGCCCAACCGCCCCGCCTGAGCGGCACTGCTGCTCAGCCTAGAAGGAACCGCATGCCCCATGGACAAACCATGTGCCTGTCCATTGACGGTTCCTCGCAGGAGAAGTTACAGTCATTGGTTCGGACCCCAGCATCTCAAATGGTGAGGCTTGCTATTGGGAGCAACGCCCTGAGCGGGTTGTACTGAGTGGTGCAGCCCGGCCTACCTACTTATCCCTTGGGTCCTGGGGAAGACGTGTCCCCAGGGCCCGCAGCGTGGTGCGGTCTGTCTTCTCTCACCTAGCAGTTGTGTCGTGAAGCTCTATTGGTGTGTCTGCCTCGCCTTCAAGATGGTGACCTGCTTGCTCCCGGGGCCCCTTCATGTCCCTAGCCCCAGACCCCGGCCCAGTGCCAGGCCCCGAGCCAGTGGATGGAGAGACAGCCGGCGCAGCCTGGGAGAGCTGGGTCTGTAATTAGACCCAGACAGGGTAAACAAGCCACTGGAGACGCATTGGGGCTCGGCGCGCTCGCAAGAAGGCCATTACCATTCGGAGGCTGTACCTCGTTGTCAGAGGCCTGTTTCTCTCTCCCAACACGTCTCCACACGAAGGGCTCCTCGTTTTCCTCGCCGACCCTGTTTTTCAGCTCATTTGTAGTTGTGCATTCATTTAAGAAGCCCGCTGGGGTTGCGTACTGTAAGGAATGGTTGGGTCCCAGGGACTCCCTCAAGGCCCCTCCCTCCGCATAAGTGGCCCCCACGGCTCTGGCCAGGCCATTTCCGGTCACTCGTGTAGACTTTGCGTGCTTCTGGGCTTGGTGGTCAACAACCAGGCCCAGTGGCAGGTGGAGAGGGCAGGAACTGAATTGCCCATCACCGTGGCTACAACACCTCCCCACCGTCGCCACTAGTGCGGTGGGCCTTTGTACCCTTCTGCCAAGCCCCAGGCCAGAAGTAGGGGTTCCCAGCAGTCCTGAAGACACAGCCTTCCCAATGCCAGTGTCCCAGGGCGCCTCCCCCCTGCTGTGAGCAACTTCCCTCCCCTGCTTGTGAGCAACTCTAGGTAGAGTGGCCACCGGCTGGCACTCAGGAACACAGACCACCTGGGCCTCCACCCTTTACCTCCCTTCCTTCTCATTTTGGGGGGTTGGAGGTTGGGGGAGGATAGTGTGGGTCAGAAGAAAAGGATTCTTCATGAGATTTTGTTGGGTTGGTTTTTTTTCTCATACTTTTGTGTTTTGTTTTCATTTTAGACTCAGGTAAGTGTTAAGTTTATGCATGAACTCTTGTAAATCCTCTGCCTCATTTCTCCTGTTTCTTCTTTCCTCCTTTTTTTAATCTACACACACATGTCCACACACGTTTCCTCAACAGCTGGGTCTGTTGTGACCTGTGATCCCTGAATGCCCACTGGGTGTACAGTACCTCACACACACAGGAAACACTCACTCCGTCCTAACACGGGGGTTGAAATCAGGAACTGTGTTCCTGGTACACCTGTGTCGTGGCCACAGCTTCTGCTAGAATGTGCTCAGTTGTCCCAGTCTCCTTCTTCATAATTATTTCCTCACTCTGTCCAGGGTTCAGCTCGGGGTCCACCGGTGCCTGTCCAGTGGCCCATGTCTCCTGTCTTCTCCTTCCACCCAGGAGTCTCCCCAAGTCCTGCACTAACTCCTCACATGAGCATTTGGCTGCGTGCCGCATGGCTCCCGGGCATGTGGTGGGCCCTCTTGATGGTACTCAGACCCCGGGGTTTCTGACAGGAAGCACCCAGAAGTGAGCTGGTGTGCGCAGAACATCTTGTTCAGGAACTACGGGACTGGAGGGTGCCCCAGTCCTGGGGCCATTCCTCTGGTGGCGTAGCCCTCGGGAATCATCGGGGAGCCACTCTGAGGCACCCAAGGGTGCTCCTCTTCATCAGGCCGTCTCCATCTCCTGATGCCTCTGGCTGGCCTGCTAATGCGGACAAGGGTCTTGCTGCCTCTGTTATTTGCTCTCACCCTCTCTTTCGATTTTTACATCTATATTCCAGAGCACGACGGGAGGCAATTTTCTTCTCTGTCTTTGTCGGGCTGAGGAATCAGAGTTGTACTGGCCTCAAGAAATGAGCTAGGAAATATTCCCTCCTGTTCTATTTTCTGAAAGATTTTAAGATTGCGGTTATTTTCCCTCAAATATTTGTTAGGATTTATCAGCAAACCTTTGGCCCTGGAGTTTTATTTTCCTCCGTGAGATGGTTTTTGATAGCAGATTTAATTCAGATATAGGGCACTTTGCCGCTGCTGGTTTGTCTGTGTCATTTTGGTCATTATTTTTTAGGTTAATTTATTAAATTTCATCCAAGGTATCAAATTTGTTCAGATGAAATTGTTTGTCGTTAGGTGCCCTCGAGTCAATTCTTGGCCCCGGGCCTGCGCCAGCCTCGCTCTCTTTGCAGCTGGGAGCCCATTATGATGGCCTCTGCCCGTCTCGCGGAGGTGCTTCAGCTTAATCACCGACGCTGCCTCTCTCTCTCCCTGCAAGGGATCGGTCCATCCTGGTAACATGACCGTCCTTGCTGCTAAGGCGTTTTCTGACTCTGCTTCTTCCAACGTAGATCTGTTCAGTCTTCTGGAAGCCCGTGGTATATCCCACATTCTTCTTCGCCACCGTGGTTCAAATGCACTCCTCTTCTCTGGTCCTCCTCACGCGTTGCTCAGCTGTCGCGGGCATAGGAGGCAGTTGTAATACCATGGCTTGGGGTCAGGAGCACCTTAGCGCGACATCTTTGCTTTTTGATACCTTGGGAAGAGGTCTTCTGCAGGACATTTGTCCGATGCACGGTGCCATTTGATTTCTCCCTGCTGCTTCCACAGGCATTGATTGTGGGTTCAAGCAAAATTAAATTCATAACAACTTCAACCTTTTCTCCACTTAAGATATTGCTTATTAGGTAAGTTGTGAGGATTTTTAGTTTTCTTCTTGTTGAGGTATAATTCACATTGAACGTCGTAGTCTTTGCTTTGTTTTGTTTTTTAAATCATTTTTTGGGGGGGTTCTTACAGCTCTTATCACAATCTATACATCCATCCGTTGTGTCAAGCACATTTGTACATATATTGCCATCATCATTTT
>NW_022111313.1:927487-943068 GCF_000313985.2 Echinops telfairi
CCCCCTCAGCTAATAATATCAGCAACAACATCCCATTGTACCCCTCCTTCCCCTCAAACATGGTTCTCTTTCTGCCCCTCATTCTCCCTTTGCAAAATTCTATCCCCTTTCTCTCCCTGTTCCCACCCCATCCCTGGCTTCCTCACAGCCATCAAAGTCTTATCTTTTGGTATAAAAGCCACATTTCTTTTTCTTAGTTTTCTTCATCATGATGTTATTACATAGCTATAAGATTGGCTTGAGCGTGCCTAGCATAATCTTCTCTAGTTGTGTCCATGCCTTACAGTGTCCACGAGCGTTGTCGTCGTTTTTCATTGGTGCACAGCAGTTCACTGTGTGAGTGTGTCAGCGTTTGTTTACCTGTTCCTCAGTGATCAGAGCTTTTGGTTGTTTCCACGGTTCTCCTGTTATGGCCATTGCTGCCGTAAACATAGGTGTGTACTCTTGATTTCTGTGGGCCTCTGCCCTGTGGAGGGATTGCTGGGTCATAAGGTACTTGAGGCTGTAGTCTCTGTCTTATCAGTAAGAGCTTCGAGTCCTCAGAGAGCTTTCCTCTGACCCTGACCCTCTGCTCCTGTGATCTCCTCAGCTTCTTGGATTACTGACTCAGCTCACAGATGGAATAAATACGTTGAAACGTTACCGCCCTAATGGTCCCCTTCCCTGATTTTAAACCATGCAGTATCCCTTTTTTTCCTGTTGGAACCACTGCCATTTGGTCTATGTACAGGCTTTGCATGAGCGCCATAAAGCGTTCTGCAATGCCCAGTCTTCACAGTGTCATCCGTCTATGTTTGTTATGACCCGCAGTCAGATTCCTTTGCACAGCCAATAAAGCACAAGTAAACATCTTTCTGGTGTTCTCTGTGTGTTAGGTTTATCTAGAGAAACAAAACCAGGACTCTTATGATTGTATATCTGAGGTATTGACCAGGTTGGCACAATAAACTTACCATGCACATTCTGCGTGCAGCCAAGATCCATCTGGCACCAGCAGCGTCGTTCCTCTTTGCAATGCAGCCTGACTCTCTGGCAGTTCCCTGTCGATGTTCTGCTTTAAGCACATCAGTAAAATTTTACGTGTGTGTGACATTAATGATATCATTCAATAATTTCTGCAGCCTGTTGGATTACCTTTCTTTGGAGTGGGTATGAATGCGCACCTCTTTCAGGCTGTTGACCAGGTAGCTGACCTCCAAATTTCTTGGCATACAGGGGTGAGATCCTCTAGCACTGGATTCATTTGTTGAAACATTCCAATTAGTATTTCATCAGTTCCTGGAACCTCTTTTCTTTTTGGCCAGGCCTTAGAAGGTCCTCCCCGAGGTGGATGGACACAGTGGGCTGAGGCACAGGGACAGTTGGGAAGAGGGTGCAGGATGGACCGTGTCCCCTGCTGTTGGGCACAGTATCACAGTATCGCAACCTAACAACAGCACCCACAGCCTTCAGTCCAGGGTTGCTGTCTTTCTCCGGCACCCTCGCTTCTTGGTCACGGCTCCCTCCGGTGAGTGTCAGTCCGTTCTCTGGTGCAGTGACTTTGCGTACTCCTCCCATCTTCTTTGATGCTTTCTGTATTGTTCAATATTGTGCCCATACAATCCTTCATCTTTTTTCTGCCCCCCAATCTGGGGCTTGAATTTTCTCTTCAGTTCTTTTAATTTAAGACAGCAGGTCTCAACCTGTGGGTCGCAACCCCTTTGGGGGTCTAACAACCCCTTCACAGGGGGCGCCTGATTCATAACGGTAGCAACATGACAGTGATGAAGTAGCAAGGAAAAGAATGTTGTGGTTGGGGTCGGCACAGGTGAGGGGCTGTCTCCCAGGGGCTCGGCTGAGGACAGTGGAGGGCCGCTGCTCTCAGAGGTGCTGCGGGTCTTCTCTCTAGAACTTTTAACTCCACTTTGTGCATTTTGTCACAATACTTTTGTCTTCTCAAGCCGTCCCTTGAAATGCTCCATTCCGCTCTTTTCCTTCTTCATTTCTGTCGTTACGTTGGCTGCTCTACGTTTATGAGCAGGTTTCAGGGTCCCTTGGGCTCCTGTTTGGGTCTTTCCTTCTTTCTTGATGACCTGTGTCCTCGATGTCATCCCACGGCTGGTCCGGTTTCGGGCATCGGTGTTTAATGCATCAAATCCGTTCTTGAGATGGTCTCTGCATTCAGGTGGGACCTGCTCACGGCTGTACCATGGATGTGTGTGGGCTTGTTTTTACGTTTCTTCAACTTCAACTTGCTTATGAGCAACTGATGCTCGTTATTCCTCAGTTGACGCCTGGCCCTATTCTGACTGATGGTCCTGTTGTTCTTGCTAAATTCTGCCATGTGTCTCCCAGTATCGTTATGTTCTCCAACTGGGTACCCTCCTTTTCCACATTCACGTTCCAGGGACCAGTACTCAGTCATGCACCTTGAATGCTCGCTTTGTCAATCTCAAACTGCAGAATTTGGTGAGAATCATTCGTTTCTTCATCTTTGCCATTAGTGGTTGGTATTTGAATTTCAATAGCTGTCATATCAACCCGTCTTGTAAGCGCTACAGATATTACCGTATTGACAGTGTCATGCTTCAGGATAGATTTTGAAATTCTTTTACATTGGCCAGTGTGTTGCCGTTCCTCTTCAGTTTATTATTCCTGGAATCGACCGTATGGTTAACAAAAAATGGGCAATACAGTTCATTCCACATTCTGATGAGTAAAGGATGTTGTGTGGCCGTTTCTTCTGTTTCAGTTGTGCCGTATCAGCACAGGGAGGCTCTGCATTAAAGTCGACTCTCTTGAGGAGGCAGTGCTCTGGCCCCGTCGTGTTTCGAGCACCTTCCTCCCTTGGAAGCGATCTTGTGGCAGTGTCTCCCACAGTCAGTGTTCCTCCGCCATGCCTGGGCTTTCACTGACATGCCGTCTGTGTTGGTCTGCGAGCTCTGCTGACACCTCTTCAGTCTGGGTGACCCTCCTGGCCTAGCTGCCAGTATCACAGCAACATGCAAACCAGCGCAGCGTGCGCAGCGGACAGGTGAGTGGTGGAAGGTTGGTTGTGATAGTCCTTTTTCATCCTTCTGATGTTTTTTGGATCTGTAGTGTTAGCTCTTTTTGTTTCTGATATAGGCAATTTGTGTTTTTTTCTTGTTTTTATTTTCTTTCTTGATCAGTCTTGCTAGAGGTTTGTCAATCTTGCTAATATTTTCAAAAATCCAATTTAATTGCTAAAAAAATAAAATCCCTTTATTGTGAATTAGGTGAAGGTTTACAGAGCAGATCAATTTTTCATTCAACTGGTTGTACACGTTTTGTTTCATCTCATTGATTGCAGGTCCCACA
This sequence comes from Echinops telfairi, assembly GCF_000313985.2. NCBI lineage: Eukaryota > Metazoa > Chordata > Mammalia > Afrosoricida > Tenrecidae > Echinops > Echinops telfairi. The sequence continues at coordinate 930,806 of NW_022111313.1, forward strand.
AAGTAACATCAGTTATCCCACTTCCCCCGTGCTTCTTATCTCCACTCTGAATTTTGTCTTTGGGAAAATGCTACTCTTTTGATCACAAATGGTGGATTCTTCCACAGTGTCCTCCTTCGCTGGGTTAGCTGTTCCCCTGTTTATTGTTGGCTGGAAACTGAGCTTTGGGGATGAGTTCACTCGCAGGGCTAAAGGGCTACCGAGGGCCATGGTCTTGGAGGGTGCATCGATCTCTGTCCTCCTTGTGAGCCCGGCCCTTTGCTATGATTTTGAGTTTGGTTCCATGTTCCCCTTCCCTTCCCAATCAAGGACCAATAGGCTCTCTTTCAGAGCTGGGCACCATCTAGTCCTTCTTGTGTAGGGGGGTGGTGACTGGGGTTCCCAGGTCCATTACTTCATTGGGCCAGTTGGGCTCCTTGGTCTCCAGTTTCCTTTGCTCGTCTTTCCTCTGCCCAGGAAGGGACAGTAGTTAGAGCCTAGAAGGCAGCTCACAGGGCTTTTTAAGACCCAGGACACTACATCAAAGTAGACTCTAGAACATTGTCTTTGTGGACTGTGCGATGCCAGCTGACCCAGGTGTCCCCTAGAGACCATTGTCCTGAGGCAGGCCCCAGGCCCACAGTCTCATTCCTTCAAGGTGTTGGGTTATGTCTAGGAAGTTTTCCTAACTCTGCCCTCTGTGTGCTCCCCCACATTCATGGATATGTTTACAGTAAAGGGAAATTTCGGTGCGCAAAAACTTCTGTTAAATTTATAGATGCACACTCTCCCTTCCACATCCACGCCGCCTGTGTCTATCCGTGCGTGCGTCTGCCGCTGTGGGATTGTGTCTCTATCAGTATTGCACCCCTGCAGCTGACTCGGATGCTTTTCTCAGCGAAATAACCCATTTCTGACTTTGATTTCTCTCTCTCTCTTTTTATAAACCATTTTATTGGGGGCTCGTACAACTCTTATCACAATCCATCCATCCATCCATTGTGTCAAGCACATTTGGACATATGTTTCCATCATTGTTTTCAAAGCATTTTCTTTCTATCTGAGCCCTTGGTATCAGCTCCTCATCCCCCCCTTCCCCTTCCTCCCTCCCTCCCTCTTGATAACTTATAAACTATTATTATTATTATTTCATGTCTTGTACTGTCCGATGTCTCTCCTCACCCCCTTGTCTGTTGTCCATCCCCCTGGGAGGGGGTTATTGATAGGTCATTGTGATTGGTTCCCCCTTTCTCCCCTCACCTTCCCTTTCCCTCCTGGTATAGCTACTCTCAATATTGGTCCCGAGGAGTTTATCTGTCCTGTATTCCCTGTTTCCAGCTCTTATCTGTACCCATGTACATCCTCTGGTCTAGCCATATTTGTAAGGTAGAATTAGGATCATGATATTAGGGAACAGGAAGCATTAAAGAACCAGAGGAAAGCTGTATGTTTCATCGGTGCTACACTGCACCCTGACTGGCCCATCTTCTCCCCACGACCCTTCTGTAAGGGGAAGTCCAATTGCCTACAGATGGGCTTTGGGTCTCCACTTTGCACTCCCCAACTCATTCACATTATGATTTTTTGCTCTGGGTCTTTGATGCCTGATACCTGATCCCATCGACACCTCATAATCGCACAGGCTGGGGTGCTTCTTCCATGTGGGCTTTGTTACTTCTCAGCTAGATGGCTTCTTGTGTATCTTCAATCCTTTAAGACCCCAGACGTTATATCTTTTGATAGCCGGGCACCATCAGCTTTCTTCACCACATTTGTTTATGCACCCTTTTGCCATCAGTGATCGTGATCCTGTTGGGAAGGTGAGCATCTCAGAGTGCGGGATTATTAGAACAAAGTGTTCTTGTGTTGAGGGAGTGCTTGAGTAGAGGCCCAATGTCCATCTGCTTCCTTAATACTAAACCTATAAATACATGAACATAGATCAATTTCCCCATCGTCATATATACATATATATTATATATGTACATTCCTGTATGTACATGCCCTTTGCCTCCTACTTCTTTCCTCTATTTCCTTTTACTTTCCTCTTGTCCCACTGTCATGTTCAGCCCTCATTTGGGTTTCAGTAATTCCTCTCGGTTACATTGCCCTTAATCAAGCCCTACCAGACCTCCTACACCCTCCTCACCATAGATTTTCTGTCACTTGTTGTTCCCTTGTCCCTGGGTTTGTTAACACCACTTCCTTTTCCCCCACCTCCCCCTCTCCCATGTCCCCCCCGGAACTGTCGTCCGGTTGGTCTCTCTTCTGGTGTGTTTATCCCACCTATCCTGTCCAGACAGACATGCAGAGACAACAGTGTCCACCAAGACAAGACTGAGCAAAGCGAAGCAACAGTGGAATAAGACATAGCCCCAACCACCACAGAACGGCAATGACAAGAAAGAAGAGACTATAACTAGTTCAAGGTCTACTTGCTGTCCTTTCCGAGTGTTTTCCAGTCGAGTCTGACGGGGCGCCACACCCACAGTCGACTATTTTTGGTATTCCCTGGGGACTTCATTGCTCTGCTCCCTTTGCTGCTCTGCTGCCCGCCCCCAGGGTCTTGCCTCTGCATGGTGGGCTCAGGGTGGGCACAAGTCCCGCCGTGTGTCTCCAATGTTGCCCCACCCCCCGTGGTGCTATGGGTCAGGGAGGAACGTCATGTCTCCTGGTGGGGCTGGCCCTATGGTCCTCTCTGTGTATTGGCTGCTCTGAGCAGATATATCATCCTCAGGGCTTGGTGGGCCGGGATGTGCTTCACTCTTTTTCCCTGCCCCCTCGTTTGCTCCTGTGTGCTTTGATCAGACACATCGCTCTCCTTGAGCTGTAGCTTCAGTGCTGTCCTCTGAGGTGAATTCTTCTGGGGGGAGGGGGTCTGTCCACTTAGCTGGTAATGAGTGGACGGTCCCTTTTTCTTCTTCTTTTAAATGTTGATTTATATTCAGTATTATTTCCTTCTACTTGTTTTGAGTTTAGGTTGCATATGTTTTTCTAGCTTAAAGTGGAAATTTGTAAGTTTAAGCTTACTTTAAAAAATTTTTTTCAAAAAAGAAGAAGAAGAAACAATCTTTATGGAAGAAGACTGCGCTATCTCTTTATCCCCCAGAGTGGCCAGTGGGTTCTAACCTGCAACCCTTTGGTCAACAGCTCAGCACTTCCCCACTGTGCCACGGGGCTCCTTTTCTTTAAAGACTTCTGAGCATTTCACACCATAAATTTAACTTTCTTGTCTTTGTGATCTATTGACCCTTTGATGATTAAGAAACGTATTTTGTTGTCTCTCTTGGTAGTCATAAATGCTGAACCTCTTCTTTGATATTAACACAACCAGTACAGCACTCTCATGCTGACCCTATTGTATATTTGGATGCATCCTTTTGTTTTCAGCCTACTAGGTCCGGTCTGACAGCTTCTGCCTTTTAGTTTAGTGCTTAGTCTGTTTACATCGAATGTAGTTACTCCCCACTTGGCCTTGTTCGTGTGTTTTCTGTGCAGGGTCCTCCCTTTTTCCTGCTGTCGTTTGGGTGTTTGTGTCCATCTCTCTGCCGAGGGTTTTCCAGTTTCAGCTAGATCCATCTGTATACGCACCACTGCACAGCCCTGGACACCTGTGTGAAACAGAGAGATCACAGCGTTTCGAAAGCTGCTGTCTCCACCCAGACCTCCGTCTAGGTGGGCACACTTCTGGAGCAGTGTGCCCTCGCTGTGTGGTCACCGAGTCAAGATGGCAGTGTGAGAGTCCTCGGGGTACTCGAGCCGAGTTCCTTGTGAATGGGCAGAGAGAAACCTACCAGGGGCAAGACGAGGGCTGTAAGGGCTCCCAGGAAACTCTCCGTGGACAGCCACTTAGAGTCGCTGCCCTCAAAGAACGAGTAGGTGCCCTGATGTAATGGGAAGGAAAAATTCTTCAGTGCAACACTTTAGGCTGTTTTCTCACCAAAACAGTTTTCTGTTTTCTTAGACTTCTGTGGCCCCTTTGGAGGCCCCCAGGAAGTCACCCTAACGTTCTGAAAAGACTTGTCTGCTCTCCACTGAGCTGGTCCAGCAGACCCCACCCCCGGAAGCCTCTGTTTTGATTGGCTTTTGCCCTTTCTGGATTGGATTGTAAGTTCAGGACTCCTGTGCTTTTGACTTGTGCCATGATGGCCCCTCCCTTCGCTGATCTTGCCCCTTTTTTTTATCTTCAAGCTGCTAGTGTGTTCTGCAGGACCGTGGGCAGCTCCTGCAAGCTCCATGCAGGCAGAGTCTGCTGGCAGCCAGAGCCTTCAGCAGGCTCTGTGCACAAACGCTGGTCCTTACTTCTCAGTCTCCCATTGCAGCTGATGTGTTCTGCTTCCTTGCCTGTTGGGTCCGTTCTGGCGACGGTCTTTAGTTGCTGTCTGCAAGTGGGTCAGTAGGTGCTTATCTCCAAGAAGAACCAGACCCATTGCCATTGAATCGTTCGATTCTGACCCATCGTGAGCTGCCCTGTGGGGCCTGCAAGGCCATGGCTAGGATGCACAGAAGCAGGTGGCCCTGCCTTTCTCCACTGGAGTTTGAGCTGACTGCTTTTCAGTGTTAGCAGTTGGGCACTGAACTAACCACCGCCAGGGCTCTGCCAGTGTAACCAAGCAACCAGGCTGTCACTCGAAGTCCTGCTGCTTTTCGGTCCTTCCCATTTCCTTCATGAGTTTCCCCTCCTGTTTATTTGTTACAGGGCTGCTTTCTTTGAGCCCTTGGACCAAACGAAGTCTTATACCAAGACCAAAGCGCCAAACCCACCTACCGTGGAGCTGAGTCCGATTCACAGCGGCCCTATAACTAATAGCTGCTTTCCAGTTCTTTAGAAGTGTGGTCATTCCAACTCCTTGTTCTACTGGTCTCTTTCTGCGGACTGAGATTTTTCTTGACCGGATGCTGGTTTTCCCATTTGCGGGGCTGTGGGTTTATTGTCTGCTGGAGCTTATTGGTGAGATACTGTACAGACTCTGGGTTCTGTCCTGTTCTTCTGAAGAGTGTTGGCGTTTGTGAGATTGGCTGAGTTCTACTTTGGACTGTTTCCCTCCCCTCACAGCTCACACCCTCTCCTCGGTCTGGTCAAGCCGCAGTGAGAGAGTAGCTTTGCTTGCAGGGAACCCTGATGACACATACTGGCGTCTAACTAAAAGGTCAAGAGTTCGAAACCACCAGCCACTCCGTGAGAGGCCAATAAGACTTTCTACTCCTGTAAAGAGTTACAGGCTTGGAACCCACAGGAATGTTTGCCTGTCCCCCGTGCCACGCCCCCTCGCCGGGTCGCTGTGCATCCCAGTCCACTCGGTTGGCAGGGAGGTGGGTTTGGTTGACTGGAGGTGGAGCGACGCCGTGTAAGTAAGCAGAACAGGCCGTGGCCTTGAGAGACAGACCCTGGAAAGGCAGGTCCAACCCTCACTTGAGGGAGGAATGCCCTCTTCTTTCCACTGTGCCACGTGGAAAGGTATTCCAGTACCCCCTTCTCCACTCGTCTGAGTGCTGCCTGTTGCGGCCACGTGTCTTACCCTCCGAGCCTTAGACAGACAGGGACTGATGAGGCACAGGCGTGAGGCTCTTGGGAAGGTGGAAGGACCGGGCGTTCACACCAATCCTTTACTTGTTGGGCCATGTGGTCGGTGCCTGGCAGGCTGGAACTGCTGGGCATCAAGAGACCCCTTCTCAGAGGCACTGGGCTTGTGTACTTCTGTGCCCCTTTCTGCCCCTCTGGCTGGGACTCCTGCGCCTCACGTGCCTGCAGGTGACGCCCTTCTCTTGTCCCTTCAGATCATCTGCAAGATGGCCTCCACGCTGAGCAAGAGCGCTGTGGCCCGCCTGCTGCTGCCCCGGTTCTGCGAGCTGTGTGGGGACAGCAAGCTCTTCCAAGTGCGCAAGGTCGGGATCCACCCCCATCACTTCATAGTAGTCATGATTTTACTAAAATTAAAAGCCAAGTCCTCCCAAGGTTCTGGCCTTTTCCAGTAGACGCAGTCTGGAGGGGAGCCTGGCCCAGGCGCACTGTGGGAGGGCAGCGTCAGAGCACGGCTGCCCACTGTCATCGTGCTGGTACACGCAGGGAGCCAGGACAGGCTTGGTGCTGAGTGTGTCTGTGGCAGCCATTGGTGCCTTGCTGTCAGCGGCCGCTGCCCCCAGCCCGTGGAGCCTTTCATCAGACACTGGCCATCACACTACCCGGCCAGCCCTTGTCTCGGGGCTGCTGGCACCCCGCCCTGAAAATTCCATCTCCCACTTGGCTCTTTGCGGCGTAGCTGGCCGACTCCCTTGGGCTCCCCATCCTGACGCACAGGCAAGACTGAGCTTGTTTACTGCTCTGCCCCAGAGAGCATGAAGGGTCCCCTTTGCCCTGCTGCTAACTAAATGCGTGATGTATTAGGCTCACTTTGGAGCTTAAAGCCCTAGCCCACGCCCTTCGGTAAATCTCCTGCTTGTGATGCACCGTGGGTGCCCAGGTGGTGCCCACTGGTGCCTGGCACAGCGCACGCTCATTAGTGGCCTCACGACCAGTTAGTAGCACAGCTGCTGCCATGCTGTGCCCGTTGCGTTAACGGGGACAGTCTGTGGAGACAGGCCTCCAGCTAAGATGAGTGAGCCTGCTGTTTGTTTCTTTAAGGTGTGTGCTACGAATTTTGGTGACATTTGCCACGCCGTGGGACAAGACGCCACTGAGAAGTTTTTGGTATGTGGAGTTTTGCTGCTTCTAATTGCCTACTCACCCTTTCCAGCATATCTCAAGATCGGATGTCAGGTTGGGCACGTACAATCTCGTCCTTGGCAATGTCAGCTCCCTTGGCATCTCAGACCACACGGCTCCTGACGTTAGCAGCTTCATTGGGCACGTGCTCTGAGGGGTGGGCCAGCTTCCCTGTTGATGAGGCTGTCGCCCCTCGCTGGTCGATCTTCCAAGGTCTCTTCAGGGTCTGAGCTGCCCTGCCTAATCTTGCCCACCTGCCCTTTCTGGAATCCCGCTTCATCACCTCACTCTAGGGCTTCAGAACCTCTGGGCCCTCCTTGGTCTGTGGGATAAAATCCAGACCACCTCTTAGTGGGGATTTTTGTCCCTTCTCAACACCCTTCACTGCCCCGCCTCCAGTCGCCATCCTCTGTTCTGAACCCTGGCGGGTTTCCCTTCTGACCCTGCATTCGAGTCATGGGTGTGCTGGGGCCTCATGGTGGCAGATCCCCGCTCAGCAGGGCAGGGCAGGGCGGACCGCTGCCCTCCTGAGGAGCTCCTGGTGATTCAGACGCACAGCAGCGTGGAGAGCCATTTCTCTGGCCCCACCTTGTGACTTGTCAGCTCCCTCGAGGTGCCTGTTCAGTCTTGCCCTCTCCCTCCAGGGTCCTTCTGCCTGGCAGGACCCACCCCCTCCTCAGCCCAACATGAGTGTGTCTGTGTCAAGCCATGTTCTTGACAAGAGTTCCCTGCTCACTGTTACCCAGCCATCCCATTGCTATCGCGTTGATTTCCCGCTCACCCTGTGTAGGGTCACCAAGGAGCCCACAGCCTCGTCTGTCTCCCTCGGAGCAGCTGGTGGGTTTGAACCGCCAGTCCAGTGCCTCTCTGACAGCACCCCTGGGAGACTCCTCTCATGCTAACATATTAAAGATGGAATTCTTATTCAAGAGTAGATTTTAGAAGAGGATATGATCCCGACTAGCATGATGATTATAAAAGGAGCTCACGCCAAAGATTCTATTTCACTCGTGGATTTGATGAGAGAGCCAGGAAGACAGGATAGCGAGTTTAGGTGGAGACATGAGCGCCCCACACAGTGACAGGCCAACTAGCGAGTGCGGAAGGTGGTTTACAAGCAGATTCCAGAGCGGCTGGAAGCCACGAGCAGTCTTCAGGGGCATTGCTGGGCACAGCCTGCATGCCTGTGGACAGGAGTTGCTGGCGTAACTTTCGGTTTCTGCCAGCCGGCCTCCCGACCCACAGACTTGTGCCAGGGATGCACTGAAAGGGTGAACCAGCGGGCCACCTGCTAAATTCAGGTAACACTGACTGGTCATTCTGCCTGTTGGCGGGGTTTTCTCTTATCCTACTAAATGTAACCAGGTTATTTACTGAAACCAAGAGGCAAAGGGAGTGTTTCTCATACTTGCCTGCGTTTCTGTGTGTTTCAAATGACCGCTTTTAGACATGTATTTCCCCTGCTTTGTCATGGATTTCAGGACATGCCTTAGCCCCGTCATGAAATGGGCTCTGTGTGTCTTTTGTTGACCCCGTTTTCCTAATAATATAGCGTCCTGCTGTGTTTCTGGGGAAGGCTTACCCCGCCATGGAGGCCCCCTGTGGCAGTTTCCTCATCAGTGGCTCAGTGGGACCGATGACGTTCTTCACAGCGTAGCAGCTCCCCGTTCGTTCCATTCTGATAGTCCTGTGCTCCTTCATCTAGCTTCCCTGCCCACTTGCTTCCCGTTTCTGCTTTAGCGTCATCGTAGACCCCTTGCTTCCCACCATGGGATTGTTTTTGAAGGATCAGCGTACCTACCCCTGGGTGATATACTTTGGGTGCCCATCTGTTCCATTGCTGGAAGGTGACCTTGGGATAGTTTTTGCTGGAGGTTTAAAGAGTATCCCAGGCAGATAGTCTCCGGGAACCGTCCAGGGTCAACATGTCCAGGGAGTCTGAACTTCTGGGAGTTCTGTTGCCTGTTTCCCCCTTCCTCCTTGAAGCCGTCACTTGTGGCTCCGACCTTGAGCCCCCCTGTGGTCCTTGCTTCTGTAGATCCCAAAGTTTTTTGAACTCTGCGCGGACAATGTGTGGGGCATGCGGAAGGCCTGTGCGGAGTGCTTCATGGCTGTGTCCTACTCCACGTCCCCCGAGGTGCGCCGAACCCAACTCTCGCCGCTCTTCATCAGGCTCATCAGCGACCCCTGCCGGTGGGTAAGTCAACACACACTTCCCCATCACCAGGGGTCTTGCCTCCTGCCCCCCCCACCCCCCACCCCGGGAGCCCAGAAGTGCCAGAGAGGATGGTAAAGGAAACGCCACCAGCCATAATGCTCCAGTGATGAGGATCGGAGCCCCTGAGGGCTGCCCGGTCCTTGGGTCCTTGGGTCCGGTTGGCTGTTACTAGGCGGGAGGGAGCTGACACCCTAAAGAGGCAGACGCACTACTATAGCACCGGGGCTCCTCAGGGACCACTTCGGGAGCAGGAAATTCGGTCGATGCTTCGCTCACGTGTCGCTCCCCGGCTTCCAGGTACGCCAGGCGGCCTTCCAGTCCCTGGGCCCCTTCATCTCTACCTTTGCAAATCCCGCCCGGGCTGGCCTGTATATCCGAGAAGATGGGACCCTGAGCATCCGACCCCCTGCCCAGGACCTGGACTCCAGCTGCCCCCCGGTGGGCAGCAGTGCCGCCCCTCCCTCTGCCGGGTGAGCTCCAGCCAGGACCCAGACGCCCTGGCGCCTCGGGCAGCTTGCTCGTGTGAGGCTCAGGAATGGTGACCTTCTGGGCAGGGTGGGTATTAGAGCCCTAATCATGTGAAGAGGCAAAGGCAATTGCAATAATGATTTTGAAACATGACCACTGGGTTATGAATAATGAAGCTACCCTGTCTCCTAAATTTAGATGAAATATTCATTGAGAGTCGTGATTAAATAACCTGTAAAGAATATTTTCTCTTACTTTCTGGTTAATGAAGTTCTTTCGATAATTCACATTGGGAAAGACAGGAGGCCGTCCCTGAGACGGGCTTTTGTGACGCAGCGCCCTCTGGGCATACATGGGTGGCAGTCCGACCTGCCCCGTGTCTCCTGCCCCTCTGAAGAGGGTGGGCCTCTCCTGCCACGCCCCACAGCGGTGGGTGCTTCAGGAGCTTTACCGCTCTGAGGGCACAGGTGCTTTTTAAGATGGGCCCGACCTGCCCTGCCCCGTCAGAAGCCCTCAGTACTGCTGTGTGTTGGGCCCACGGGCACTTTTCTCCCGTGCCCAGCAGACCTAGGTGGGCTGCACCTTTTCTTTACCCGAGCTCTGCCCCCTGGTGGCCACCCCGGTGAGCAGTCCCTCTTGCACCAGGGGTATGCCCTGCGCAGTCAGGCACGGGCCCTCTCTAGGGACGCGATGGAGAGGGCAGTAGCACCTCTGCCGGGTGGTTTCAGAGCACAGGATCCTCCTGGTGGGGGTGGGGTGGGGGTGGGGTGGTGGAGGGAGCAGCCAGTAGCTTCTCTCCTCCAGTTGGCTGGCCTTGGGGTTGGGGGCCCGGAGGGTTTGCAGGAGCTCTGGTGGCTAGTTGAGCAAACTGCTCAAGTGTGCCTCCCCCAATCTGACCCAGTTCAAGGACGTGCATGCCGACAGAGCCAGGCCTACGGGTGACAGGGGCACCCACTGAGTCCAGTGGCAGTTCTGACAGCCCCACAGAGAGTTCCACGCTGCTTGGAAACCACTCAGCCAGACCGCCCCCAGGGCCCAGGGCGCCCTCGGAGCTTCCTGACATCAGCAGTCTCCCTCAGCCTGGGTCCTCAGCCTGCCCAGGAAGCCCCCAGGATGTGTTCGGCACCTTCCTGTACTGGCGAGCTCCTCTCCCAGATATCAGCAGGGACTTGGAGCTGCTGGCAGGCAAACCTGGGCCACAGGAGGTTGCCCGCTGCCCACCCGAGAGCTTGCTGACCCCCTGTGTGGCCCGCAGTGATCTGCAGATGGTCCTGGAAAGCCTGCCTGAGCACATGAAGCAGGACCCCGACATCCAAGGTACTGCTGCCCCTCAGGCAGGAGAGGAGACAGGTGGGACTGTGGGGCCACTGCTGGGCATGGGGCTGTCCCCTCTGCTGCTCGGTGTCACTGCTTCTGGGGATCACATCGGCCCCTCAGGGAGCTCGTCCCCCAGTCGGCAGTCATGCCATGGTCAGAAGTGGCAGGGCCACCTGGCTGTCGCAGGCTGACCACGAACCTGCCGTGTGGTTTCAGGCCCCCACCCCCGGTCCAGCCCTCTGTGTCCCTGAGCGGCCCAGGCCTTGGCTCCTTTTGGAACCTGTTAGCTCATCCCCTAGCTAGACCTGATGGCTTCTGTGTGTGTCCAAGAGGGAAAAGTACAACTTCTCCTTTGGGGTGTTTTTCATTTCATGACTAGTGCTCCCACTGAGTGTCTGATCTGGGAGCAGACCTCGCAATCCATATCCATTATCACGACTCTTCTCTTTCTCTAAGCGGTGCTATATTTGTATTCTTCCTTGAGCCTGAGAGCCTGGAAAAAAACACCCCATTGCTGCTGTTGCTGGGCAGAGCTCTGCGGAGCTTCTGGGCAGGAGATGTGGACAGCCAGTCTGCTCTCTGATTATTCTCTGCCCTCACACTTATAAAGGGAATGAAGTCTCTGCTCGCTGAGGGGGTGAGCTCATGGATCATGCCACTTCTGAGCACCAAGACCCCCAGGGCCTGCACCAACTAGGGGAGGGGGTTCCAGACCACTAACCTGGGGAGGCCCTTGCGGTCCCATCAGGGGACTGAGTACACAGCTGCCTGGGGGATAGGGTGGCTGTGGCATGCCCTAGAGGCACGAGGCAGCACGTCGGTGGTCCCGGGGACCAGGGGGATGTTTGCGAGAGGTTCTCACCTCATGTCAAAGAGCGCGTGACCTTTGACATGCTAGAGAAGCATGTGGGTAGTGAGCTTCAGTAGGCGTTGCTGCCACATCTGACGTGGACTGTTTTGTGTGTGTGAGGAAGGAGGTCCGTGGGTCTCTGGCCCTAGAAGATTTCGAGAGAAATGACTCGTCAGGTGTTTGTGAACAAGCCATGGCTGGACTGTCACTGTGGTCACTGGGAGGGCCTGGCATGCTGCCCCAAGGAGCTGGGGGGCATTGCCCTAAATATTGGGGAGCTAGCCAGGAAGTCTACAGGCTGAAAGCACCAGGGGTTCAAAGCAGCGGAACAGGAGATGCAGGAAGCACTGTGGACACGTGCACGTGTGCTGGGGTGCTGGTTCCGGGGTGGACAGGCATCCCTCCTGCTTTACACCTGGGGGCTGGATGCCCCTCACCTCCATGGAGGTGCGGGAACATGTATCTTGGGTGGAAGGGATTTAAGCGAGCCTGGTGTCCCTAATTGAGGCTTCTTATGTTCCCGTTCCCTGTTCTGTGCAAGGCGTCTGCTTGAGAGAGTTAACGCTAATCGCCCGCAACACCCCCACCTTGCTGAAGGCTTGCTTGAAGACTCCAGGGCCCAATTACCGTGCCTTCTGCCATGCAGCCGCAGGCCTGGGGTGTGCGTGTCTGTGCGGCCCACCCACATTACACAGACTTCTCTGAAGTGAAGCACGCGCCCCCCCCCC
>NW_022111313.1:943168-950171 GCF_000313985.2 Echinops telfairi
CCAAGTAAAGTTATTAAAATTCTGGAAACTTCCCTCCCTCCAGCTCAAGTTCAGGTCTTATCAGCTGCCCTGAGAGCTGCACAGCTTGACTCCGCGCACGCGTCCGAGGGCAGAGACGAGGGGCCCGCGTCGCTGTCTGCCACCCCCGTTCTGGACGCGCCGGCCGAGGCCAGGATGGTACAGAGCACAGTGAGTGTCTGCGGCCCCTCCGCCCCGAGGAGTGACAGAAATCACACAACCCGCCCGAGAGCACGCTTTATTAACATATCCCGGCAGAGATGATAAATGGCAAGTTTAATTTTATTCTTAAGGTCATGTTTTGGATAACTAGACAACCAGTCAATCAGGTGATTGATAACCCTGATTCTCTTCCACAAAAATAAGGGTGCAGAGACCAAAAAGTGGCTTCCCTCTCCGCCTGAGATGACAGGAACCGGCCCCCGGTGGGGTGGAGGTGGGGGGGACTGTGTGGACCAGTAGTTCTCAACCTTCCTAATGCTGCGACCATTCAGTACAGTTCCTCATGTTGCAGTAACCCCCCGGACCATACAATTATTTTGTTGCTACCTCAATGTTGCTACTGTTATGAATCGGGCAACCCCTGTGAAAGGTCCCTTCCACACACACCCCAAAGGGGTCATGACCCACAGGTTGAGAACCGCTGGTGTGGACACTGCCTCCCACCCCTCGGGCTTGCCCGTGTCTTCGTGGCGGGGCTGAGGCCGCGCCATCTGGGTGGAGAGGTGGAAGCAGACAGCAGGCTCCCAGCGGCCTAACCCGCCTGGCCCACTCCCAGGCCCCTTCCCCTGGGCTGCCTGGCTCGAGAGCGAGTGAGAATCAGTCACTTTTTAGACCCTGGCATCCTCGCCCCGTGCCACGCGCTGCTGAGACTCTTCAAACGCTGGATCTCCACGCCGACTGGCTGCCAGGGTTTGCTTCTCGGGATTGGACTGACTCCTCACCCGTCCAGCCCTTCCCTCCTCGCCTGCTCCAGTAAAGCCAGTAACAGTCGTTAAGAAGCGAGAGTGCGCAGAGGTGCTCTCAGACCAGTCAGAAGTAGGGCGGCATCCCGTGTGCTTGCTTGTGTTTCACACGTGAGGCAAGAATCCTCCTGTTGTCCTTGGAACCCAGACTTGAGGACACCCCAAGTGCAATCAAAAGGCATGCGTGGCCACATTTGCCTTGGGAGGGCCGTGGCACCTCCGTGGGCTTCTCTTTCATCGACACAGGCTTGGAGCGGGAGCAGGGTCCTCACAGCCTCGCTCGAGTCCCTGCCTTAAAGCCCAGTTGAGCTCGGTGTTGGGGTGCAGCAGCCTGGCTCCTGAACTGGCCTGTTTGCCACGGGGGCTCTTCCATGCACAGAAGAAGGGGCACGAAACAGAAGAACGGGCGGGGGCGAAATACCCCCTCAGCTAGGAAGACAGGAGGGAGGGGGGCCTGCAGGCCCAGAGCCAGTCGGCCACATGCTGACCCTCCGGTGCCTTGACTTTGCCTCTGCCACTTCACGTGGACGTGAAAATGCCCAGTGGCAGGACAGGGAAACCTGGCCAGAAACACCCTCCAGGCTCCCGGCCCCAGCGCCCTGTAGCTGGAGTTCCAGCCTGGCAGGCTGGGTGGGAAGCATGCCCGTGGAGAGGGGGGAGTGTGAGCTGCTTCCAGAACTGCGATTGGGCCCGAGAGGGGAGCGGGGCAGTGAGGATGGGCCCTGTGATCTGGGCTCTGCGGGAAAAGGGACTCACAAGCCCTTTGGGGCTGCCTTAGCCCTAGTGGCTTTCTCATGCCTGAATTCGGTTCCAGCCAACTTAAGTGTTGTACACCCCAGTTACACTGAAGACTTGGAAATAAAGTGAGCTCCTCAAAGGAGAAAACAGAGTCCAGTGGCACAGCTCGTTAGTACACTTGCGTTTATTAACAAGGAGGGATTGAGATCTTGGTGATCAGATCAGCATCTTTCCATTTGACCACGTGCACTGTGGAAACAGACCATGCGGTTCCGTTGAAGTCCTTGGGAATTGAAGGCTCTGGTAGCATGCCTCCAAGCAGGCGAAGCATCTATCGGGGTATTCATCGACTTTCCCGGATCATATATTGAGCTGATGTGTCAGAACCCATTAAGCTGGTAGACAGTATGACATTTCAAGTGCAAGTCGGAAATCCATGCTATGGTTGAAGGAGAAGGTCAGGTCTCTCTCAGTTAATGTTAATCAATGATCAGAGACCAATATGTCACTGTTGAATATTCCCACCCGTTTTAATTGTTAACCTAATAGAAAGACTCATCAGCAAACATCGGGTGTGTTTGCACACGTGTGTGCATTTTCCAGGTGCACACCACCTCACCAGTCAACCCTTTTGCTCTCGAATGAAGAGGACTCCTCCCTGCCAGGCCCTCTCACCCTGGCCCCGTGCAGGGGCTGGTGGTCCCTGCCGGTGATCGGCAAAGACCGGAGGTGCTCACGCCACGGCCTCAGCCAGCCGCCTGCTCCCTCGTGGGGTTGTCTGGCTCCCCGGGACTGTGACTTGAGGGCCCTGGGGACCAGGCTGCGTCCTGGCCGTTAGAGAAAATGGTTGTCCCTCGCCACCCATCCCCATTGTGGCTTTGCAAGAGCCTCGGGCAGTCTTGGAGTCAGAATGTAGGGGGTCTGTTTTCCTGGGCGCCTGCAGTGACTGGTCTGCGCAGTGTGGCTTCCCGCTGCACAAGTAGGTGCTTCAGTATCTGGGGAGAGACCAGGGACACCAGCGAGGCCCTGGCCCCACGATTGTGAAGTTCTGGGAGGGGGCACCCTTGGGCAGAAGTTGGAGACGTGCCCAATCAATCGTCTCTGCAGGAGCCAGATGAAGAGCTGGATGGGACCGGCGGCCCTTTGCAGACCAAGCTGAGGCCTGATGCAAAGCCCTCTGAGGAGAACAGATCCAAACTGCAGGTTTGTGAAAACCTTGTGCTCATTCCTGGAGAGACAGAGCAGCACGGCTCAAAGCAGGTTTAAGGAAGGCCATTGGAACCAGTGTGTTTTCTCCCATCAACGGGAACTTCGTATCTTTGTTTATATGCACAGTGCTACTAACGTTACCTCCACAACTTCAGAAAACAGGTAGCTCTGAAGTGTGTGTTTCTAGGCTTCTGAACAATTCAACAGGCAAACCGAATATGACGAAGCCATTTGCTATCTACCCGTTCATACTCGGGGCCCATGGATGCAAGTTACTTCCCCTGTTTAGTCTGAAACGTTTTGACCGCTTCCTATGTGGAAGCCGGGGCCTTGCTCTGTGCAGTGAGCGGGTTCTGGTGCCGTGCACATCCCCTCGGTGGCCTTGTGGCTGTGGGGCGACATCGGTGGGAGGCATTTGGGAAGATCGAGCCCCATCTCTCAGGAAGCTGTGGCAATGACTCCGGGCAGGGTCTTGGGCCGTCCGTTCCTGAGACAGAGGTGGGAAAAGCAAAGAGTATCTCCTTCCCCGAGAGCGGTGGGCCCTGGAGCGGCCAGCACAGCGGTGCCCCCCAGCTGTGGTGTGCTGCTCGGTGCTAGAGAGCCTGTGTGCTCACGCACAGGGAGCCTCCGCCCCAGTGGAAACCAGGCAGCAAGGGCCGCAGCCTGAGTCCTGGGTGTGTCTCCACTGGGTGGGCTTCACCTCCAGGCGTCAAGGCTCTTGTGTTTCAAGACCAGTCCCCAGCCTCTCCCCTCCTGTGGTCTTGCTCTCTTCCCCATTGCCCAGGACATCATCCCTCAGCCCCTGCTGGACCAGTATGTGTCCATGACCGACCCGGCGCGGGCCCAGACAGTGGACACGGACATAGCCAAGCACTGTGCCTACAGCCTCCCTGGCGTGGCACTCACCCTGGGCCGGCAGAATTGGCACTGCCTGAAGGACACTTATGAGACGCTGGCTTCAGACGTACAGGTACAGCCACCTGCTGGGCCGTGCTTCCAGAGGTGGGGCTGCGGGAAAGGGGCGGGTAGCCGCCCGGGCTCACTGCCCGGGACTTTGCATGGATGTGGACCAGACAGTCTCAGGTACAGCCACTAGCTGCCCGTCTGCATTGAGCCCCAGAAGTGCAGTTTACGGTCTCTGCCACAATGACCTCTGCATGGTTTCTGTGGCTGTCCATCTGTCTGTCTGTGCAGTGGAAGGTGCGCCGGACACTGGCCTTCTCCATTCACGAGCTGGCAGTGATCCTTGGTGACCAGCTCACAGCAGCCGACTTGGTGCCTGTCTTCAACGGGTTCCTGAAGGACCTGGACGAAGTGCGCATCGGGGTCCTTAAGCACCTGTACGACTTCCTAAAGGTAAGCGGGAGGAGGGTGGGGACAAACACAGGCCGCTCCTCCCCCTTCCCAGATACGTCAGGTGTGGTAGAAACAGCAGGCTGCGGCTCCCTGTTTTCAGGGCAGTGCCCCACCCACCCACCCTCCGTCCTCCTGTGGGAAGGGACTCAGAGTTTTATGTTCTTTAGTTCTCGGGAGGATGCTACACCAATGAGGGGCCTTCAGAAAGCTCAGGGAACCTTCCATCCCTTTTGTCCACAACTGTGTGAAGCCACCTGGTGAAACCAGAGGAGCTGGAGGCCTGGCTTGGTGACGTGCCGTGACATGCTAGGGTCCCTGAGGAAGAACTCTAGTCTCAGTTCCATGCAAAGGGCATTGCTGCTGCCTCTCTTCTCCTCCCCAGCAGCACCCCACCCCAACTCCCCATCTGCACCACCCAGAGCAGCACCCGATGGACTCTGCCCCCTCCCCTCACTCCCCATCAGGGCTCCTGAGCCCCCCTTGAGTTGGTTTTGTCAGAGGGCCTTAGGGAAGGAGGGAGCCTGGGCACCTAGAACACCAGGCCCAGCGTGCGGGGTGAAGGCCAGAAGCATGCAGATGAGCTGAGCTTGTGGACATGGCAGAAGCCTGCCAGTGACTGGGTACCACAGAAGGAGGACTGGCGTGCAGGCCTCTTGAGGGAGGGCACACGCTTATCCAGCCACCTGCTTTCTGCAGTTGCTTCCTGCAGACAAGAGGAGAGAATATCTTTATCAGCTGCAAGAATTTGTGGTGACGGACAACAGCAGGAACTGGCGGTTTCGGTACGAGCTGGCAGAGTAAGTCGTGGCCATCTGGGGCCAGGAGGAGTCAAATGAGCACGTAGAGTGCCCCCTTACCCCCCACCCCCTGCCCCTCACTCCCCCAGCCTTCCCGCTGCAGACTAGACAGTAGTGTTCTTTTGGATGAAGCGATATATTATGCTCCGAAGAAGGCGAAGCTGAATTCCAGAGCTCCACGTTACAAATGCCACAGTCTCCAGGGAGACTCGTCTTCAGATGAGGCAGGCAGGGCGCACGTCACTGGCGAGCCAGAGAGTTCTGCTGTTCTAAAAGACAATTTATTTCAACCGAATAAAGGATGAGTCACCTGCTCTTTGGTATTTTCCTATGAATCAAAGCAGTGTGGGTCAAAGCTTTCCTGAATGTTCTGAGATGCCGCCCCCTCTCAAGGGTACAGAGCTAAAGAAAGCCCCCCCACGCTCCCCAGGCACAGGAAGCGCTCTGACCCACCAGGCTCAGACAGTGGTGATATTGAAAAAGCCCCCCCAAGGGCCGCCTCTCTGGACCTCACTGGGTGTGTGAAGGAGTGATTTGATTACAGCCTGTCCCAGTAAAGGGGCTTTTGTTTGTCTGATTTGGTTTTTCTGTTTGCCTCTTCACTGCCTCCGCGAGTGTGAAGACACCCCTTGGCTAGCCCTCCCTCCTGGTCACGTGCCCTGCCGGCCAGCTAGCCATGTGGGATGCGAGCCCCGGCCCCTCCCCAGAGCGCATTCCCCCATCTGCAGCTGGACACCCTTGGGAGCGAAAGCCCCTCTCACAGACGTCAGTCGGGGTGCTGCCTCTCCTCAGGGCCAAACAGAATGTTTCTCTCGGCCGTGCCCCGTAGTCACTGTGCTTAATCTGAGAGATTGCAGTCCTGATGCTGTGTCCCCAGCTCAGGCTTCTAGAAGCTCAGAGAAAAACAGGTTAGGTCCCGTGCTTTTTTTGTTGTTGTTTTGCATGAAAGCATCGCGACCTCTGGTGGCAGCGTGCGGGAGCGCAGGCGACTGGCCGCTCTGCGCCCCCTGGCTTCCAGGGCGGCCGGGAACAGCTTCCATCTGCCTTATCTCCCAGCAAGGCCTATCTCCCATCTCAGCCGCCCGCGGTTATTGAAGCCAAAGCTGATGATATGAACTCCTTGTTCCCGGGCCCACGATATTGGCGTCGTTTTTTTCTGAAAACAGTGCTCTCTGATAGGAGTGCACCCACCGCTCCACGGTTCTAGAAGCCGCTTTCATTTCTAGTGGCTTTTTCATTTCCTCTCGTTGCGGTGTGGAAATCAGGCCATTTATCGTCCACCCCTGCTCCCCCAGCCCCATTTAGAGAACAGCCAACCGCTGTGGAGGTAAGCTGCCCCCACCAGCTGTCTCACTGGAGTATGGGGGGAGTTGGATGTTTTGTTTTTTTTCCCCGCTTTCGGAGGAAAGAGTAGATGTAACAATGCCCACCCCCCCACCCCCCCAGTTCCCAGTTCCAGGCCTGAGCAGGCATGCTGGTGGGAGACATTTCATCTGCAGTTTCAGCAACACTGAAAGGGCTGGGAAAGAATCCTCATCTGATGCCCCCTCTCCTGCCCCCCAACCCGCCGGCCTCTGGGAACTTTAGCTTCCTCGCTATTTTTAGGTTATCTGATCCCACAGAGTGTTTTCCCAGGTGATAACCTACCCCTGAAATGTGAACTCCATCCATTTCATACATTTCTCAGGCCCTCTTGTGCAAAGTCAAATGGTTTGCCTTTTGTTTGATTTTAGTATGTGTGCTGCAGAAGGGATGAGGGGGTGGGGTGTGTGTGTGAGATTTCCGGTCTCCCCATTTGCAGGCATGAACAAGTCCATTCTGTTGCCCATGCCGGGCTGTAGCAATGGGCTCCCACCCAGCAATGCAAGCCTGGCAGTGGTTTGTTCTGGGCTGTGTGGGGTCACTGTAGGTCCAAACAGA
>NW_022111313.1:950654-961576 GCF_000313985.2 Echinops telfairi
TCTCCCACACTCCCGGCCCAGCTGCTGTGATCTGTCTGGTAAAACGATCGTCAGGAGCAGTGACGACCGAGTCTTGGCTTTGGCTGCCCTTGCCAACAGCATGCTCTCCTCCACTTTCAGACAGCTGATCCTGGTTCTGGAGCTGTACGAGGCCAGCGATGTGCACGATTACCTGATGCAGGTTGCGCTGAGACTGTGTGCAGACAGAGTCTCTGAAGTGCGGTGGATCTCCTTCAAGCTAGTAAGGAGTCAGGCTGGCGTTTGCGCTTGGTGACTTTTGGGACTAGAAATGCTTAGGGTGGCTTCCATTTTAATTAACTGATTGATTGATTGATTTCTGGGCAGAACTTGGCAGCTTTTACTCGTGAACTCAGGTTTCAAGTTTGTGAACTATATTCTAGTCTTATCAAATGTGTGTGTGTGTGCGTGCGCGCGTGCAGAGCTGTCTGCTTCAGTGATGGAAATTCCAAATAAATCATAATGTAGACAAGCCACACTGAAGACCGTGACGTGGTGTGCCTCTTGAACACAGTGGGCTTGTCCAACAGGCAGGCTTTGTAGGAAAAGGATTCAGTGATTCCAGCACCTGATGGTTCTGTTCCACGTGGGCTTAGGCCAGCTGCACACAGGCCCTCCAAACCTGCCGTTTGAAAACACTGATGTACTTATTAGGTCTCTGACGGTATGTATTAAAGTGGTATAAAAAGGACACATTCTGAAAGTTGATGGTTTAGTTAGTATTCAAGGGAACATGCTGCAAGATTTGGAACCTTAAGATTAATAATGCCTTTTTCTCTTGCCAGTTCATAAATTCCATTTGGGTGAAGGGTTTGTGTGTGTCAGTGTGTGCATGTGGCCATATACTCAAACATCTTTTTACCCCGTGTGCTAATGATGGCTGTGACAAAAATTACTTCCTGTCACGCTTTTAAATTCCCCTGAAAGCTGCATAAGCCCCCCTGGGTCCCTGCTGCATCTGTTTCACCCACGCCTCGCGTGGACGCTGGTGGTGGCTCAGGTGGCCCCTCTGGCGTTCTTCACAGGCCGTGGCTGTTCTGCACAAGTTCTACTCGAGCAGTGAGCGTGGCCTGGGCTTGAATTTCATCAACGAACTCATCGTCAGGTTTCGGCACTGCCCTAAATGGGTCGGAAGGCAAGCTTTCGCATTCATCTGTCAGGTCAGTGTGCCCCTGGGTGTGGGTGTCCGAGTGCCGATGTCAGCCTCACCAGACGTCAGCGCCAGCTCTAGATGCTGTGACGGAGTGTGGGCCATCTGGTCAGCGCCCTCCCTGCATTGGAGCGGCGGGGCTGTAGGGTGGTGGTGGTAGAGGTGGAGGTGGAGGTGGTAGTAGTATGTGGGGGGGTGGCGCAGAGCAACATGACCTCCTGCCCCAATGCCATGGCTGGTGCAGCCAGTGGCTCATCTATCAGGAGATAATGGCAAGTGCTGGTGTCTCTTCAGGGATCGCTGTATGTGGCCCCAGTGCATGCGTGCTCACCTGGAACTCAGCTTTGTCACAGGAAGCATGGGAAGCCCCGAGCTTTGGTCACGTGCTGCGGTCACACAGACTGGGGAAGGCAGGCCTCCCTTTGACACGGCCGTGCTTTGTGGCATCTGCCAAAGCCAAGGGAACGGCAGCAGCACCAGGCCCTGGGGACAGGAAGACGCGTCCCCGTCCCCCCAGATTAGCTGGTTGTACAGCGGTGCCCGGCCCTCCCTCCCTCTCCTTCAGCCCCTCAGTGGACTCACCACTGCCCCCTGTTGGTTTGGGGGGGCACCACTGGCTCATTGACCATCGGCTTTGAGCCGGGCAGCGGTTGGCAGAGTGACTACCATGCCGGCCAGACACACACCACTCCCTCAGCGTTTGCGTCATTGGGCGGGAGATGGACGTGTCACCAAGACCTTTGCTTTTACGTCACAAGGTTCAGGAAACCACACTGGAGCAAGCCAACCAGAAATGGCATGGCCCCAACAGTGAGGTGGTTTTTTTTCTTAACTTCTTTCACGAATTATTGGAGATTTAGAAAGCCTAGGCCAGCACAACCAAAGGACGCTGTGGTACCCGGGGGCCTCCGCAGGGCCACACTGTCCTTCCCGCGGAGCTGCGGGGGTCTGTGCCTGGAAGTGGAAAGGACAGAGCCCCAGTCAGGCTCACAGCTCGATCCCTGGCCCCGTGTGGCCCTGCGTGTCCCCTACCTGTCATCACCTATGCCTGCAGTCTGTGACGCCTGCAGGAGCAGGATGGCAGATGCGCCAGTCGACCTCGCAGACTCAGGTTTCTGACCAGGGAAAATCTGTGGGCGCCCTGAGTCCAGCAAGTCTGGTGCTACTCTGGGGCCATAGCTCTGACTTCCTCAGGCAGGACACTGCACAGGGCTGAGAGCCCCGGGCCCAGGGGCAGCCTGGCCCTCTTGTCCGGACGCCTTGGTGGCCCATGTGGGACGCAGGCCTTCTCCCCATCCAGCAGGGCTGCTGTGCTTTCTGAGGGTGGTGGGGAGAAAGAAGGGAGCGAGTGTTGGGCAGGCTCTGGGATTGGTGCGGAGAAGCCCGAGCAGTTGCTAACTGAGGGCTGGGCCCTGGAGCCCTTCCCTTGCTGTACTGTCAGTTCTGACTCCAAGGGGTCTCCCGGGGACGGACCGCCAGGCCTTGCTCCTGCAGCGCCGCGCCGCAGGGTGACTTCAAGTGGTCTACCTTTGGGTTTGCAGCCGAGTGTTTCAACACGGTGCCACCTGAACTTCTTGGGACTCTGGGCCTGGCTGCCCCAGGACCGCCCAGTAACAGAGGTTGGGACCCATCTCCTAGTGCAGATGGGGAAACTGATGCTCTGAAGGCTGACTCACTCACCCAAAGCCATGATCCCAAAGATTCAGCTTCCCTGACCCAGGGTGACCTTCGGCACAGGTCCGACCAGGCCCAGTGCAGACCCCCCTCGCACCTGCAGATGCTGGACCCACACCGGGGGACTCTTTTAGTAGCAGCCCTGGTGGCCCCTGGGGTAAGCACTCTGCTGCTAACCCAAAGAGGGGTCTCGCACTCCCCAGAGGTAGAAAGGCCAGGCACTCTCCTGCCGTGAAAATAGCAGCCGAGAGCGCCCTCCTTTGCAAGGCCCGTCGCTATGGCCCCGCAGCCCCGTGTGCCCCTCAGCACCAGGCTCTCCCTGCAGGCGGTGGTGAGCGCTGAAGGCATCCCCGTGGACCAGTTTGTGGAGCACCTGCTCCCCAGCCTCCTCAGCCTCGCCTCCGATCCGGTGCCCAACGTGCGCGTCCTGCTTGCCAAGACCCTGAGGCAGACCCTGCTGGAGAAGGGTAAGTGCCCCCGCCCCCAGGACATGTCCTCAACCTCCTCCCTTGGTGGTCAGGACCACCACAAGACCCACTCCCATCGAGGGGATTCCAATTCACAGCAACCCTACAGGACAGGGTAGAACTGTGGGTTTCCGAGCCTGTCACTGTGGGAGTAGAAAGCCCTGTCTTCCTTCCATGGAGAGGCTGGTTTCGAACTGCTGACCATAGCAGCCCACTGTGTAACCCCAGGCAGAGCCTCTCTATGTTATTGATCACACAATTCAAGGGAAAGAATGCAGTGTGAGTTTATGTTTAAAACACAGAGGCTGAAAGCCGAAAATGCCACCGCGCTGCCACGGGGAGGAACAAGTCTGTGACTGGAGCGGGCAGACAGCTAGCTGCATGAGCCCGTGTGGTGGCCTGGTTTTATTGAACATTCATTTACAGCCCCACCCTCAGTTCTTAGACGATTGGGCATGGCTAGGTAGAAGGCATAGGAAACCTGCCCCCTCCACCCCCAAACCCAAGACATCTCCTGCCCCTCCCGCCTGCCCCACCAGCAGCCACTGCTCCTCCGCAGCCCACCGTGAGGAAACAAACAGCAGTCCAGTTTGGTTAGTCATGAAACCTTTAACACAGGCATCCTTGTTCTTGGCAGTCTAGTTTCCAAATGTAAGAAAAACTGCTCCCTGGAGGCAGTGTTACTTTTTTGAGGCTGGAGATTGGGGTGGGGGGTGGGGGTGGGCAGATCATCACCTGGCGAGAATTGCTTCCTTGATCTGGATGGTACGTGGCTTAAAGGCCAGAACACTGGAGTGTCTATTAGAACACAGTCCATGGCATCTGGGACTCAGGCCCTGGTCTCTCGCTCCCTCCAGCGTATTTCAGAAATGCTGGGAACCCTCATCTTGAGGTGGTACAGGAGACCGTCTTAGCTCTGCAATCGGACCGGGACCAGGATGTTTCCTTCTTCGCCACTCTCCAGCCCAAACGGCGGAATATCGTCGACACGTGCACGCTGGAAAACCAGAATGAACCCCTTTGAGATCATCCGAGGTGCTGCACACGGCTTCTTGGAAACGGAAGGGGGACAAATGATAGTGTGGGGCATGCTGCGAGAGAACAATGTCTTAGATGGTCCCAACATGCACTCCAAGCACCCCCTGCCTCCCGCCTGCAGCCCCGGTGCAGGGCCTGCTCAGGTCTGCACCAAGATGGCAGCTCCGGGTAGCGGGTGCGTGTGTGGGGTCGCTCGCTCCCTGGCTCATAGGGTGGCTGGCCAGTGTGGCTCTCCCTGGTTACGAAGCCCACGTCCTGCCAATAAAAGAGCTTCCTCCAAGCTCCCAAGTCCTTCACAGGCTCGCAGCCCTGGCTTCCCGGTGCCTCCCTCCACAACATGGTTTATGGTGGCAAATGTTATCTGTGACTGTATCTGAAATGCTGTACATATGTAAATAGCTTGACAGGAAGAAAATATATGGATGTAATGTTAGCCTCTTATCAGTGAACAGAACAAATACATCATTTAAATTTATGCTCCCATCTCGAGTTGCTGCAAATATAGCCCCAAATTGTTTATTTTGAAAATGAGCTATTTAAAAAAAAACACACACAAAAGCTAAAGAACGATTTATGTCTGTCTTTTCTAATACTGTATGGACTCTGCTTGGGAGCCATGCTCGGAACTTGCCCTCATCCGGGGTGGGCTGGGTAACCGACTATGTGCCTGGGGCTTTTGCTAGAAGCTTCAAGCTGAATGGTGGCACAGGGAGAAACTTGGAATCACAAAGTAACCCCTCGTACTTCCCCATAGCCCACACGCTTGCTCCACAAACACACCAGTGGTTGGGGGGGGAGGGGCTAGAATTGTAGCCTCTCCAAGTGGACTTTCAGGTACACAAAATTCAGTTTCATGCACTTTGAGATCCAGGCTGAGACAAAAATGCTCTGGGGCAGAAACACATCTCCACTTCAAACTACCATCACCTTTTGACCACCGTGGTGCCCGCATATCCCTGTGCTGTCCGGCTCTCACAGGGAGGCAGGCTGGAGGAGGGAAAGGGCAGCAGTCCGTTTGGAGTTCAAGAGCTAGCTCTAAAGGAGCAACTTCCCTTTCCCCTCCCTCCCCTTATCTTTTCTCTCATTTATTGTCTTTATGTGACTGCTGACAATATTGAACTTTGTGGCCAGCAGGATGTTTGTCTCCCCTCCCCAAATTCCATCGAGCTGATTCTTGAAAAAGAAAGGAAGGAGTCTATATAGTGCCGAAGAAAATAAGGCCCACTTGTGAGAACTACAGACCTTACGTAGCCCAGGATAACATTTGGGCAACCTCAGGAAAAAGTGAGTTAATAAATGAATCAGTCTGTCTGATGCGTAATACTTGCCTCACGTCAAGAGAGGGACGTAATGTGCTCAGTAACAAACGATTTTGACGTTTAAAAATGTCCATTACCTCAAACTTGAGATTGTCATGCTGTTGAAATTTGTTGATCTTGCAGCAGGGAGAATTACTGAGCCACAATCTCGTGTTGTGTGCAGACCCTACTTTCCCATTAAGGGGAAAAAAGCCCAACAAAACCCCAGCTGAGTTGTGCTGAGTCTGCGCACTGGGCCACCGAGCTCTGTGGACACGTGACTCAGGTAGACAGGCCGTTCCCTAGAGCTGGATGCCAACCTCTCCGCTGTGAAGACGTGCCCACGCACAGCATTTCTCTGCTAAAAGACTTTTTTAAAAAGTAAGCTTGCATTTTATTCTTTTGTGACAGTAGAGCTTTTTCTAAGATTGTGCTGCCTTACCACACCCCTTCTAGCACACACACCCTACACCCACGCCCCTCAGTTTATCTTGTGTGTAGTGGGATGGGGCGTGGGGGCTCCATTGTGCTCAGAGGACCGCCCAGTGGACCTTCTGCCCACAGGCTGCTGGCCTTGCAGCTACACAGCAGGACAGGGCCAGCCAGCCCGAATGGCCACTGGCCCCACGGTCAGGTTCGCATCAGCGCCTTCCTCGCCCCAGATGTCCAGGGCGCCTGGCGGAGGGCTGCCCACGCCCGTCTTCCTGCGATCTTAGGTGTTGAAGCCTGAGCAGAGACCACGCCCGCGGAGGGACGTGCAGGCATCTCCATCCGCCGGCAACTGGAAGGAAGGCTGTAATCCCGGCTGTCCAGGGAGCGGACCGCTGTCCGCCGCGCCCCGTGCGAACCTGGCCCGCGCGTCTCGGCTGCCGCCTTTGTGACGCGCCCGTGCCCGCGCCCCGGCCAGCCCGGCTTGGCGTCCGCGAGCATGAGCTCGCGCTCCGGGCCTGCGGAACGCACTGCCGGCCCTGCCTCGGGGCGCGGCCGAAGGGCCGGGGGCCTGGACAGCACGATGGCGACCCCAGAGCGGGCGCGAGCAGGGCGCGGCGCAGGCGGCACCGGCCCTCCACCTGGCACCTCATCGCCCCTGGCCCGAGCACGTGCTGGGAAGCCGAAGCTCAGCCGCACCTCGCGGGCCTCTCGGGCCGGGAGCCCCTTGCAAGACCAGGACCCCGAAATCTTCACCCTGCGGGTGCGCCTGGAAGAAACCGGGGAGATGTTCCGCGTGGCCAACTGTCGCAGCGACATGACCGTGCGGGAATTCAAGGAGGTGCTGGACCTCATGGTCGGCATCCCCTTCAACCTTCAGCGGATCCAGTACCTGGACCAAGGTGGCCCCTGCCCCGCCCCACCCCTGCGCATTCACGGCCTTCCTCCCACCCAAGGGCCACCAGCACCTAGGGGGAGCCTGCTGAGCCCCAAGCCCCTTCCCGCACAACTCAGTCCCCCAAACAAGACCCGCCCCCTCAGAATGCTGGATCCCTGGCCACCTGAGAATGCACCAGCCCCCCAGAAACATTAGACCCCAAGTCTCAAGGCCCTCTTCCACAAGGGCCATCTGCCAGGAAGATGGGCCCCACTCTCAAAGTACTGTCTACCTCGGAGCTTCCCACCCAAATCCCAGAGCTGACCCACAGCAGGCCCCAGACTCTAAATCATAGCCCCCATGCCTTCATAACGACCCCAAGTCCCAAAGCCAACCGTGGCGCCCACATTGAACTGCCAGGCCCTGACAGACAGCCTTTCCAAAACCAGAGCCAAGCTGCACAGCACTCCCCAACTCAAAGCAAATCACGCGATGCCTTCTGAACCCCAAATCCTTCAGCCAACCATTTCCACTCAAGTAGGCCAAAGCCTGAAACAACCTGCCCACTTCAAGACCCCCTCTCCAAGCCCACAGCAGACCTGCCCCAAACGGAACCCCAAATCTCCAAGCTAACAGACTGCCTCTGAAACCCAAATCCATCAATAAATCTGCCCTCATAAGGACGCTAGTGCTCAAATAAGGGCTGATCTGGCTAAATAGGAACTTGAAACCCTCTATGAATACCAGAGCCCTTAGCCGCAGCCCTACTAGGACCGCCTACCTCAGCAAACCTGTTCACGTTGGAACCGCAGCTCCATATGCTGCCCTGGGCTAAGGTAGGAACCTGAACACCAGAGCTGATGCCCACCCCCACCCCCCATGGCCCTAAGGGCCCGGGCAGAAGTGCCCACCTGTGAGCCCCCAGTCTCCAAAGGGGCTATCAGCACTCACAAAGATGCCAAGAACAGAGATGAACCCTACCCACACATGGACCCCCAGACTCCACACAGACTGACCGCCCACATCTGAAAGCTGGTCTGTCTCCAAAGCTCGCTGTGACCCCTGCGGAACCCACGCCTCGAAGCCAAGGACCTTCCCAAGGACTCCCAAATGGGACACAAACCCTTACCATAGCAGAGCCCCAAAGCACACGCTGAACCCACCTGAGTCTATCCCGTGTCCTCGCACAACTCTCCACTGGCCCTCGGAAGTTAAAGCCAGCGGTGCCCCGTGAGGAGGCCAAGATTCAAAACGAGCCTCACTAACACGAGGACCCCACCCCCAAACTCTATTTCCACCTGCTGAGGTTTGAAACCCCAATCCTTTTGTCAACCTTATCCACATCAGAACCCCAAATTCCAGAGCTACACCTGCCTTGATCAGGACACCAAATCTCAGAGAATACCCTCACATCATTAGGACCCCCCAAATTCCAGGACAGACTTATTCTATTCTTACACCCCACCCCACAGATGCCACACTGTTTACATTGGAACCCTACATTCCCCACACAAGCCCTTCTAACAAAAGACACCCCCCCCCAATCCCCAAACAGACCCTTCCCATACCAGTATTCCCAAACCTAAAGCAAACCTTACCTTCATCCGAACCCCACATTCAGAGCAAACTCTGCCCTGGTCACTACCCCCAATCTTAAAGTGAACCCTATCCACGTCTGAACCTCAGCTGCTGGCACTGACCCTGCCAGTATCAGAACCTCACGTCCCCAGCTGCGTTCTCATCTGTCCGGAGCTCAGGAGTAGTCCAGCCAGAATCAGAACCCAGCACCCAATGCTCCTCATGGCCAACTCAGGACCCTGGGGCACCCCATCCTGCCAAGCCCCGCGTGGTAGTTGGTACGTTCAAGTCCGGGACGCCAGAACCCATCTCTCGTTCTCTATGCATCACTGTGCCCTAAGCTGAGGACGATGGCTGCCCTGATTCTCTACAGTATTTAGGATATGCGAAGAGGAGCGAGTCCCCCTACCCCCCGGGCTCCATTATCTCCCAACCTGGTGGAAATCAAGGGCAAATATGTCAAAAATGAAGATCGGGGCAAAAAAAACTCTGGGTTGCTGCATGGAGAATGTGAACAGCCAACGCTGCAGAAGCCTGCAGTGGTACTGCAGGGGCCGGGAAGCTATGGGGACAGATGGAGATCGGAGAGCTGCAGAATCCACACCCTGCCCTCACCCAGGCTGCCCTCCAGGGCTGTTTCCTAATTCGCAGGGCATTTCCCTCCCTGTGAGTGCACCCTCCCCACTGGAGCTAGGAAGGACTCAGGAGATGACTCAGTGCCCAGACCTCCCGTCCACTCCGTGAAGCCGGCTCACTAGTTTAAACGACACATTTAGTTCCCTCTCAGGGTGTGAGAGAAGCCTTTGAGCATCTTTGAGGCTTCATTGGAGCCTAGTCTGTATTTAACTTGGGTTTTGTTTTGTAAATGAAGTGAATTATTGAAGGACTTAGTAAGAGTTCCGAAACAAGTAATTTGAAAATTATGTGTCCTGAACTGCAAATGCCTGGCACTCCTGTTAATTTATTTACACGGATGAGCTCTGCTAAGCAGTAAATTCCGGAGAGCAGGAGGGAGTGAAGGAGATGGGGTTACTTAACATTGATGTCACAATACCATCACTCAGCAGGTACGTAGGAACTGCGGGCAGCTGGGTCCTCTGCTGCAGCAGTCCCTACTGCTCAGGCAGGTAGGACCAGGCCTGCTGCACCAGGGCCAGAATTTTAGGCGTCAGCTTCTAAGTTATTAGCACCTCTTCTAACCCCGCCTCACCCCCATCCCAAGGAGCACATGAGATCATGTGGGTGCAAACTGAGATGGATCTAAAGGAGGGTCACAGATTTGTGGACTAGGGTCAAGCTGGCACATCTCTTGTCAGCGCTGATCATGTGCTCAGCTGCTGATAATGAGTAATTGTCTTAGCCGAAGGCGGTTGCTTGCTTATGCAAGGAAAACACGCCCTGGATTCTGGGATGCCATTCAGCCTGTGTCTCCCGCACCCTACTGTTTCTTCACGGCTTTGCGGGATATTTTCCAAGGGGCTTGGGAGTGAGGTGGTCTTTCTTAGACCAATGACTGATGATTTTTCATGTGAGAGTCACAGGTAGGGTCCTAATGAGTAGATTTGCTCATCATTAAGTGCTTCACTGCTAATGAGAGGCCGGCTGTTGGGGCCAATGAGCCACCTGTGCCCAGTGGAGAGCGAGAGATGGCAATCAGCTTCCCCGTGTCCAAGATGGCAGCCTCAGGAACCTGCTGGGACCATGGTGCTCTGTGCAATGGGGTCACTGCCATGGAGTGGACTCAGGGCAGTGATTGTGGTGGACGGTCCCAGTCCCAACTCCCTGAGCTCTGGTGACCCAATGGTGCCAACCAAGAGCCACACACGAGACAGGGGTGCTGGGGAGGACGCAGTCCCAATTTACCTGCTGCACGAACCCTACTAGAGCAGGGGTTCTCCACCTTCCTCATGCCGAGACCCTTTCACACAGTTCCTCATGTGACCCCAACCATAACATTATTTTCATTGCTACTTCATCACTGTCATTTTGCTACTATGATGAATCAGGCGACCCCTGTGAAACGGTCGTTCCACCCTCAGGTTGAGAACCGCGGCACTAGGTTCATCTACTCAGCAAATCGAGATACAAGTCTATCTCATTGATTTGTCATGAGGATCAAAGATGATAGGAAAAGCGCTCGGTAGGCAGCACCAAAGTACCAAAAATATCAGACAAGGAACCAGACTCTGAGCACAAGGAGTTATAAAGTCACCACCCCCTCATCAAACCAAGACATTTTAAAAATCCATCCACGTGTGGAATAAGGGGGTGGCAAAAAAAAAGGAAAAAGCTCCACTGGCAGAGCTTTCCTTTTCCGCAGACCACCCTGCACTGCCCGACACACGCACCTGCTAGGCGAGCATCGGAGAACTCGCTCTGAGTTAGTGCACCCG
>NW_022111313.1:961714-970245 GCF_000313985.2 Echinops telfairi
CAGCGTGCGGCTGTGAAATGTTTCCTGCCTGGGAAAAGTGCCGCAGAAACTGCTGTGATGTTGAACACAGCTGACAAGGACCGCGCTGTGGGAAAAGCATACAAGTGGTTTCTCATTTCAAAAAAAGGTGACGTGTTGACTGATGACAAAGCTCGAAGATGTTGACAAAGTTCATGCACTATTGCTCGAAGACCGATGATGGCCATGGAAGAGATGGGCAAGTTGTCTGGACTGTCTTGGAGCTCAGACCAGGAAGTGTTAAAGGAAGATTTGGGAACGAGAAGGGTTGCTGCGAAATTCGTGCCTTGGGTTCTGACTGACCAGGAGAAAGAGCGTGGCGTGGAAACATGGTTACAAAGCCAAACCTGATACAATACTTTCTCAAAATGATCTAGAATTCCCATCTATGGATGCTGGTGGGCTTTTTCTGAGGGGCGTGAATTTCTGAAGCATGAGTAGGTAGGTGCCTTGTCCTTTCGAGTCGGAATGCCCCAGCCAAAAGAAGCTCGAACACCCCAAGTTCTGATGACAGTGCAGGTCAACGTCAGCTTCCTCTGTTGCCATAGATTCTCAAGAAAGGAAACATCTTTTGGGGGTCATTTGCCAATGGCATTCTTGGTCATGGTGACAAGGGTAGGCATCTCATAAGTCAGTAGACACCAGGGACAGGGCACAGGACCAACCCTCCCTCCCCAAGAAAGAACTGCCCGTTTCCAACCACCACCAGTGCTAAGGTTGAGAGAGCCCATCAAAGGGTATGATCTGAAAGAGCCCACACATGGTTGTCCCCACAACCCCTTGAGCAGCTAATGACAACATGAGCCAGAGTGAGTGCTTTTACTGCAGCACCCACTTGTACAACGCTGCGGTAATTATAATGTCTAGTGGCCTCGAGTTTAAGTCCTCCTCTTGGTCCGGTTTGGCTCATGAAGTGACTCTACCGGCTCATGTATTTGTTCACAATAGGAAGAGTCGTCCTTGCCGGGTTTCAGAAATCACGGCCATCGCTGGGGGTTGGTTGGTGCTGGGCTCTAGTTTAGCCGGACCAAATTAGTTTCCCCCAAAGCATAAAACACCGCGAACCGGCGCGTGCGGAACCATCCAGGGAGATTGGTGCTCACAGCTCTCAAATGATCTGTGTGGTTTCCAGAGTCAGATCCTCTCTTAACTTAACCAATGTCATAGTTTACCTGTAATGCCCTCCTTTTGTTGTCGTTGTTTTAAAGAACGCAATTGCTCCCCATAGGAGTTTTGATGGATGACGCCACATTAAGGTTCCACGATGTGGTCCCCGGTGGGATTGTTTCATTGTGTATCTGGCATTATGATGGATGGACGGAGCTGGTTTTGGCGTCGGTGGAAGGGGACCCCAGTAAGGTGCTTGTAAGCTTCTTTAAATGGGTACTAGACGTGTGCTTTATGGCCTACCTGTGCATTGTGGGGAGGCAGCATTGCTTGGGCCGTGATGGGACCGCCGGTGCAAACAGAGGTCTCTGAGGGGGGGGGGGGGGGGGGGGGAGGGGGCTCCAGCCTGATGGGGTCTGCGTCCCCGTGGCGGCTTTCCTGTGCTTCCTTACGGCTCGCCGGCCCCTCAGAGGGGCCCGCTGGTTGACTCTAATGTTGAAAACCCAAGGTAACTCGCAGGGAAGAGCTGCCTGGGCACTGAGCTTTGCCCGGGCTTGGTGTGGGGCGCTGCACAGCGTAAAGAAGGGAACCCCGCTGGAGAGGCACTGCCAGGCCTTGAGTTTGGCTCTCGGCTGGGCTCTGGGGCTGGGGGTGGGGTGGGGGACGAGGGTGGTGGTGATGAGAAACCGTAGCTGAGGGTGTGACCCTCGGACAAGAGGTGGTGGGTGTCTGTTCCCTCTGGAAAGGGTTAGCATGAAGAGCTTGCAGAGACGAGGCGGTCGGGTCTGCTTCTGGCTGGGAAGAGGAGAAGGCAGGCTGCAACTGGGGTGTGCGGTTAGGTCTGGAAAGCGGGGGTGGCTGATGGGGGAGCAGGCCTGGGGTGGCTGCATCCATCTCCCTCAGCCCCCATGTTGGTATGTCTCAGGCCCCCGAAGAAGGGTGGGTCCTAAGTCAACTGCTGCTTCCCTTAACGCGGGCCCTGTCCTCTGGACACCCAGAGAAAGGCTCTTTTCTGCCTTCAAAAACGGCAACAGGATGACTCTCGTGCCTCCTGCCCGAGTCCCACGGGTGGCAAATTCACGGGTGTTTCCCAAACATGCCTGGAAGCATCACAGTGTCTGCCCCCAACCCTTCCCTGGGTACTTTCCAACCTTTCAGCAGGGTTTGCCCCTAGCAGTTCCCATCACCCGCCTGCATCGGGTATCCAAATGAACCTTCCCCCAGAAGGCCCCGCCACCATCCACCTAGCAAAAAACGTTTCTGTTCTTCCCAGGAGAGGCTGGATCTCACCGTGTGGTCCGTCCATTCCTCTCGCCCAGTTACGGTGTCTAGGGATCACCGAAGAGTCCTTCTACCGAACAGCTAACTCCGAGCACTTCACAGGCAAGCGGTGGAAGAGCTGGACGTCTCAAAGAGCCTTCGTGGCTTTGTACATTGCGTCCCACAGAGGCCACGTGGACACCGTGCAGTACCTCCTGGAGCACGGTAATTCTCAGGCCACGCCACGGTCACAGGTTGGGGGGGTCTGCTGGGGCAGGGAGCAGGGAGTGGCTTCTCTCTCCCCCTGGTCTGTCAGCCACCAACTGGGCACGCCTGTTGGGGTGTGTTTCTTAGGGTGTGCCCAGCTACAGGCTGTCCCCTACCCCCCACCCGCTACTCTCCGTATAGGCGGACAGGTGGATGTATCAGACAGAAGGGAGAGGAGGCAGCCAGAAAGGTGGCTTGGTCTTTCCTACCCAACAAGCCTCGGAGAACACCCCTGGTGGCTGGCCTCATTCCCAGTGCCATCTGGAGGTGAGGGGCTGCAAGGGTCCGACCGGCACCTGCCCCCAGCGGGCGAGGGCGCTCTGTGGGCGGAGGACAGACTGGCCGCGCTCCCGTGCCTACACATGGCACATGGGATGGTTTGTCTCTGGAGACAGCTACTCCCAAACCTCTTGGCCTGTCTGCTCCCCAGGAAGGCAGACGTCGCTCCTTGGAAGAAACCAAGCACCCCCACCTCCACCCCCACCTGCGCTGTCTCCAAATTGGTGGGTTGGGTTCAGCTAGGATCCCTGGTGTCGCAGGAAGTTCAGCAGCCAGCTCCCATTGGCCACCCCGTGCGAGGAGGACACACCCTGTGCTGCCGGGAAGGCTTGGGACCCCCATGAGGTGGCCCTGTAGGGTGACCGTGAGCCAGGATTGACCCACAGGCTCTGGGCCCTGGGGCGCTGTTCTTCCTCCTCCAGGAAGTAGTGCTTTTCTGGGGAGAAACAGGGCCACCGATTGAGATATGGACTAGCTATGAACCAACCCGTGGTTACAGACTGCCCACCCACCCGCTTCCCACAGAAAGGAAGAATGTGTTGCCTGGTGTTGGGGGTGGGGGTGTCTTATTCAAGGGTCTAGACCCCCTTGTTTGCCACCTGTGTGTGGCCTGGACTTCCACCTTATCTCCCAGTAGCCACGGTGGGGCGGCTCTGGGCCAACGTGTTGGGAGGAAGAGGGGGTCATATGCTGGCCGCGTCCTGCACCACTGTGGGGACCATACCCCCCCCACCCCCCGCCAACAGTAGCCTTCCTTTCACTTCCTCCCACGCCCCTCTGCGTCCCCGGGGCTGGAAGAGGAAATAGTGACCGGCCTTCCACAGCCCCACCGTCCATCCCTTCGGCTCATAAAAAAGTCCCTTCCACCCTGATGGAGCTGTGACGTCTTTGAATGGAGCCGTTAAAGAGATTACAGCCGGCCTTGAGAAGTTTTCTATCCTCTGTGGACAGCCGGCTGTGCCCAGGCGCCACCGCCAATGCCGATGTTATGAGGACTGGTTTTCAAACTTAGACCTCACGCGCCAGCCACAGCTCATAAAAGGGCCTCCCGAAAGGTCAGCCGGGTGTAATTGAATTGCCTTGTTTTCTGTGTCATGATATTTGTTACCCAGAGTTTGATTCAATCCAACAAGCCTGCCTTGGACACCTGTCACTAGCCTGTCCCCCCACAGCGGTGGTGAGGGATGCAATTGAAGCGTGCTCCGACCAGGACTCAGCCGCCACCGGCTGTCATTTCCCCGGTGACTGGCTGCTCTACGTGCCTGGGCTGGGATCAGGACCTGGGGATGGGTGTGGGTGGCGGGGAGGGGTCTTCTGTCCTCCGGGATAGGGGTGCGCAGTGTTTGAGGCTCAGCCAGCCAGGCAGGCTCCACATTTTCACGGTCACGCTCACGTTCAGGTGGCTCTGAAGGAGTTGGTGGGGGGGGGAGGTCTCTCGCCCCGGAGACCCGGTGGGGAGGATTAATAGCCCAGAAAACAAGGTGGGCAGAGAGAGGGTCAGAAACAGACAGACAGGGCCCGGGGCAGAATGGGGATCCCATGTACTGGAGGCAGACAGAGGAGGCTGGTGACTGGGGCATGGGGGTTGGGGGGACCCCAGGAGTGCCAGGGAGCAGGAAGGACCTGTGGACATTTTAGAAAGAGCCTTGCCTGCCGTCAGGGGACCAGAGTAAAGAGAACCACCCCCGACCCACCGGTCACTCTTGACGCAGACAGGGGCCGCCATGACGTCGGGGGGCCATTCTGACTCTCAGGGACCCCGTGGGACAGAGTGGGTGCCCCACAAGACCTCTGAGGCTGTAAATCTGTGGGGAAGCAGGCGGCCGCCTTCCTCCCACGGAGCGGCTTGGCCGATGGGCTGACGCTGCTGGCCTTTCAGTCTGACGCTGAGCACTTGACCGGCCCCGAGCTGTAGGGGCTGTGGTAAATGTCTGCATGTTTAGCCAGACATTTGCTGTGTGCCCAGTCTCTGCAGGTACAGCTCATGGGCAGGGAGTCAGCATATCATATGGTCACTGGTCGCCTCCCTCATTCCCAGGCGACACCATTGCCCTTCATGGAAGAGCAGTGTCCGTGGCCTGGTCAGGTCGGGGAGAAGCCTGAATTCCCCCCAAGTACGTCCCCTGGGGCTGCAGGGTCAGGAGGGGGATGCCCCTCAGCCCACTGCTCTGTCTTCCAGGCGCCAACCCTTTGAGCAAGACGCCCGTGGGCCGGACGCCCCTGCACGTGGCTGCAGCCATGGGCCGGCTGGACTGCATCAGTCTCCTGTTGGACGCGGGCTCCTCCATCAACACCAAAGACGCCAAAGGGGAGACCCCCATCAACATCGCCCACCGGCTAGGCCGCAGGCAGGGCGAGAGGCGCATGTACCTCATCCACTGGATGGCCAAGTCAGGGGCCAAGGGGTCGGTGGGTGGAGGGGCCAAGAAGGTCCATCGAGGCAAAGCCCTGTCGGCCACCAAGAAGCAGTCCAAAGCATAGTCCCTGTGGGAGTGCTTGTCTGGCTGCAGCGACACTGGCTCTGATCATCTCTTGAGCAGGCAAACATGCGGTGGGTCTGCGTCAGACACGCAGTGGCCTGCCCTGATGGCAGGACTCCAGGAGTTGGTGGTCTGGGCCGGTGTTCCGGTCTCTAGGGGTCTATCCCAAATCCAAACCAAACCCACCAGAGTCCCTTCTGGTGCACAGCGACCCCGCCCCACAGAGAGGAACTGCTGCCCAGACTGTCAATCTTGCCTGGAGCAGACAGCCTCGCCGCTACCTTGGAGCCACGGGTGGTGTCGAACTGCCCACCTTGTGAACAGCCAACAGGGCTCCTGGGGAGTCTGTTTAAGATATGGAGCACTCCCTGCCAGCAAGGCGATTCTGACACGGAGCTACTGGAGCCCTGGTGGTGTAGTGGCTTAGGTGCTAGGCTGCGAGCTGCAAGGTTAGCAGTTCGACACCACCAGCCACCCTATGGGAGGAAGATGAGGCTTGCTTCCCTTCAACACGGCCGGCCTTGGAAATGCACGGGGGCAGTTCTATTGTGTCTTTGGGCTCGGGATGAGTGTGAGGGTCACGAGGGCCCTTCATTCCGAGCTACGTCTGTGCCCGTCCCGCAGGGCTGCCTGAGCGATGCGGTCAGGTGCCCCTCCCTCCTGCAGGGACGCTAGCAGCCATGGCCAGGAGGGGCCATGGGCATCGGGAGCCATGTGCCTAAACCCCCACAGGATTCATTGTTTGGATAGCGCCTAGTGCTCCCGAAACTTCCCGAACCCCCGCTAAGGGGTGGGCTTCCTGATTTGGGGCGGTGACAATGCTTGCAGTTGGGGGCTCGTGAGGAGCAGTCGTTGGGGTTGCAAACATGCCGTTCCCCGAATGGGGGTGCCAGCGACCCCATGTGCTGGCCACACGGTGCCTTTCCAGACCTTAGAGCTTCCTCGCGCATGTTTCCCGTGCGCTGCGCACGGACTTGCCGGCGCGTTATTTAGGTGGGCGTGGCTGCCGGCACCCTCTTCCTTCTGCCCCAGGGCATGGTCCTCGGGCCACCCTTCTCCCTAGTGGGCCACGGCATCATTGGAGGCGCTGCACGTTTACAACAGGAGCCCTAGTGGCTCACTGGTTAAGCACTCAGCAGCCAACCGAAAGGCCGGCATTTCCAACCCACGAGCTCCCCAGAGGGTGAAAGGGTGGGCCGCTGCTTCTATACAAATGTACAGCCTTGGACACCCAATGGGGCGGCTCTGCTCTGGCCCCTGCGGTCACTGGACGTGGGTGCGGTGCAGATGACAGCGCTCGCACAGGGCCACGTGCAATGAGCTGGGGCAGGGGCCCCAAGGCCCTGGGTGCCTTGCCTGGAGGAGCTGCTGGCTCTTTCTAGAATGCCTGCTCTTTGAGTGATGCTAGGAGTTTTGAGGGAGGAGACAGGGGAAGGGGTGAGACAGGGGTGTGTTGCCCTGGGGCAGATGTGCCCACAGAGCCACTGCCACTCGGGCTGACCCGGCAGCCAGGACCTAGCTGTGTGCCTAGGGCTTTCAGGGCTGTGAACCCGGAGAAGCAGACCACTGGGCCCTCCTGCCGAGGCACTTGGGTGGGTTTGGACATCCTAATCTTTGGGTTGGAAGTCTAGCCTTTAGTCATTGGGGCCACCCAGGGGCTCCTGGGAAAAGTGGCGTCACCACTCGAAGACTCTGAAACGTTCCATGCTGGTCTTACCCACCCTTCCAACCTCCAAAGGCCAAGTGTGCATCCCTACAGCCTTGGGGTGTCCCTAACGCCACCCCCACAGTCCGTGTGTAGCATGATGAAAGGTGGCTACCCATACACCTTTGTCTCCAAGCTGGGTCTCTAACTGGGTACCATGTTCTGATTCACTGGCTGAGTTTCCTGCTGTCACAGCAAGTAGGGTGTATGTCCCTCAGGAGGCATGACACCCCGTCGGCTTGTCTGACAAACAGTCAGGATGGGGGGGGGTGGCATCCACTCTGCCCAGACGGGGGTCCTGTTTCTGGCAGATCTCCCCCAAATAAGTCAACAGGCAGATATCACATTGCCCTGCCCAATGGGCAGTCCATTTAGCTAATGGGCTATGCTGGTGGGGGGTGCTGTCCTGGACACCCTTTGGGCTCCACAAGTGGCCATGACTCAAAGTCACATACTTAGCTTTGCTAAGCTAATTTTTTGGTTCCGAGATGCCAACTGGCTGCCTATCCCCTCCCCAAGGCGCTGAGGGGCAAGCGCACCACATCGTGAGCCCCTCATTCAATTAAACACTTGGCCAGACGTCTGGGCAGGGCCAACACTCGGAGGTGACAACTGGCTTGTTGAGCAGATGAGTCACTTGAACCTTCTTGTTGGCCTCAGAGACTCAGCCCTGTCCAACACCCCGATCCATTATCTGAAACCAAAGTTGGATCACTGGTTTCAGAAAACCTGCCCAGAAGCTTCCAGAGTTGATTTACAGCCAGCCGCAACATAGAACATCACCTTTTTTTATTTCATTAAATGTCTTATTGATTTTGGAGTGTGTGGGTTTTTTTCATACTCTGTCGCCAGCGGGTGGCTGTGGTTGAGGGTGGGGTGAGGCGGGCCATGGAGGAGGAGTCTTATCTCCAGTATGTTGGCAAGTGGCAGGACCCCGACCCCCTCAATGGGACAACAACTCAGCCTCACATCTCCTTGGAAGGGGCACAGCTTCCCTGGTGGCCTATAATCACCACCTCCCACCCTTTCATCTGGGGGCCCCAGGAGAGGCTGTCTGCTCAACTAGGAGACCAGAGGGCTCCTGGTCTCATGGTGGAGACCCGGGGCTTGGGGCCAGGGTAAGACCTGAGACTGAATCTTGTCGGCTTTGCCCTTGCATGAGCCCCGCTGCTGCTCTGAGCAAAGATGGAAGATGGGTGACCATAGTCGTCATGGGGCGCTGGCTACTGGGATCCCCAAGCTGGACTGGGAACACTTGCTGAGTTTCTGAGTGAAAGGGGAGGCGTCTGAGAGAGACAGGGGAGGTGAGGAATGACCAGTGACCCCCCTGCCCCCGCCCCATCGTCTTTGAGTCCTGACACCAGCGAGGAAGCCATGGTGACCTACCTCTGTGAGCTCAGCAGCCCCAAGAAGAC
>NW_022111313.1:970394-974724 GCF_000313985.2 Echinops telfairi
GTGGTGAGCCATTGATGGCGGCCACGTGGGCAGTTGTGCTTCCATTTTGTCTTGGCTGTTGGGAAGCTCAGAGCCAAGATCAGAGCCCACCTGTTGCAGATCACCAACGCCCCCCACCCTCCTACCCCCAGCGCCTTGCCCTCTCCCCTGAAAGAGTCATCCTCAGTCCGGCACCCCTGTTTTTTTGTAATCGGTTAAAAGAGAAGCGCGCCAGCTGTGGGTTCCCGAGAGGGGCTCACACCTCGGGAGAGAGGGGTGGCCGGGGCCCCTGCAGTCAGTAATGCTGAGCGTCTGCGAGTCTCTTAGTCTGTCATCTCAACTAGAGAATGCTGGTTGGTTTAAACACCTGCAGACACCAGCCTCCCTTTTACAAATACAGCGGGTCTTTCTAGGCAACAGGGTGTGCCAGGGCTTGGTTGGCTTGCTAACTGCAAGGTCAGCAGTTCAAATCCACCAGCAGCTCCGAGAGGGAGAGATGAGGCTTTCTGCTCCCGTAAAGGGGTACAACTTAAGAACCCCCAGGGGTAGGTAGTTCTTCCCTATTATGTAGAGTTGCTATGAGCCGGCACTGGCTCCATGGCTGTGGATTTGTGTTGCGTGTTTGTTTGTTTGGGATGGGTGAGTGGGCTGGAATTCGGTGTCCTAGCTCTTTGTCCACTCCTTCCTGGTCCCGAGGCCCTGGCTGTCAACTCCCAGGAGCTGCCTCCTCGTGGCTCCTGGGTAGGCTGTGCCTGGAAATGACAGGCCAGAGGTGAATTTTGCTGCCCAAGCCTGCTGCCCTGTGGGCTCGGTCCCAGTGTAACCTGGGTTAGCACCCCACCCTGTCCCCCAGGGGCTGAGCTGTTGCTTCAGCCTCAGTTTCCTCACCTGTAACAGCAGGATGCTAAAACCTGCCTCTCCCCAGTGGCTCAGTGATTCATCACTTAGCTGCTGATGCCGAGGTCCGGAGCTCGAATCCCGCCTTTGCTCTGAAGGAGAAAGGTGGGCCTTTTGGCTTCTTTCAACATTGGCAGCCGTGGGGCAGCTCTGCTTGCCACATGGGTCGCTGTGAGTCGGCATTGTCAGCTCAGTGGCACTGCCCAGAGGCAGGTAGCCAGGCCTTCCTTCTGAGGAGCGACTGCGTGGCTTTGAACTCCCAACCTTTGGGTTAGCTGTGTATTGCTTAATCACGGCACTTCGAGGGCTCCTCCCATAAATAGTACTGCCTTGGAACAGGCAATTCTGCTGCCCTAGGGGGTTGCTGTAATCCACTCCAGGGCTATGGAGTGTGTGTGTGTGTGTGTGTGTGTGTGTGATATCCCCGCAGGGCTTACATGCTCGGCACCAAAAGAGACTCTTGAAAAATAGCAACCATTATGATGATGGCTGTGACCACCGTTTAATTTGCTTAAAATACTTCCTGCCCGGGATCAATACTCGCCCGGCTTCCCAATCGCCCATGCATTTCTCAGCCAGCCTCGGCTCCAGCGTCTCACCGGCCAGAACGAATAATTCT
Organism: Echinops telfairi; assembly: GCF_000313985.2. Lineage (NCBI taxonomy): Eukaryota > Metazoa > Chordata > Mammalia > Afrosoricida > Tenrecidae > Echinops > Echinops telfairi. Next base: position 971,890 of record NW_022111313.1, read on the forward strand.
CCGAGTGGGCGAGAAATAATTTCCTTTAAACTTGCTGATTTGGGTGTTAAATAGACAGTTTCCTCAGCTACTTGTTCTGAACTTGAGACGCCAGGCCAGCTCTGGAGGGGAGGGGGAGCCCGCAGGCAGCGGAAAATTCCAGTCGCTGGGCTGGGCCTCCGCAGTGCCGCACAGCCACGTCGCCGGCAGAGGGCACAGCGCGGGCAGCGTTTGGACAGACGCACTGCTTGCGTCCCTGGGAAATGTCAGCGCTGCCGCAGTCCCCAGCCGCCTGCAAAGCCGGAGCTCGGGGCTCGCTGCCGCCCCCTGTCTGAGAGCCCCGGAATTGCTCTGTGAACGGTGTGGGCGCAGGAAGGGCGTTTGTGGCTCTCAACACGTCCCCAAAGGGTCTGTGCCCCCTTCCACCTCCCAGCGCCCGCAAATCTCACAGAAGGAGGGGCCCAGCCGCTCCAGGGGCAGTGAAACAGAACCGGTCCATTAGAGCGCCCCTCTGAGCTCCCATTTTTGGGGAGTGAGGTGGGATGAGAGATGCAGGTGTCCTGTGGGTGTGTGTCCAGGATGCAGGTCCCTCTCTCCGCGGGGAGGGTCAAAGTGCTCATGAGTCCACCGGCCACCTCATTCTGGTGTTGGTGGGCACCGAGGACAGCAGGTTATGTGCCAGACACCCACCTGTGGGAGCAGCAGTGAGTCAGCAGGCGGCAGTCAGAGAAGCTCTGATTCCTGCCCTCCATGTGAAACCCAGCTTCCCAAGATAAATAAAAAGATAATAACGTCTTATATTGTCAAAGATGAAAGAAGGCTGGATCCGGTATGTGTGTACACGGGCTTACATGAACCCACAGGAGGATGTTAGCAGCACAGCCCCAGCTCGGAGCACTGCTCATCCAGGGTGGGGGGTGACCTGGGGCATGCGGGGTGACTAGACCCACCCTCCTCCTCCTCCAACCAGGATGAAAGGGAGACAGTCCAACCCCTGGACTCTCTGAGGTCGAAGGAGAATTTTATACACAGATGTGTTCACACCGTCATGGAGTCACGTCCACTCAGAGCGGCCCTGCAGGACAGATGGAACTGCTGCGATGAGTTTCTGAGACTGACTCTTCACGGAAGAAGAAAGTACATCTTTCTCCTGAGGAGCAGCTGGTGGCTTCGAACTGCTGACCTTGAGCCCAGCTGGAAACCCACCCACAACTGCACCAGGGCTCCTAGGAAGAGATACCAAACCCCAAAACAAACTCACTGCCATCGAGTCATTCTGACTCAGAGCGAGTCTATAGGACAGGGTAGAACTGCCCCTGTGGGTTTCTGAGACGGTAACTCTATGGGAGCAGAGAGCCTCATCTTTTCCCTGAGGAGTGGCTGGTGGGTTTGAACTGCTGTCCATGTGGTTAGCAGCTCAACGCAGAGCCACTCTGCCACGAGGGCTCCTATACACACATGAGGGGCCTTCAAAAACCAGAAAACTTGCATGAGAAGCAAATGAGGTTCCTCGGACATTTTCTGAAGCCCCGAATATATGTATTTGCCTCCAGACAGGGAAACAGAACAACACACAAAACCTGGCTGCTGTTGAGTCCTGAGATGGCAGCTAGGGTTCCCCCCCTCCCCCCCCGCCCTCTGTGCCCCTTGGAACTGCGCTTTCTGGGGTTGTCAGGAAGCGGCAGGTCACCAGGCCCTTTTGGGGAAGCATCTCTGGGGGAACTCAGGCCCAGAAACTTCCATTTAGCTCCCCAGCACTTAAGCACTTGCGCCACCTAGAGACGGACTCCCGCAGGAAGCTGAGAGCTTTGTGAACCACAGCCCCGAACTTCCTCAGGTGGGCCCTCCCTGGGCTTGTGTCTTTGAGGAGACCTGAAGTCAGAGGGCAGCGCTGGGAGGCCTGGTCAGCCCAGACCGCAGGCCCCCATATCTCCTGATTTTCAGGTTCAGTGAGTGGTGTGGGTAGAGGTGGAGACTGAAACCCCAATACTCCTATGAACGAGGCGCTGAGTGCAGGGAGCCAGCCCTCACCCAGGCCCAGTCCTCCGGGGAAAACTGAGGCTTGGAGGCAGTCAGCCACTTGTGCTGGGCCCTAGCCAGAGGGGGGAGACTCACTGAGCTTCCCTGCAGCTGTTCCCTGTGGATTCCCAAGAGAGCACCCCTAACCCTGATTACCTGCTGACCAGCTCAGCCCTGTCTGAACAGTGAAGATGCCCACCCAGCGCCAACTTGTCAGCTCCCGGGAGCCCCTTTGTCCTCAGGGACCATTCCTGGGCCATCCTGGGAGGTGGCTCCTGGCTACCCCTAAGCCTCCCACCCACACCCTCTCATGTAAGATGCAGGAACTCACACTGCTTGAGGAGTAAGCGAGGGTGGGTGGTGCAGACCCATGGGCGTCCCTGCCCCCTGGAGTAGTAGAGAGAGGCACACAGAGACACAAGTAGTCAAACCCCATGGACATCTTTTGCTCCGAAAGTCTGAGAAACTGGGAAAATTGACGGAGAAGCGAATGGGGTCTCCCAGGAATCTCAGAGCAGATGCAGGAGGGCCCTGGGCGTGCCTCCAGCCTCCTCCGGCCTCCAAGGCAGAAAATAAGCCTTCCCAGCCTTGCCCCATGTGGACAGCCCCTCGCATGCAGCCCCTTGCACTCAGCCCCTTGCACGTAGCCTTTTGTACTCAGCCCCTTGCACGTAGCCTTTTGCACTCAGCCCCTTACACGCAGCTCCTTGCACTCAGCCCTTTGCACGCAGCCCCTTGCACTCAGCCCCTTGCACGTAGCCTTTTGTACTCAGCCCCTTACACGCAGCTCCTTGCACTCAGCCCTTTGCACGCAGCTCCTTGCACTCAGCCCCTTGC
>NW_022111313.1:975111-981026 GCF_000313985.2 Echinops telfairi
GCCCTTTGAACGCAGCTTCTCGCACTCAGCCCCTCGCACTGCGCCCTTTGAACGCAGCTTCTCGCACTCAGCCCCTTGCACGCAGCTCCTTGCACGCAGCCCCTTGCACTCAGCCCCTTGCACGCAGCCCCTCGCACGCAGCCCCTCCCACTCAGCTCCATTGCACACAGCTCCGATAGCGCAGTCGGCGCCGCTGCAGACGCGCGGCCATGCGGCCACCAGGTGGCGCACGGAGACCACGGATGAGCCCCCGGCGCGGGACACGCGCCCAGAGCGGACAGCGGACCCCGCCCCCCATCCAGGTACCACACCTGTTGGTTTCGTTGACTCTCCCGCTCCTCTGCGACCCAGGGCCCCCCAAAATGTCTTGCTCTCCCCTCTTCTATGCTGCTTCAATCGTGGCAAACACCCCCCCACCCCCAAAACCACTGCTATAGAATTTGTCTCCACTCATAGGGACCCTGGGGTCAGAGTGCAACCGCCTCCATGGGGTTTCCAGGGCCCTGACCTTGCAGAAGACGCCGGAAAATCACTGCATTTCCTTCAGTCCCCGATCAAGTCATGGTCAAAGGAGCCCATCCGGTTCAGGTGAGCCTGGCCCTCGGGGCTCCTTTCTGGGAGGAGGAAATCTCCCCTCTCTCCCACGGGGCACTAGGTGGTTTGAACGGTTGACTTTCGGTGACCAGCCCGAGGAGTAACCGCCAGGGCTCCTCATGGACGCTCAGAAACTTACAGTTCCAGCCACACACAGGAACCCAGAGCAAGCCGGCTGTCACAGAGAACAGCCCGGGGTTCCCAAGCCTGCTTCCCAACTTCTCAGGGGCCGATGCACCTGTCTCCCCGGAAGCAGGTTCAAACCTCCAACCAGCCCTTAACCTCCTGGCTCTTTGTCACCTTTGTGTAAAATGCAATCTTCTTAACACAGCTGTGGCCTCCATCAGCTTTCTGTTCAGAATCTTCACTTAAAGCAGCCGCGAGTTCAGGAGTGTCCCTGGGAATCTTCCATCAGTAGCTGGGGGTCTTGGGGTCAAGGGCAGAGCCCACCAGCATTAGAGAAAAAAGACCTCCTTTCCCTTATCAACCCTGAAGAGTGAAAGAAAGGTTCTAGAACATTCTTCCCAGCTCCAGTGAATGCTGCCATCAATGGCTGTCTCCAGCAGGGCTTGCTCCGTGGAAAGCAAGCAGGAGTTCTGTAGGGGAGCTGTTTTGAAAGTTCACATCTTCAACCTTGACCCCCACCCCCCACCCTCACCCCACCTCATCCCTCTGCCTTAGCAAAGACCAAGGCACTCTGGGAAGGGCTTTGATGTAACAGGAGTGCACATCGAAATGACTATTTCTTTTCCTTTCTTCTTCTTATTTATTTTTTTTTTTTACCAAATTAGACTTTCAAAGAAGTTCCTAATTTGTCTTCATCTCTCACAGGCTCTTTCACACCTGGCTCATCCCACACACCGTCTCAGAATGATGTTTAAATGACGGGAACCAGGGAACAATGGCTCTTGTGTGGGGGTACCACAAAGCACCTTGCTGCCACCCTGCTGTCTGGTTGTCGTCCAGGGGTGGCTGGGATGCTGGAAGCTGAGCCACTAACGACGTTTTCAACGCTAGCAGGATCACCCCGGTGGACAGGCTTCGTGGGACGCCAGACTCAGATAGACTAGGAGGAGAGGCAAGCCAGTCTGCCTCTAACACCTGACCAATGAGAACCCCGTGCATCCCAAGAGGATGCAGGAGGATGCACCCGGGTGTGGGAAGGCCCTCCAAACGCACGGTGGCTGCAGCAGGGGCGTGGGACCAGGCAGCATTTGCTCCTGCTGTACGCGGCGCCACGGCGAGTGGAGGCCAAACAGCAGCAGCAGCAGCAGCAGGCTCTTCCAACAGCCTGGAGGTCGTTGGGGAGCCATGGTGTGTTTGTCTGTTACGTGTTGGGTGGTTAACTGCAGGGTCAGCAGTTCAAACCCACCAGCCTCTCGGCATTAAAAAGAAGAAACCGTCTGATCCTGTAAAGATTATTTTTCTGTCTTGGAACCAGAGAAGCAGTTCAGCCCTGTCCTAGTGGCTGGCGCTGAGTCAGATGCACTCGATGGCATTGTGTGTGTGTGTGTAAATTATTTCTATCTCCCCTTTAGGAGCGCTGGTGGTATGGTGAGTTACATGTTGGGCTGCTAACCACAAGGCCAGCGGTTCAAACCCACTAGCTGTTCCGAGGGAGAAAGACGAGACGTCCTACGTCGCTAGTGATTTAGGTTGTAAATTCCTAACTTATTTGGCCTGTTGCCCCCTTTTCAGGAACAAAACGAAACTACTTAGTGTGTCCTGGCAATGACCAACGTTTGTTCCATTGCCTGTGCTCTTTAAGAGAGTGTAGGGACTGGCTTCTGCAATCACCCCTGGATCGGGCCAGTGCCCCTAGAACAGTGGTTCTCAACCTGTGGGTCGCGACCCCCTTGTGGTTGACCGACCCTTTCACAGGGGTCTCCCGATTCATCACCGTAGCAAAATGACAGTGATGGAGTAGCAATGAAAATAATGTTATGGTTGGGGGTCCCCACCACAAGAGGACTTGGTTGCAGCCTGAGGAAGGTTGAGAACCACTGCCCTAGAGGGCCGTGTCACCACTTTTGGAAATGCTGACTGACGGTCTTAAACCCTCACAGGGATCATCTGACTCTGTGCTCTAGGGAGGCTGGCTTGGCACCTACTCAATGGGAGGGTGTTAGGCTGGTGGGGATCCAGGACCAGAGACCCCGTACTGTTGGTATCTGTGAGAACATGTGGGGACTGGATTTTGCACAGACAGAAAAACGCCATAGAAACACCACAGGACATCCAGCACGGGGCTCCGGCCTGTCCAACACGTACAATTGTTGCCCACTGCTTTGATGGAAGCCCTTCTCTTGGCATGGGGTGACCCACCTGGGCACCACCAGGTGAGGGTATTGCTCCCACTCTCATCTCTGCCCTGGACTCCCTGCTCTCCACGCCACGTTTGCCCCTCAGACCACACATCTTTGGACTGTCCGGTGTTCATAAGCAGTCCTCTTTTTGGGATCTTAAGAAGATCAGAAATGTACCTGCCAATTGGCAACGAAGTTAAATGTTCTCTATCTTCAGGTGATATGATCCCATATGTAGAAAACCCCCAAATGCAATAACAGCAAAAAATTGTTGGAACAAACTGAAGGAAACATGGGCAACATGGTAGGCTCCAAGAACGGTGTACAAAGATCGATGGGATTCCTGTGCACGGAAAAGAAGGGTGCTTTTCTGAAGGGCCATGAAGCACCCACAGCCCCCCCAACGCTGGAATACTCAGGAACAGCAGGTTACACAAAGAAGAAGACGCAACCCCACGGCAGGAACCCAAGAGACCCGCGGAAGCGGAAGGGTAGTCTATGTTCATGGACAGGAAGACTTCACCTGGTGAAGAAGTCCATACGACCCAGCGTCACCAACAAATCCAGTGCGATCCTGATCCAGATCTCGACATCGCTCTTGAAAGAAACTGCAGGACCCATCCCCAATTTGTACGTGAAGACCCGCAGGACGAGCCCAGCGTGACTCAACAAGAGCTGAGCAGGAGGCTCTGCCTTCCAGCCCACCAACCTACGACCCAGCCGTGGTCCTCGTGGTCTGATGAGAGACACGTAGGCCAGTGGGACAGAAGAGAGAGCCCAGACATCCATCCATCCACGGACACACACCGACTTCTGACAAAGGGCCAAAGTATGTGAAATGAGAAAGAGGTCATCCTTTCAACAAATGGTGCTAGCAAAATTGGTGACCAGCACACAGGGGACGAAAGGCTTTCTTAGTCACGCAAATGGCAACAAATGTGCCAATGTGCTTGATACAAGGGGTGCATGGATGGCTTGGATAAGAGCTCTACGAGCCCCAATAAAATGATTAAAAGGAAGACCTCACAGACAGCAGAAAAGCACACATCGCTGACGCAGCACAGTGGCACTGAGAGACCTCCTGAGAGACCTCCTGGGAGAGGAGAGACCTCCTGGGAGAGAGGCCTCTGGGCGGGGTGGGTGTGGAGGACGCTGTGCTGGGGGCCAGGAGTGGACCTCACAGAGGCAGGGCTGCATGACCACTCTGAGAAAGAAACAAGCACAAGGTCTCCGTAGCCAGAGCCAGAGCGGATGGTTCTGGGAAGAGGGAGGGGCGGGTGGCGGAGGGAAAAGGAAAGGGGAGCAAAAATAAACATATGCATATTTTTTAAGATCCCAAAATAATGCCCCGATTCATTGTGGCTCGTGCTGAGTCCCTGTGTCTCAGCGTCAACTTCGTGACTCTGCCAAGCTTTGGCTAAGGGCACCCCCATCCCACCCCACTGCCACCGAGCCGACTCAGACGCCCAGGGGGCCCAGAGGACAGAGCAGAACCCCTCCTTAGGCCCGAGGCTGTCCCTTGACTGGAGGGAGCGGCCTCCGCCTTCTCCCCAGCGGCACTGGTGGGTGGCTTCAAAGCTCCCATTTTGGGGTCAGCAGCCCAATGCGGAACCCCCAGCGTCATTTGTGTCTCCCACCATCCAAGTGCTGCTGTCTGACTCATGGCGACCTATGTATGTACGTACGGGGAGAGTGGCACCGCCCGGAGGGTTTCTAAGCTGTCCTCTTTAAGGGGGGGGCCCTGAGGTGTGCTGGGGTCCCTGTGAGTGGAGTTGACAAGGTGGGGGGATCTTTATGGATGCAGACTGGGGAGCAGGTGGGAGGTTCAAACCCAGGCTTGTCAGCATTCGAGGGCTTAGCTCCTGCACCACCAGGCCCCCCACCAAACCCAAACCACACTTACCATCATGGGGTCCCTTCTGACTCGGGGATCCCACGGACAGGGCAGAGCTGCCCCCGGGGGTTCAGAGGCAGTCTTCACAGGAGCACACAGTCTCATCCTCTCCTGCTGAAGCCCCACACATATCCCGCGAAGCCACCGCGGCTCCTGTGTCTCCCACCTCCAGGTCCAAATACAAGACACCACCCTGCCCCCTATTTGGCACTCACCTATGTGTTGGGCTGCAAACTGCAAGTCCAGCAGTTCAAAACCACCAGCCGCTTCTCAGGAGAAAGGCCAGGCTTTCTGCTCCTCTGGGGTCAACTGCCTGGGCAGCCCACAGGGGCAGTTCTACCCCGTCCTGTCGGGCCGCCACGAGCTGCCAGCAGCTCAATGGCAGTGAGCTTGGTTTGCTTTTCGGTTGCCCAGCTCAGAGTGGCCCATGTTGGAGAAGGCGGGGTGCCGACTCTCCGCACATGCCCAGCTGCTCCTGCTGCCCCCTGCTGACCTCCTAGGGCCCATCCTCTCTCCTCTCCACCTTCCTGTCTCTGTGTGCAGTGTGGCAGTCTGCAGGGCAGGCAGGACTCTGGGCGTGTGGGGAAGGGGGGCGGGCTGTGCTCTCTTCAGGACGCTGAGCGGGAAGGACAGGCCTGACTGAGTGGGACTGCAGCCATAGCCCCTGCTCCCAGGAGTCAGGCCGATGGGGGCACGAAGTCCAGTGGACCAGTGGTCTTTTTATTATTGATCTTTTTACTGGGGGCTCTTACAGATATTATTACAATCCGTAAATCAGTTCCATCAAGCGAACTTGTACAGATGCTGCCGTCACCATTTTCAAGACCTTTTCTTCTTGAGCCCCTTGATGTGGGCTCCTCTTAATACCTCCCTCCCCCACCCACCCACCCTCGTGAACCCTTAATAAATGATCTATTACTATATGTTTTTTTCACATCTTCCACCATCTGATGTATCCCCCGCCCCCAGTTCTGTTACTCATCCCCCTCAAGGGCGGTTTTACGTGCTGAAGCAGTGGTCTTAAGGATCGCGCAGTGGGGCTGGCTCCTGTGTCGAGGGGACCTGAGGTTGTCCCAGGGAAAGTCGTGGAGGGGGAGGGCCCTTTGGGCAGACGTGCAGAT
>NW_022111313.1:981690-996609 GCF_000313985.2 Echinops telfairi
GGTATCAGGTGCTATGTGTTAAGCACTGGCTGCCGACCACACCCACCAGCTGCTTTCCTCTGAAAGATGCTGCTGCTCCGGTGAAGGTGTACAGCCTCCCATCCCTAAGGAGTACTTCTGTTCTGTCCTGCAGGGCTGCTGTGGATCGGAATTGATAAGACAGCAGTGGGGTGGACCAGTCAAAGAGTTCACGAGGTGGGATTAGAGACTGTGCTGCTCATGAGTGAGGATGCAGTCTATAGGATCAAGTTGTCTTTTCAGCCATCTCTTTGGAGATATAAGCGTGAGCAAAGGCCAGGGGGAACCTACTACTGTCACCAACCAGAAAGAGAATGCCCCCTGGGACCCAGGGTCCCTGCGCTGGTGACTGAGCATTTAGAAGGAATGATGTTCCCAGAAGCCAATTAAGAGTCAATTCTTGTCTTTCAGTTTCAAAAGTCTGGTCTTCAGAGGACTGGGGCAAGAGCGTCAGCCTCAGGGAGCGCTGGGGACACGTCTGCTCACACACTCGCTAGCTAAGTCCACACAGAAGAAGTGCATCAGCCTGGGTGATCCGAGGATTGTGCACAATAAAACCCAAGACTGGAGGAGGGAACCGCATTCGCGCTTACGTTCTGAACGCCAAGTTTGCAGAGGGCATGGATGACCATGGAAGCCCAAATCCATTTGCGGGATCCCCACGTGAGTTAAGCCTGCGGTGAATCCCCTCTGACCACTGGCCAGGATTGTGACTAGCCTTGCTGTCAGAGTGAGACGTGATTCATGCAGACGTAGTTGGGCTGACACTTAGTACCTTGACATTGCTCTCCCTTTTGACCCATTTTAAATTTGTTCTCATTTTTAATATTGTCGGTTTCCTTCTCCATTGAGGTTTTACTGTTTTATTGTTCTTGATGTGGTGGTTTGATCGGGGGCCGGGTGTATGGTTTTCTCTATATGAAATCCAGGCTAGGTAGATCTACAGAGACAATAACTGGATTAAGAGTGTCTTACGGTCATGGCAGGGAGGTTGGGGGGAAATGAGGAGCCGGTCGTAGTGAGGATAAGGAAGAAGAAACTGCTCTGGAAGGCATCGTGGCGCTGACTGCACAACTCTTTTTAACGTGTGTAAGCCATGGATTGTGCGATGTCTGAGTTATATGTCAATACGCCGTTAACATTTTAACAGAGCTAAATTGATATGGTAATGACGGTACAATTCTCCTTGCTGTGACTGAATGCTTGAACTATCGAAGTGTATGCTATGTAAATCATATGTCAATAAAAACCATCACATTAAAAAAGAGGAAGAATGCTCTCAGGAGACCCAGACAGAGACCAGGGGAGGCGCTGGACTTCTGCAGACCTAAGGACCTGCAGCGACTGCCGCTTCCTGTGCTGAGACCAGCAGACATGGGTGGCGCCTGGCATGATCAATGGATGTTCCGATCAAGGACCTAGTAGCTACAGCCTGATCAGAAGGAGGTTAACTGTGGAACAGAAAGTCAAATTCTTGTGGAAACCACACTAACCAGGTCCATTGAGATCTATTGGGGAACCCCCCCCAAAAAAACACCCTGGTGTCCTGAAATAATCTGTACACCCTGAACTAAACCTGTCCCGTAAAGTATCTTTAAACCAAACCGCAGTTTAACTCAAATCGTCAAGAATGTCTGCATTCTTTCAAGGACTCTCTAAACGTGGCCGCCTGACCACCGTTGGTTCAAGGGCACAGAGAGTAGAGCCCATGATTGTACAGCAACAAGGACGCTAGTGGGAGCAGGCACCGAGCGAAGAGAGGGACCGAGGGTACTGCCCTGCCCATGTAGAAAATGCCAGGTGGGCAGAAAAGGGCACAAGCTTCTTTCCATTACAGCTGGTGCCATTTCCCATGGCTGGCCGCCAGGAAGACCCAAAGGAGAGGCTGGAGGGACAAGGAGGGGGATGACCAAGGTCACTGTGACAGTGGGTTCGGACAGGAAGACTTGCTTCCCAGGAAGAACCCTTGGGAAGTGTCATAGCTCTCCAGCACGACTCTAACAAAAATATCACAAGGGGGCTGGTTTTCATGAACAGAAATGTATTCTCTTACAGTTTAGGGAGCTGGGAGGCAAATTCAGCTCATTCGAGGACCCATAGGGTTAAGGTGCCAAGTCACAAGTGGACTTGTACCAAAGTCACAGCTCTTCTTCTCCACCTTAACCCTCTGCGTTTCAGCAGTGGTCGGGACTGTCCCCCTGGAAGGTGGGGGTGATAGCCAGTGATGGTGTGTGGCGGCACTTGGGCCCTCGAATGAGCCGATGGTACAGGGTCACGCAGGAACAGTCCTCCTCGGTGAGGCTCGGCACCTGAGTACCAGGGGCTGCTGCGCCAGGTTAGCAACTAAATGCACCCACTCCACACAGTGCCTTTTGCCTCGGCCACCCCTTCCCATGACTTGCCCGGTCCCTAGAGATGACCGGTTTGGGCTTTCGAAAAGCTGAGATTCTATCTTCTCGACCAGAAACATTTCCCAGTCCGCTTGAAAGGGGAGGAAGGGAGCAGACATCGTGGGGACATCAAACGACTTGACATTTTCATTGACGGCCGGTGATTTACTTTGAGAAAGGCTATAGACGGAAAAGGGTCTCCTCAGGGAAGTTTGGAATTAGAACTTCAGGAGGAGGCCTCGCTGAGCTCCCAGCGGAGCGAGTTCACCAGGGAAGACCTTGCTCTCGTATATTCGGCTTCAGACCCTGTGACCCCCATCCTTCAAGAAAGAGAACTCCCCCCGACACTGCTTTCTGTCCTTATGATTGTCCGAAGCCGGAGTTTGGATAAGTCCTTGGGAACACCATACCCAGCATCCTGTTTCCTGAGTCCAGATGAACGATAAGCCTCTGATTTATACCCTCAGCTCAGGGCAGAAAGACACAACTCACACGGGGCCGGTGCTGCTTGGGCAACTGCTCTTTTCCAGGGACGCTGAGGTCAGCATCGTGGGGGGTGGGGTGGGGTTGGGGGGAGGCCTAGGGCTAGGGCTCTGCCCGCTTTGGGGCAGCAGCGGCTGCCATTGGCGCCCTGGAGCCGTGGGAAGTCTACCCAGGCTGTTGTGATGCGGAGGCTGGTGCGCCTGGTGCTGAGGCAGACGCTTCAATTTGGGGGGGCTGGGGGGCACCATGATGCCAGAGGGTGCAGGCGCTCCACCGCCCAGGGGTGCCCACATGCAAACATCAGTTAGTGCCCAGCTTGTATTGACTGAGCCCAGCCCTAGGGATAAACTAGGAATTAAGGCAGGCCTAGGACAAACTGGTTATAAAAAACGTTTCAGCTTAATGCTTCGACTGTGAGCGGGGCACCTTACAGCACGTCACCAGCTTGCTGATGGCATGGCCTAGTGGGGGGCAGCAGCTGGGCACAGAAAGACGCAGTTGGCATTTTCTGGCGGAGGCCGGGTTCACGAGTGAGGGGCCAGCTTCACTGCTGGACAGTGTTGGCAAATGACATGCGGTGTCCAAGTCACCAGGGCTGGGCCCCTCATAGTTGGGAACACGGATCAGAAGTGCCTGGACCCTGGACTCCCACCAGCCAGCCCTACCCCCCACCCCCCTGGTCTTCCTGATCTGACACCCAGTGGTCTCCAAGGCCTGTGTGGGAGTCCCCATCTCTCTCACCCGTATGGGTCTGTCCCTAACTTTCCAGGGTGCCCCGGTGTCTCCTCAATCTGTGAGCCAGAGAGATCTGCAAAGAAATAGAGCTGCGCCTCTCCTGGGATCAAATCCTCCACGGCTCCCCAGTGTTTGAATCAAGTCATGACTCCCCGGGGGTGGCTTCCAGAGCCTCTGGGCACCTCCTGTCCCCCTGCCCACTTCCCTCAGGCTTGCCCTTTCCCTGCGGGCTCTGGCTCCTGCCTGCTTGGGGTCTTGGCTCCTGCTGTTGTTTCTGCCTGGGCACGCTTCCCTCCTCGCCTGGCCACCCACCCTCTCGACCTCTGTGTTGCACCCCCTCACAGGCCCAGATCACCCGTCACTCTCCCGTCACCCCTGAGGTGCAGTCGCTGCCCTGGTCTGCTCCCTGCAGGAGGCACTGTGGGTTGAAACGTGTCCCCACCCATGTGCCCGGATGGCCCTCTTTGAGGACTGGGTCATGGCTTGTTATGAACGAGGGCTGTCAGGGTCGAGTGGACTCTAAAGCTAATCACGTCTGCGCTACTGAAAGACCAGAACAGACTCACGCACGCGTCCCCCGTGCCCACGCCCACGCCATGCACGCATGCACACACATGCACACACTCAGAGGTCTGATGTCAGGAACCGTGATGCTCAGTTCAGCTCCAAGGCTCTCGGTGTCCCTGTAGCACCAGGTGACGGGGGCAGGGGGCTGCTGGAGGGAAGGGACAGGCCCTTCTGGTTCAACACTGCACCTTCGGGTGAGACAGCTAGCAGGCCTTTAAACTCCCTGCCATTGAGGTGATCCAGACTCACAACGACCCTAAAAGACAGGGTAGAACTGCCCTGGTGGGTTTCCACGTGTAACTCTTCCTGGGAGTAGAAAGCCTCATCTTTCTCCCATGGGGCAGCTGGTGGTTTTGAACTGGTGACCTAGCGGTTAGCAGCCTGACACATAACCCCTCTGCCATCAGGCTCCCCCAGGTCACACATAACCTAAAAGGCAGAACCTCAAAACCGTTGCTGGTGGAAGAAGCCACCCAGAGACCAATCCTATTTCACGCTTGACCACCAAACCTCCCCTGCCACAGAGTTGATCCTGACTCCGGACGGTGAAATGCCACCCAGGGAGGGGAGCCCAGCAGGAGTAAGGGGAACTCCCAGGTGTCCAGTGTCACCTGGGCATTCCAGAGACGAGGCAGGAGGCAGCTGGGACAGAGAGTCCAGGATGTGTCAGGGCCCTCCCCTTCTGAGGGCTTCCCTGTCTCACAGCAACTCCCCAGCTGGCCGTCTGCTGGCCGTCACTGACCTCTGCTGGTGCCTCTGGACACTGCCACTGGGTGAGCACCACACGGTGGGGACTGAGGTGGGGGCCCCCCAGGCTGAGTGGTTTGGGGGCCCCTCCTGCGGGTTCTGATTTGGCTCTGTTTCTCATTTTTGCATCCTTTATCTCTGGTAGAACCTAGTGCTTGCTCATCCTTGCTGTCCCCTCTGCCTGTGGGGTCAGTGGACAAACACCCCCCTCCAAAGTGAGGGGCTGTCACCCAAGGTCCAGGGAGACCCTCTGAGATTGGGCGTGCACAAAGTGGGGGGCGGAAGGGAAGCAGGGGACCCCTGGGGGGCTGGTAGGGGCACCAAGAGGGGGCGGGGTCCCAGCTGTTCCCCCCAGTGGCCCTAGCCTCAGATGGGATGCAAAGGGCCCACGTTGGTCAGGGTTTACTGAGGAGGCAGGTGCCAGCTGAGCAGTCACGTCTCAGGAGGAAGATTGGGGGTAGAGGGCTGGCGTGAGGCCAAACTGCCTGACCTCTAGTCAGATTGGGGGCTGGCAGGTCATGGGAGAGGCCGGCCATGTCCCCTTCCACGGTAGATTTTTGGAGGACGACTTCCCTGTCATCCCAGTTTAGGGCCAGTCAAGTGATTTAATGATGGTGATCAGCAAGTTTGATTGAAATCAGGCTCCCTCCCTCTCTCCTCTCCCCACTTCCTCTTTCCCATGCCCCTCCCTCTCTCTTTCTCTCCCCCTCCCTCCTTCCCTCCTTCCCCAGAGTAGCCCTGCTGAGGAAGGCTGGCTGGCTCCTTCGCTGGCTCAGACTTCCTGCAGAAGCTTAGCTGTGATCTCCCAGACGAGGGGACAATGGGAGGGAGTCCCAGGGAGCCTGGAGAGCCTTTAGAGGGGCACGTTCCTCTGAGGCAGAGGGGGGTCTTGGCTTTGGCCAACTGCCTGGTCCCCGCAGCGCCCTGGGCCTGCTCTGTGTGTCCTGGTCACCCGTCAGTTCCTGAGGTCCTAGCTCTCCTCTCTCCACCTTTGGCTGGTGCATCCTGCACCAGAGCCTTGAGCCACACGGCCGTGACCTGCATGGGTCACAGTTGTTTTCAAAATGTCACCTGACGCACATCCTCCTGAGAGGCACATCACAGGTACGGGGCCCCTCCAGCACCTGCCGTACATCCCACTGGTTCATGTGAGACGGCGAGCCTTCCGTGATGCTGTGGTATCCATGGGAAGTGCCCCCAGTGATGTTGGCAGCGTTCCCGAGGAGCACGGAACAGTCAGGGCATCATAAGGAAAGCCGGGTTGCTGACCGAGGGCTGCCGTGTGGGCGGCCATCACTTTCCAGGCCAGTGGGTCCCTTGTGAGGACCTGTGGGCACACGGGAATGCTGCATATATGTGAGGCTGCATGACAGCCATGCCACCCACACGCGCTCACACGCCGCCCTTCCCACGGGGCTTCTCTTTATCTTGCACTACGAGATCCCGTTTCCTGCAGGTATGGTGGATACGACACGTAACACACAAAATACGTGTTAACCAGGGCTTGTGTGATTGATAAGGCCTCTGGTCAAGAGTGGGCTATGAGGGATTACGTTTGGGGGGTACCGGAAGTGAAGCATGGGATTTCTGCTGCAGGGGGGACAAAGATAGGGCTTCCCACTCCCATAAACAGTTATAGTCTCCAAAGCCCACGGGGCAGTTCTACACTATCCTGTAGAGTCGCTATGAGCCGGCGTTGACTCGATGGCGGTGAGTTTGGGTCTCTGGTTTGGGGGAGCTGGCACCCCTAACCCCTGTGTAGTTAAGGGGCCAGCTGTAGTGGTAGGAGGGTGGTCTTCAGATGGAACGTCCCCGCATGTGTCCAGGCTTCCTGACCTCCTGTGGGTCTGCCCTTCGACTAGGAAACAGAGACTCACGAGTTCAAGTACAGGGGCACTACGCGTACATGCCTGCCTCTGTGGGGCCCTGAGCGCTGCCTCTCTGTGGGGACTGTGGTGGCTTCTGTGTTGCTGTGCTGCCAGAAGCTGTGTCACTAGTATTTTAAATAGCAAGGCGAACAGGTTTCGGCAGAGCTTCTAGACTTCAGACTCTGAAGAGGAGCTAGCTACTGGCTTCTGAGGGATTAGCCACTGGAAACCCAGTGAGAGGCAGGCAGCGGAGCATCAGCAGTTGCTAGTTCCCCAAGGTAAGTCCTCAAGTTGGAAGGTACCCAAACCACGACTGAGGAAGAGCTGCCTTCTCAAAGCAGAGTTGACCACAACGATGTGGATGGAGCAAATCTTTGGGGACCTTCGTTTGCTGATGGGGCAGACTTGGGATGAGAAGAAACAGCTGCAACATCTACTAGCAATCTGCTGGGGAATGCACTGAGTATGAGTCTGGGAACAGCAGAAGTAGTCAAAAAATGACACATAAAGATGGATCTTCTAGGAACTGGTGAGTTGCAATGGCTGGTACTGGCCATCTTTAAATCAGACAACCACTAGCTTCATTCTGTTAAGAATGACAGACGAGGAACAGCTACTGAAGTTGACCAAACATGTGCTCAAGATGCATGGATAATTCACTGAATTCTAGCCTCAATCTAAGAACAGTGACTTCTTACGACCTGGCCCTGTTTGATGTGCATCTTCATGAAGAGACTTCTGGATATAGGGGTGCTATATAAAAGTGTGGGGGAGAACCCAGATGGTGCCCAGATATCAGAAAGTCTGGGGCTTAAGGCTTATCTTCAACAAGCAGCCATCGATGTGAAGTGTGAACTAAGTCCACATGGAAGAAGCACACCAGCCTGTGTGATCCAAGGAATGTAAGGAATATAATACAAACGTGAAGGGATGATATCAGAGCTTAAATTGTGAACACTTGGTTTGCAGAAGGCTGTGAACGACAGTGGAAACCCAGAATCCTTTGCAGGATCCACACAAACGTTCAGCCTCTGGTGAATCAGGCCCTGCGACCACAGTGGAGGGATGTGAGCAGCCTTGTTATCAGACAGGGAGCATCGTAAAGTTGATCATGGCAGACGTCGTGAGGCTAAAACATAATATTTTATCGTTTGATTTTCCTTTTGATCCATTTTAAAATTGTTTCAGCTTTTTAAAAACTGAAACAGTGAAGGGGAAATTCATGTGGATTAAGCTCCCTGTGAATCCCTGGGAGCACGGAACAGGGGCGTGAGGAGCCTGGCTGTCAAGCAGCGCTCACGGGGAGCGGATCAGGCAGATGCGGCCGGGTAAAAGGCAACACCGCGTCGTTCGAGCTTCCGCCGGACTCATTTTAAATTTGTTCTAGTTTTTCATAGTTTCTGCCTCCTTTTCGATGGAGAGTTTTCTCTGTTCTACTTTGTTATTGTTGTTAGTTATTTTGGTACGGTTTTCCATTTATGAAGCCCAGGATTGGTAAATGTGTACAGGCAATAACTGGAATAATGGCTTCTTGGGAGTATGGTGGGGGAGGCTGGGAGAAATGAGGAGCTAAGGACAACGAGTATGAGAAAGGGGAAGATATTCTGAAATTGATTGTGGGGATGATTGTAGAACTCTTCTTCACGTGGCTGGATTATTGAACTGTATGGTGTGTGGATTATATGCCAATTAAGGGGTCAAAAAGTGGGTGAAAAGTCAAGAAACAATAGCATCATGTTTTTGTTGTTTATGTGCTTGTTTTTAAAGATCATCTTATTGGGGGGTCTTACAGCTCTTATAACAATCCATGCATCAATGGTATCAAGCATTTTGTACACATGTTGCCTTCATCATTTCCTAAACATTTACTTTCTATTTGAGCCCTTGGTATCAGCTCCTCTGTCCCCCCCCCCCCCACTCTCATGATGCCCTGATAACTTATAAATTATTATGATTTTCACATCTAACAGCATTACATTTTGATATTTTTGTTTAATAAATGTTTCTGTTATTTTTGTAGCAATGAAAAGGTGCACTGGTCATTATTGATATTTGGAATGCAAACGTTAGAGACAAAGAGAAAGGATCAGTAGGTATTTGGATGATGCCATCTTGGTGATAGAAGCAAAGGTGGAGACAGTGTGACAGCTCTCTTCATCGCAAATACCTTTCGTCCAGCAACATCAGTGGCTACGGTAGATGTTGGACTTTACCAGATGGAACGTGCAGGAATCGAATGGACCAGCCCTGTGGGTGAGACAACAAGAAGCAGCACAACATCCTCGCCCAATGAGGCCGAGGCTGACGGCGAAGCAGACCATCAGCTGCTCAGAAGGAAGGTCAAGCTGAAGCTGAAGAAAAGAGAAGTAAGTCCATGAAAGCCAAAATACAACCTTGAGTCCGTCACACCTGAATGTGGAGGGCGTGGTAAGAGTAGATTTGATGCACTCCACACGAATGCGGGAATGCTGGTGAGCTGAGGGCGGACATCAAGAACATCATGTGCGCAGTTTAGATGGTTTTAACTTTTTTTCTCTTCCCTTAATCCTTTAATTAAAAAAAATAGTTCTTTTGTAACGTGGTGTTCAACACGGAATTGAAAAGTGGATGTCAGAAGAGACTCTGGAACCTGCTGTCTTTTAGATGGAAAGACCTCAAGAAAAAAAATCTGAGCCTCGAGTTGCAATGTTAGAAGATTCAAAATATTGAATAGTGCAGGGAACATCAAAAGAAGATGTAAAGAATACACAGAGTCACTGTACCAAAAAGAACTGGCCTATAGTCCACCAGTTCAGGAGGTGGCATATGAGCAAGAACAAATAGTGCCGAAGAAAGGAGTTCAGGCTGCACCGAACGCATTAGCCACAAACGAGGCTCCAGGAATTGCTGAGCAAGCTGCGGAAGCCCTGGGAGAACTCAGTTGTCTGTGTCAGGGACTTGGGAGACAGCTCCTTGGCCAAATGACAGGAAGAGATCCACACGTGTACCTGTTCTAAAGAAAGGGCTCCAATGGAATGCTCAGATTACAGAACAATGTCACTGATAGCACATGACAGTATCGTTGGGCGGAAGATCATCCAGCAATGGTTCCAGCAGTGAGGGCGGAGAGCTGTCAGAGGTCCAGGCTAGGTACAGAAGAGGATGTGGAACGAGGGATCTCCTTGCTGACATCAGGTGGATCTTGGCGGCAAGTAGAGAATACCAGAAAGATGTTTCCTAGCGTTGTATTGACAATCCCAGGGTGTTGGTCTGTGTGGATCATTACGAACTCTGCATAGCTTGGGAAGAATGGGAATTCCACACCAGAATGGCTCACGGATCAGGAAGCAGTTGTTTGAATTGAACAAGATAACACTCCTTGGTTGACAAGCAGGAAAGGTGTGTCACAGGGTTGTATCTTCTCACCACAATTATTCAATCTGTAATTGGAGCAAATGATCAGAGGAGCTGGATTATATGAGGGAGAATGTGGCGTCAGGATTGGAGGAAGGCTCTTTAACGACCTATGATATGCGGATGACATAGTCTTGCTTGCTGAAAACAAGGAGGACTTGAAGCCCTTGCTGATGAAGACCAGGGATTGCGCCTTTAATATGGATCACAGCTCAATGTGAATAAAACACTCCTCACTGGACACGTGGACAACATCATGATCAATGGAGAAGTGTGAAGTTGTCAAGGATTTTGCCTCGCCAGGATCCACAACCAATGCTCATGGAAGCAGCATTCAAAAGATCAAAAGATGCGTTGCATTAGGTCCATCTGCTGCATAGACCTCTTCAGAGGACTGAAGAGCAAGGGTGTTACTTTGAGGACGAAGGTGCACCTGGCCTCATATACATGTGCAAGTGGGACAGTGACAAGGAAGACCAAAGACTAGCCGGTGCGTGTGAAGTGCGGTGCTGGAGAAGAAAACGGAAAGCACCATGGAGTGCTCAAAGGACAAACCCATCCGTCCTGGAAGAAATAAGGCCAGAGGGCTCTTTAGAGGCAAGGATGGCAAGACGTTACCTTACATATTTTGGAATGTGGCCAGGAGAGACCAGTCCTTGGAGAAGGACATCACACCAGGTAAAGAAGAGGAAGGCCCTCACGCAGATGGATGGACACGTGGCTGCAGAGAGGAGCTCAAGCATAGGACCCGTTGTGAGGCTGACGCAGGACCAGGCAGTGTTTTGTTGTGTGGTGCGTAAGATCGGGATGGCTCTGAACCATCGTAACAGCAACATCTCTTTGAAACATCCCGTCTCTGTAATCCGAGTGCTCATTATTCATGATCGCTTGTCTCCATTATGCTGGCTTTTGGTGACCGCGTCTCAGCCCCCTGCATTATGCCCTCCTCTTCTTGAAAATTACATGTGTGCACAGAATGGCCACCGTGTCCGGTGCTGACCATGTTCAGGCTTGTGGGACAAAGGAGACTTTTGCAAGTATTCACAACGACTTCCCAACTGGCCCTGGCGTTCTAGCATGTGATTGCGTCATCCCCTCACTAGACGTCCAGAGGGAGATGGAAGATTTTCAGAGAACAGAGCCATAGGAAAAGGACCTTTCCTTACATTGAAGCGATGTTGAAAAGCTGAGAGTCTGGACCCAAAGGAATGGCATACTGATTGGAGTTGTGTTGGTAAATGGTGAGAATGACGATGAACTCTTAAGACTGCTTCACTGAAGGGGCAAAGCATTTTAAGATGAAAATCTTGCTAGACGATCCCAGAAAAGTTCTACATTTCATCAGGAATTAATAAAGGTATTCATGCAGAAGAGTATACAACAAACAGTGTTCTTTTAAATTTTTATTTGTACTTTTTGGCCCGGGATGTGAGTTTTAAGTGGATACAGTCTGTACCAGCTTCATTAAAATAAACAAAAATATTTGCAAAAACTGTAAAAAAAAAAGGAAAGAAAATGTGTCCGAAGAGACTCTCAAACTTGCTCTTGAACATACAGAGTGGCTACAACAACTGGAAGAAAGTATGGAGTGAAAGAGAGCAGCAGAGAACTTCCAACAGCAACTCAAGAAGACAGAGTGAAGTATTATAATGAAAAGTGCAAAGACCTAGAGTGAGAAAGCCCAAAACAAGAACACGCCCAGCATATCTCAAGCTGAAAGAACTACACCCCCCAAAAATCAAGCCATGAGTTGTAATCATGAAGGATTCCACGAGGAAAATATCGAATGAGGTAGGTAACCTCAAAAGAAGATGGACAGAAAACACGGAGTCACTGAAACAGAAAGAACTGGTCAACAGTCGACCCTTTCAAGAGGCAGCACATGATCATGGGCTGATGGGACTAAAGGAAAAAGTCTGAACCCCTGGAATTGACCGCACACCGATTGATATGTTTCAACAAGTTGATAAAGCACTGGAAGTACTCCCCCATCTGGGCCAGGACATTTGGGAGATGACTAGCACTTGACCAAGCAACTGGAAGAGATCTATGCTTGTACCTAGTCCAAAGAAAGGTGATCCAGATATGCCATCATTCATATCTCAGGCACGTAGACTTTGCAACAATGGTTGCACCAGTACATGAAGAGGGAGCTGCCAGAAATGCGAGCTGGATTTAGAAGAAGATGTGGAATGCAGGATGGAATTGGTGTCTGATGGATCTTGACTGAAAGTAGAATATGAACGAAAGACGGTTGCCCGTATTTTCTCGATTTTGTACAAGTTCTACACTGTGTGGACTACAACAAACTATGGATAGCTTTGAGAAGAATGGGACCCGCAGAACACTTGATTGTGCTCTTGAGGAAACTGCGCATCAACCAAGAGAGCATTGTTTAACAGGACAAGGGGATGCTGCCTGGCTTAAAGTCAGGAAAAGCGTGCGTCGGGATTGTCTCTCTTCATGTTACTTAATCTGCACGTTGAACAAGTGACCTGAGAACTGGACTCCAGGGAGGAGGAAAACAGCAGCGGTGAACGGTTCATTAAGAACCTGCCATGCGCCGCGGACGACACCAGCCTGCGTGCTGAAGGCAAGGGGGCCTTGAAGCACTTGTTGGTGGAGCTACAAGACTGCGTCCTTCAACGTGGGCTGCAACATACTGTCAAGACGATCACCATCCTTACTGCGGTGACGGTAGATGATGCTAGATAACGGCATGACACAAGGAGAGAAGGAAGGGATGGAGGAGTCCACGTTGCTGGGTCCGCAATCGATGCTCTTGGAAGCTGCAGTTGAGGAATCAGACGGCGCGTTGCAGGCCTCTTTAACGTGTCGAGAATGCAGGAGGTCACTTGGAGGGTGCAGATGTGTCTGGCCCTCGCCTGGCGTTCTCAATCACTTCACATGTTGCACATGGAATAAGGAAGACTGGGGAAGAGTGGACGCATTTGGATTAAGTGTGCGGGAGAAGTATATTGAAAATGTCGCGGACTGCCAGGACAGCTGGCAAATCTGTGTGGGAAGAAGCGTGGCCAGAATGCTATGCTTAGAAGCAAGGTGGTAAGACTTCATCTCATGTGCCCAGGCTTGCCCAGTCCCTGGGAAAAGACACCGTGCTTCAGAAAGTAGATGGCGAAGGAAAAAAAGGAAGACCATTGGAGAGCTGGATCGCACAGGGGCTGCAGTAATGGGCTCACACATGATGATTGGGAGGTCGGTGCAGAAATGCCTGGTCTTTTGTTCTGTGGCACCCAGGGTCATTACGCGTTGCAACACCTAAAACCAACAGCCAGCAAAAGCGCCTCTTGGGTGACTAAAGTGTGCCCGAGTGAAGCCCGGGGCTTCCTGACCGCTCATATGCCATGCATAATAAGCACTGTGGAAAGGGAGGTGGAGGGACGCCTTCCTTCAAGCTGGTGCCAGCAAAGATGACCGAGTAGTCCGTGGATTGTTGGAAGAACAAACGAGTCAGTCTTAGAAGTGCCGTCAGGATGCTCCTTAGAAATGAAAATGGAGCTCACACTTTATTCTAGCCCCAATCTGAGAACAATTCGCTCTCATGACGCTGCCCTGCCTGACGGTTACCCTCCTGAGGAGATCACTGAAAATGCAGGTGCTAAAGCAACATGTGGAGAAGAAGCTAGAGCGTGCCCCCGTCAGGAAGAATAGCGGCTGGGTCTTAAAAGATTGTCTTCAAACAAGCAGCCATCTAAGTGAGGCAGCAACTAAGTCCACCTGAAGGAAGAACATCGACCCATGTGATCCGAGGATTGTAAATAACAAAATCCACATCCGACGGAGGGGAGGGTATCAGAGCTTACATGTGAGTACCTCCCTGGTTTGCAGAAGGCTATGGATGACCGTAGAAGCCCCCTGTCCATTTGCTGGGTCCACGCCTAGATTGAGTCTCCGGTGGATCCCCTCTGACAGGCCTGTGAATAGCCTTGCTATCAGATAGTCTTGTACAGTCAATTAGGGTAGAGAGAGCTAGGATAAAACGTAATATCTTATCATTTGACCTCCCTTTGATCCCTTTAAACTTTGTTTCTAAAAAGCGGAAAAGTGAAGGGGACCTTCACGAGGATGAAGCCTCTGGTGAATCCCTTCTGATCAGAGGGCAGGTGGGAAGAGTCTCGCCATCGAACACCGTGCATCGGGACACGGATCATTGCAGATGCGGCGTTTAAAATGCAACGCCGTATCACACGACCTCCCATTGGGCCCCTTTAACATTTGCTCTAGTTCTTCAATATTTTCTACTTTCTTCTTGATGGAGGTGTTTTTTCTGTTTTGCTTTGTTAGTTCTTTTTAAATGTGTTTCTGAATATGAAATGCGGGATAGATAAACCTATACAGACAGTAACTGGATTCACGGTTGCTCGGCAATATGGTCTGGAAAGTTGGAGGAAAATGCGAGCTAATAATGATGAGTATGGAATGAAGAACATGTGGTAGTTACATAATCTGGTGTCAATTTGGGACTTGATAGGATGAAGAGTGTGGAGTCTAATCTGTCAATCGGGTCATAGCCAATGAGGCCTCTGTGTGGGTTGGGCCTTCTGAGAATTGTGGGAATTCCTGGATTTCCTCCTTGGAGGCGGGAGACAGTCTCTCTCTCTCTCTCTCTCTCTCTCTCTCTCTCTCTCTCTCTCTCTCTCGCTCTTTGTATTAGTCTAGGTACTGACTAGCACTTGACCAAGCAACTGGAAGAGATC
>NW_022111313.1:1018136-1019473 GCF_000313985.2 Echinops telfairi
CCCTTTAAAGAAAAAACCCTTATCGTTCATGAGTTTCGAGTTTAACGGGGCCTGTTGTGTCTGTAAGGGGAAGTGAACCTCCCTGGCTCCCTCTGAATCCTGAGGGGGCTGGACTCAGGAAGTGGACAGTAGCACCTGGTGGGGGTGGGGGGATGGGGCAAAGAGAGGAGCCAGAGGGCACAGGTGGCTAGAGGGGGTTGTTCCAGGCCAGGGGGCAGGGGATTCAGGATTAGAAGGCAGAGGGTATGGAACCGATGTGAGCAGTAGGTCCCTTCTTCTTGCTGCTAGTGGCCTGCATGGAGGTCCAACCGGCTTCTGGAGCCAGCCGGTGTGGTGCACACCCAAGGCTGCCATGAACCAGACTTTGAAAAGGATGCCACCCGGGGCTTTAACTCACCATTCACCCTCCTGACCACATGGTGGAAACGAAGATGCCCAAGGGGGGAAGGGACTGAGGGTCAGAGAGGTTGGGTGATGCACCCCAAAAGACTCCGCAGAGTCTGAGGAGCTCGCCCACACAGGTGCAGGAGCAAGGAGGGGGCAGGGGGCATGAAGCCGGGCTTGGCTGGCACCCTCGGCTGGGATGCGAAACACTGTCATTGTAAGGCGCCATCAAGGGGGTCTGACCCAGAGCGGCCCCACATGCACGGAACAAATCATTGCCCGTCTGCGCCACCCCACAATCGTTCCTGCGCCTGAGCCATAGTGGCAGCTGCAGCGGCCATCCATCTCGGAGGACCTTCCTCTTTTCCCTGCCCCTCCACTTGACCAGGCACGATGTCCTTCTCCAGGGACTGGTCTCTCCTGACAACGCGCCCAAGGTTGGTAAGACAAAGTCTTGCCTTCGATGTGTCCCTTTTAGGCAGTCAGGGTATCATAAAATTGACGTATGCATGGACTGTGATAAGAGTTGTATGATCCCCAATAAAATGATTAAAAAATTATTTTCTCGTGCAATTGAGCAAAAAATTAATGCAGAAACACACTTAAGAAGCCACAATGAACCAAATATCAAAATCCCAGCTAAAGACAGGATCGGACCCAGCGTGTTTGTGCTAAACCTGAGCTCGAAAGCCTTTTCATAAGGAGGTTTGGGCCAGTGTGGTGCTTGAGTGAATGGGGCTCCTGACGGTCGCATCCGCTTTGGTTGATGTGGGGAGCAGCTCCCTGCGAGTGGTCACCTGGGAGGGAGGGGTGCTTGCATTTCTGGGGGCCACCACTGCGGGGTGCTCCACCCCTGGAGACCTTTCCGTGTGACCTGTGCCCTTGGTGCTCCCCCAGCCCCGTCCACGTGAATGTGGCCACGTGAATGTGGCCACTGAGGCCCAGAGCGACCA
>NW_022111313.1:1021761-1023430 GCF_000313985.2 Echinops telfairi
CAGGGAACTGGCTAAAGCAGCTGCACCCTGGTCCGACCATCAGAAAGCAAGAGACCCAAGAACTAGAAAGGCAAGGCTCACCGAGCCATTTATCCCTCCACTCTTCGATTAACGCCACATGCGTTTATCGGCCAGGTTGGCACAATAAACTAACTACCTCAGTGGGCATCAGTGAGCTTGGTTTGAAGGGTGGGGACTACCAAGGCCCCACTTGTCGGATGTGAATGCCGAGGCTCACGGCAGGGGTGTGATGGATTAATTTGTGCCCCCCCCCTGCCCCCCCCTATAATTGTTATGAAGCCGAGTTGATCCCCCCCACCTGCATGGGAGTGGGTTTTCTTTGTTCTATGAAGAGGTCCTGTCAGGGCAGGTGTGTGCTCAGAAGCAACAAGAGCAGACCAGGCACAGAGAGGCAAGCAGAGGTCTCGGGCCACGTGGTCCCCAAGGGCTAGAAGACCACCTGGGACACCGACATCCTCCAGGGCCGGGTGAGAGTGAGCCTTCCTCCAGGGCCAGCCGTGCCCCAACAGTGAGGGGACAGGTGTCGTCATTGAGCCAGTGGGGGCTGTGGCCGTCCCAGCAGCACGGAGAACACTCCCGAGGTCCACGGAGTGAGAGGCATGCCCCCCCTTCCTGAGCCCCCCCAGCTCCCAAGCTGACTGTCTCTTCTCCACTGACCTGTGGCCCCAGCAATACCTTGGGGGTGGGGGTGGGTTAGTCTGGGTAGACTAGAGAAACAAAATTTATAGACACTCATATGGTAAGGTGACTAGATTTTAACATTGGTAAAGCGGGACACCATTGATAAAACTCATATCCTGGCGAAATAGCCACATGGCAGCCAAAAACCGTATACCCTAGCTTGTCATGCATTCTTTCCAAAAATCAGGACTTTAAAAAAATGCCACAGGACACAGGACAAATTGTTAAAAATCAGGACAGTCCCACCAAAAGCGGGGTGTCTGGTCACCTTATCATATGGTATAAGAAAGAGATTTATATAAAGAGCAATTGCACATTAAGAAAACATCCCAGCCCCGTCCAGATCAAGTCCATAAGTCCAATATTAGGCCTGTATGCCTGATACCAGTCTATAAAGTCCTCTTCAGACTCACAAAACACATGTAATAACGCCAAATACAAGAAGATCACAGGCCAGTGGGTGGAAAGTCTTGTGGATCCAGTGGCAGTGGAAGCATCTCAGCACTGGCGGGGTCTCCAGGTGGCTCCTCCAACTCAGGGCACTGGTGTAGCTCCATGTGTCTTGTCACCTGCAATGTCTCCTAGGGAGTGAGTGTGTGTGCCACTTCCAGTGAGCTATTTATCTCCTTAGCGCCTCCAAATGAGGTCATCAAGCTTAGACCTGATTCCCAGGCTAAACCCCACCCCTTCACTTCTAATCCTCTCAAATGACACCAGATGCTGTAACTACCACAGGGGGACTTCACAGAACTTGGGGAGGGGGTGCAGAGAGGCTAGCCACCTGGCTCCGCCCGAGCTTGCAGCCCCTGGGAGGCTTGAAGGAGAGTGGAGGTGCTGGTGTTTTGTGGGGGGCTCCTCCCCACCCCTTGCCTGTTGCTTCAGCAGGAGCTCCCCCTGGCAGGGAACATGTGTGTCTCCCCCAGGGTCCAGCCATGTCCTGGGCTCACCATCCGGCAGCAGCACAGAC
>NW_022111313.1:1024128-1026301 GCF_000313985.2 Echinops telfairi
GTCTGGCTGGTGACCTTTAAGAGGCAGGATCCTGAGCAACTGCTGTTTGTGGAGGCTCAGTTCATAGGTGTTGGGGGGCTGACAGAAATGTCAGCCCCACTGTGTCCAGCGGGGAGCAGGTCACACCCGCTGCCTGGGGCCCAGCAGTCCATGATGATCACGTCTGTCACATGTCCGTTTGTCCCTCTGGCTTACTCACCCCCTCCTAGTGGTAGCAGCGCCCTGGGCTCCTGTCTTTGGTCAAGGTGAGAGCCGTGCTGGCTGGGGCAGCCTCGATTGGCTGTTACTTGGAGGGGATGTAGTGACAAGGCAGAGGGTTTCTCCAGACTGGAGCAGCCCCCTGGGGAGGGGGGCCTTTCAGGACCCCAGATCTCAAGACCTCACCTTCCCTAAAGACCACTCTTGTGGGCCTCGGGAACAGTGAGGGTGTGTGTGGCTCAGGGCCCAGGGTCTGGGCCAAGCTGTTCTGCCAGCAAGCAGAAATGCTGTCTGAAAGCGAGACCAACCACCCACCACCCACCACAGCTCAGCTTCCTTAAGCAGCAGGAGAGCAGGGTCCCCTGCGCTGAAACGTGAGCCCCAAACGCACAGCTGGGAGCTTTGCACGTGCCCCCACAGGGGCCTCGCTTCAAAGGTCTGGCAGGACTTGAAGCGTGTCCTCTGGGCTTATTGTCGTCTAAACCCTTCAAGAAACCAGGTCAGGAATGTCGGAGGGAAGCGCACACAGCCGTGCCCAGCTCAGTACACTATAGACTCAGACCACGTCCATGTAGGCAGCACCCTGGGTACGAGCCAGTTGAGATCAGCCCCCCAAAGCCTCCTCGTGCCTGGCCCAGCCACTGCCCCCCGGTGCAGGATCCCAGTGGTCATCCATCTCTGACCCACGCGTGGCTGCATTTGGTGAGAAGGAATCGCAACACAGGCCCTCCCTCCTTGGGCCCGGCTTCTTTAGGCCAGGGTCCTGCAGCCTCCTTTGGACCACCGATCCCACCAAAACTGCCTGCCCACTGAAGGGGTCTGCGGGCAGGTGGGTGATGCCCACAGAAGGCCACCACATGGCCACCATGGGTGGTCACGATCCCATGTGCAAACAGGGCCTTCGGAGCCGGTCATGGGTCCAGGAGCTCAGCCCAACCGTCCCAATGCCAGGGGGCTTCACCAGGCTTTCGGAAAAATGGCATGATCTCTCAATTCCACTTTTCCATGAGCTTTTGGAAGTGCCTTCATACACATATGTGCTAAGTTCTTCTTTTATTATTTATATACATTTCTCCAATTTCTAAGTCATAGGAGGGGGTACACCCCCCCCCCAAAAAAAACCCAGAAAAAAGCTCTGCTGGGTGGAACTATCATAGTGCACATTTTTCCTACAAGTATCGAGCAACTTGCTCTGAGTTAGTGCACCCTGTGGCATCGCCTGGGAAGGTTCTCTCTGGTCACAGTGAATTTTTTTTAAAAAGCAGTTTCACTCAAACCTCATTTTCTGTGATGGCTGATTTAAGAGAACAGTGTGTGGCTGTGAAATTTTGTTTCCTGCTCAGGAAAAATGCCATAGAATCTGTTGTGATGTTGAACACAGCTTACAAGGAGAGCGCTGTGGGAAAAACTAAAGTGTACAATGAATGGTTTTCTCAATTAAAAAAAAAGTGAAATATTGATTGATGGCAAACCTCATTATGGACATCCATCAACTTCCTGAACAGACAAGAATGTCAACAAAATTCGTGCACCTGAGCTCAAAGACTGAAAACAGACCATAGAAGAGATAGGGAAGCTATCTGGACTGTCTTGGAGCATGGTTCAGCAACTTTTAATGGAAGATTTGGGAATGGGAAGGGTTGCTATGAAATTTGTGCTTCAGATTCTGACCAGGAAAAAGAGTGTCGAGTGGCAACATGCAGTGCTTTGAAAGAACAGCTCCGAAGAGACCCAGACTTCTTCCTCAAGGTCATTGCTCGCGACGAGGCCTGGTGCTGTTCTTAGGACCCTGAAGCAAACATCACCCAAACCAGTGGAAGATGCCATCATCACCTCACCCCCTGAAAAAGCTCGTCAACTGAAATAAAAAATCAAGATGAGGCTCATTTGTTTTTTTGATGTGAGGGGTTCAGTGAATTTGGAGTTCGTTCCACCAGGTCAGACTGTTCATCAAGTTTTCTTGTATGCAGAGGTT
>NW_022111313.1:1026809-1029184 GCF_000313985.2 Echinops telfairi
CAAGAATAGAATCTGACAATGTATTAAGTGTCATGGCGAGTACTTTGACGAGGATAAGGTTGTTTGGTAAAACAATTTAAATACATAGCTATGAAACAAAATTCTGCTTTATTGGGGGTACCCCTCATATACATACCCCCCATACACTTATGCATACACATACACACACACACACACACACGTGAAATCCTTCTTTCATCTATTGGCAGGTCTAGAAAGGAGCCTGGTGGCAGAGTGGGTTGCAGGCTGGGCTGCTAACTGCAAGGTTAGAAGTTTGAAACCACCAGCTGCTCTTTGTAGAACAATGGGGCTTTTTATTCCCGTAAAGAAGGACAGTCTCGGAAGCCCACAGGGCCAGTCCTCTTCTGTCCTATTGGGTCAAAATCAGCTCAAGGGCAGCAAGTTTTAGGAAACCACTTATACATATATAACTAATGATTCTACCTCTAGGCCTAAGCCTATATCCACTCACTGCCATCCGCTCCATTCTGACTTGTAACTGCCAATAGGACAGAGTAGAACTGACCCATGGGGTTTCTGAGGCTGTCAGTCTTGATGGGAGCAGGCAGCCTCATCTGTCTCTCACAGACCAGCTGGTGGGTTTGAACCACCGCCGACTGGCCTTGCTGTTAGCATCTCTTATGCCACATACGAAACCCATATGTGGACATTTCCCATTTTCCACAGATGTCTTGAAGCCCCTCATACACATGCATACTGACGAGTTAAGTTCTTCTTTTATGAAAATCCAACCAAACTCACTGCCACAAGTTGATGCCACTCACAGCGACCCTGTAGGACAGGATAGAACTGCCCCTGTGGGTTTCCGAAGCTGTAGATCTTCATGGGAGTAGGCAGTCTCTCCCTTCTCCCTGGGAGCAGCAGGTGGTTTTGAACCGCTGACCTCAAGAGTAGTAGCCACATACATAACCACTATGCCACCAGGGGTCCTTTGTGGCTTAGCTCTGGGGTCAGTAGTCCTTTACTGTGAATGGCTGGGCAGCCCATCTGCTCACTGTCATGGCCTCTCTCCTCTGCCAGGGCACTGTGCTTACGGTAAGAGGGCAGGGCTAGCCTCTGCACGCCTCCGGGCTCCTGCACTGTAAGCCTCAGAGTTATTCTGGACTCCTTTCTACCCCGGCCCTCTGGACTTGGTCCTTGGGTAAATGCTGCCCTTTTGAGCTTCCACGGTTGGGGGTTCTCACACAGACTGAGTTCAGTTCTGGACCTGAAAGAGGCTTTGGGTCAGAATCTCTGGGGTTCCACCAGCCTCTATGGGACCAGTAAGCCTAATCCCTTTTATGATTTTGAGTGTTGGTCCACATTCTTCTCCCACTGTCCAGGACCTCCTACTGAGGTCCCTTTCAGGGTGGTTGGCAGGGACAGCCGGGCACCATCTGGCTCTTCTGGTCTCAGGGCTGCAGCGACTGTGGCTGTGTGTCCCAGATGAGTCCACTGGACTCCCTGTGTCCCTGCGTCTTTCTGTTCTCATCACTGTTCCCGCCTCTGGACGGGGAGAGGCCCAGGGCCCACCTTAGACGGCTGCTCACAGCTTTTAATACCCTTAGTCCATATTTCCCACGTGGTGAGTTGTGAATTAAGTTATGGGAATTGACCTTGGTGTGCGCCAGCATCTTTGTCCTGAGCTCCCTGGCTCAGCAACCCATTCCCTCTTATGTCTAAGAGGTTTCTGTAACGTTGTCTGGGCTTCCTTATCAAAGTTGAAAGACTGGCCTTAGAAAGATATCATCGCTGTTTTAGGATTAGCCGCGGTAGCTTCAGCTCAGAGCGAGCCTAAAATCTACGGAAGATGTATCTACAAAGCACTGCCTGGTCCTGCACCAGCCTCACAATTGCTACGTTTGAGCCCATTGTCCGGGGACCTCCTCTTTGTCGCCGCCCCTCGACTTGACCAAGCACGATGTCCTTCTCCAGGAACCGGCCTCTCCTGGCAACACGTCCAAAGCCTATGAGGTGAAGTCTCGCCATCCTTGCTTCTAAGGAGCGCTCTGGCCGTACGTCTTCTGAGGCAGATGGGTTTGCTCTGCCGCCGTTCATGGTAACTTCAATAGTCTTCACCAGCACCGTGGGTCAGTGCATCGACCCTATTTGCTGGTGGGCGTGGCTTTATCTTGTGGCTATTTGAAGGAGCGCCCAGCTCAGAGTGGCCCTGCAGGACAGAGTAGAACTGCCCCGGGGGGTTCCCTAGGCTGTAAATCTTGACAGAAGCCGAATGACTTGTCTTTCTCCCTTGGACCAGCTGGTGGGTTCGAACCAATAACTGGTGGTCGGTTAGCGTCTGAGCGTTTTAACCACTGAGCCACAGGGGCTAATGCAAACGTAGGTTTTTCTTTCTTTTTTGATATTTAAATATA
>NW_022111313.1:1030291-1034746 GCF_000313985.2 Echinops telfairi
ATGCCTGCCCCTCCCCCCAGAAGAATTTATTTCAAAGGATGGCACTGAATCTGCAGCTCCGGGAGAGGGACATGTCTGATCGGAGCACATGGGAGCAGATGAAGGGGGAGAAGGAGTGGAGCACATCCTGGCCCACCAGGCCTTGAGGATGATGATCCTAATTAGAGTAGCCAGGGCAGTCCTGCCCTGTCCTATAGGGTCCCTATGCGTCGGAATCCACTCAATGGCAGTGGGTTTGCGGCTTTTAGATCTTTAGAGGAGTAGAAAGTCTGACCTTTCTCCCTAAGGGCAGTGTGGTGGACCGAATCGCTGACCTTGCTGTTAGCAGGACGGTGTACCCCCCACGATGCTGCCAGGGCTCCCTTGTATAAAGATGCACAGCCTTGGAAAACCCATCTCCCACACTGTCCACTAGGATCCCTGAGCGTTGAGATCAGCTCAAGGGCAGTGGGTTTGGGCATGTGGTTAGTTGGTGCATAAATTATTGGAGGCCAAAAAACCCTACCTTGAGTGGTTTCCCAGAAGCCGGTGACTCTTTCCGACGTCTAAGCACTGACGTATTGACAAGAGCAACGCCCAGGGCACAGGTGCTCAACCTGGAGGAAGGCGTGCTCCCGTGGCGGGAGGACAGGTCGTGGGCTGAGGGGATGCCGTGTGTGTCTGGTCCAAAAGACAGACGCAGCCTTCAGGGGACGCTGACCGGGGCCCTGGGATTTGTACTCTCCCCAGGAGCTGGCGCTACGGGGAATCAAACACGGTGCCATGGGCTAAGCATGAGGCTGCTAACCCCAAGGTCAGCCGTTCAAACGCCCCAGCTGCTCTGCAGGAAGAAGACGAGGCTGTCTGCCTCGGCAAAGAGTCAGTCTCAGAAACCCACTGGGGCCGTTCTTCCCATGGACTCTCTAGGGTCACTGTGAGTCAGCATTGCCCTGGTGGCAGGGAGTTTGGTTTGGGTTTGACACGCGCAGGAAAGGCCCCTGCTGGCCCCACCAGTGTGTGCCCATGATGAACCGAAAGGCCAGTGGTCCATACCTGCCTGTCCTGCAGCCCCTAGCAGCACCCAGAAGAAGGTGGTCTGGCCACCTGCTCTGTAGAGGGGGCCACAGAACATCCGTGGAGCAGTCTTATTCTGCCTCTGGGGTCGCCGCGAGCCCACATCTGCCCCGAGGCTGTGGATCTGACACCGGGTTTCCTTGAACAAGGGCAGAAACGTGCCCTTGTTTTCATTGCTCTGTGACCACCACGGAGGCTACAGCAGCTTTGAAGACCCTCACACTGGGGACTTCGGGTCCCGTGCTGGCCCTGTCCTGTCCACTAACAGTATTTGGTGGGCAGGCACCTGGAGAGTCGGGGGTGCCGGGTGGCAGGGGCTGGCCCATGGAGACCAGGCTGGAAGCTGCCCATCTGAGCCTCCCATGAGTCCTCTGGCTGCCTGGGTGGGCTTCTGGGGAACCCCATGTTCCTCCTCTGCTAGGCATCCCGCTGCTGCAGTGTGTGGGCCGGCACGCGCCAGGGGTGAGGGGGGTGATGATGCCGGGAGCCATGTGCATGCATCCGAACACTAAAAGATCACAGGCTGGTCTGGGCGGTCCTTCTCCGGCACAGGTGCCTGCCCTCCCCCCACCCCCTCACAGTGGTCAGGAGGGAACGCCACGCGCAGGGGGGCCCAGACGTGCTGGCTGGCCCTTGCAGCCGTGGGGGGCATCTGATTACAGGAAGGGACACCCCGTGCCTGCAGCTGGGGCTAAAACACCCAAACACGGAGATTTAAAAGGGCCAAGCATCTAATTGTTTAGTCTATAGCAGGCCAGACATCTGGGTGATGGGAAACAGCTTTGACTGGAGGCGGCCATGTGACCCGGCCTCATCCCACGCAGCCTGGGGGCACCCCAGGGAGAAGCACAACCCCAGGGGTGCTCAATTCCCTGCTCCTCTTCTGCTCAGGACCCAGGGCACCCTGGTAGGGCAGCAGCGACACACTCGGCTGCAGCCAAAGGGCCACAGGTTTGAGGCCACCTCAAGGTTCTTCGGGAGAAAGATCTGGTGACCAATCTGCCCTCGTGAAGACGGGCTCCTTGCTGGGTACGTGGGACAGGCAGACGTGGCAGTGGCCTAGCCACAGGGCCGCCTGTCTCCTCCGTGGGACCTGCCGCAGGCAAGCCCCAGCCCTCAGCTGTTGCCTATACAGCGGCTCCCTAGAGTCTGGACCAGCGTGTTGGCCAGCCAACCACTGGGAGCCTCGGCCCCTTTCTGCACACGCATGAGCACGGGGAGGCGAGAGGGGGCAATTTGAGGGGTCCAGCAGCCCTCAAGGACTCCCTGGGGGGTAAAAATGGGGAATGTACTGGAGGGTTGGGGGTTCGAGTCCCTTTAAGGCACTGACCTACTTCGGACTCCACAGGAGGGGGAACCTGGCCCCATGCCTCTGTCCTCCTAACATGTGGGCGGAGTGGCTGCGGAATCCATCTGCCGCCAGAGGCAGCCCCAATGCCGGGCTGTTATTACCAACAAGCCCCTTGCGGAGCCTGGGCTGTGAGCCCCCCACCCCCCACCCTGCGGCAGAGGGGCATGTGCACCACAGGGAACCCTCAGAGTTGGTCTCCAGGTCTCTCTGCCAAGGCACCTCTGAGCGGGTTCAACCCCCAACCATCCGCCCAGCAGCCATTTGAACTGCACACATGCTGATGAAATGAGCCACTCACGGCTTTGACACGCCATGTCCAGGCAGTCTCATGATATTCAAACCAACCAACTACCGCAGAGTCTCATTTGCCGAGTTTATCACAAGTGCGGGAAGGGAGGGAGGGCCCCCAGGTGGGAAAGCAGGTTCAGGTGAACTGCAGTGTCCCGGGAGCGCTGCTCTGCCGCACCCCAGGGGCATGCCGGGAGGAAGGCTGTACCCACAGTCCCAGCGCCCGTGGCCCAGCACCCTCAGTGGATGCCCTGCTTGGGCCAGCCCAGCTCTGCGGCATAGGCACCCTTGCAGCTTCGGACCTCGCGGTCATGTTCCAGGTGCCTGTTGAGGCCCGGCTGCCCGGATCGCCAGCCAATGAAGCCCTGGGTCGTCTCAGGGATTGGGGGAGACGGGAGGATCTGGAATGGAAAGACAGGGCCCGAGTCAGCCTCAGGGGACTGCGCTCAACAGGCAAACAGAAGACCGGAAGTTGGAGCCCAGCCTGAGACACCTCAGAAGAAAGGCCTGGTACCCTGCGTCCCCCAAATCAGCCTTCGAAAGCTCCGTGGAGCCCAGTTCTGCTCTGACATGCCCAGGGTCCCCAGAAGGGGAGTGGGCTCAGCCCAGGGTCACCCAGGTGACTCCGCTGTTGATTCTCCGGGCGGGGAAGGCAATCGGGTTTCGGGAATAACAAAGAGGAAAATTGGATTCTAACAGAAATGAAAAGCCCCGTTTCGTCCGTCCATTCCATGGGCAGATTGGAAGTGTCTGGAAAGGGAGGGAAAATGTTCAGGCAGTGCCCCTTCTCCGCTGCTTTGATTTGAGGCCATCTCTGTCTGGGATTACAAGGCCACTGGACCCGTGACATGCCTGCTGGAGAGAACCGGGGTGGGGGGAAGTTCAATTTCCCATGGACTAAGCTCCCCCTTCACGTGAGGGGCTCAGGGGCGGGCAGGCAGCCATCTGTGGGTGAAGCCCCTTTACAGATGTGCTTGTGGAAGAACTGGTTTGATTCCCAAGAGACTACCTGCGAGAAGGGTCATCAATGGGTGCGGGGGACCTGGAGTTGTCTTGGGTCAGCCACACTGATGGCTACAGTCAGTGCACAGCTGCCACCCGGGAGGTCAGCATTTGGAACTCAGCCCTGGCGCCACCACAGAGAACACCTGGCTGATGTGCTCCTGGCTGCATCTGCTTGCTGGACCATTTTAAGGGTGCCGGCAAGGACGACGAGGGATTCGGTGGGCTGCCACAAGAGTGGGCAGGGAGACTGGACTGGGAGAGGGAGACTCCACGATGGTGAGACCTGGTCTCAGGCACTTTGGACGTGTCACTTGGAGGGACCAGTGCCCGGAGAAGGACACCATGGTCCCTCGAGGAGATGGATGGACACACTGGCTGCAACAAGAGTCTTTGACAAATGACATTGCAAACAAACCTTGATGTATTTCTCCACGGGGGTCACCGGCCGGATGTGGAAATGCTCTGGTAGCTTGAGTTTGGGCTTTGGGCTGGAGGGCTCTTCTCCTTCATGCTTGATCAACTGAAACATTGTCCCCAGAGACAGCATTTCATGAAGACAAAAGCCAGGCTCAGAGGTGTTACCTGGCTTGTCTCCATGACACAGTTACAAAGGAGTCCATTCCTTCACCTACTTACCCAACCCCATCCACCAATCCATCCATCCATCCATCCACCCATCCATCCATCCATCCATCCATCCATCCATCCACCCATCCATCCACCCATCCATCCATCCATCCATCCATCCATCCATCCAT
>NW_022111313.1:1035230-1040137 GCF_000313985.2 Echinops telfairi
CCACCATCCATCCATCCATCCACCCACCCACCTCTATCCATTCATCCATTCACTCATCCATCCATCCACTTACTCACCCTTACCTACCCACCTCCATCCATCCACCCATCTGCCCACCCACCCATGCACCCATTCAGTCACCCACCCATGCATGCACCCACCTGCCCACCCCTCCATCTACCAATCTATCCATCCCAATGGCCATTGAGCCCATCTCGACTCAGGTGACCGCAGGTGTGTCGAAGCAGAACTGTGCCCATTGGCTGTCCAATGGCTGGTTTAGAAGGTAGAGCACTGGACCTGACTTTCTTTCAAGGTGCCTCCGGGTGGGCTTGAACTTCTCACTGGACGTAGCAGGTGAGCACACTCATCATTTACACCACGGAGGCTCCCAGGAGGAAGTAGGGGGGATTTTACCATGGACCCCCAGCTGCTCACTGCTGATACTGACTCCTACCCTCCCAGTGGCCCCCCAGAGAAAACGCTGCAGCCTGGAGGTGCGGGGGGAGCGGCAAATGAAACCCCACCAGCAGGGGCTCCAGGGCCAGCTTTCCAAGCCTCCCAGGAGAACCTCCTCCTCTTTTTTATATTGCAAAGTGATTTTGAACTCTTTGAAAACCCTATTTAATTACATACAAAGAGTGTTAACTTCGATTCCTCGCTGCATATTATATTAATAAGAACTCATTTATGCCTAAAATTTCAAATTGCACAGCTTCTTAAGAAGTTAAAAAAAAGAAAAGAATAAGAAAGAGCCAACCATCTCATTAAGAACGCCACCATCTCAAAGCTGGTGGGGTGGGGTGAAGTATAAACGGGGTTTGCACCGCCTCGAATCCTGAGTGTTTTGCATTGTATGGTTGTGAACTAGGCACCCGCTGAAGCACTGGGCCTTCCGAGAAAGAGGTGGTCCTTGTGTTGGGTCCTGCACATAGCCCGGAGGCCACGGAGGCCCAGGTCAGCATTTTGTCTTTCTGGGCCGTCTTTCTTTCTTTAAAAAAGATATTTGAAATGCAACTTAATTCCAGTTCTAAACAAAAAGGAATGGAACGACAGCTAACAAACAACACGTCGCCGCTGAAGATTGCGATGTGACTGTGGTGGTCTCGTACCGGAATCCCAAGAAAGAAAAATGCGTTCCCAAACAGCTGGGTGTGTGGGTCAGAAGAGAAGAAGAAGAAGAAGAAGAAGAAGAAGGTTTAACCACCACCCTCCCTCCGAAGCCCATTCATCCCCTTCAGGCTCGCAGAGATGAGCTGGTTCCGCTGAGCTGTGTCAGGAGAGCGGCAGACACCCTGCACCAGGGGCAGCCAGGGCAGAGACCTATAAAACCAGGCTTCTGTCTCCGGGCTCCCGTTTCCTTCTCTCACAGGCCTCATGCTCATCCGGGAGAGCTGTTGTGTGCCGCGCCACTTCCAAGTCAGGCTCCTCCTGTGCTGCCCATCAAGCTGGCTCCCTAACCACCCCAAGTGGGGCAGCATCAGGCGCAGCAACTACGGCAAGCCAGGCTGCGCTACAAGTCCGGCACGCCGACGGAAGGGCTGTCCAAAACTGTAGTTCCCTTGGCAGCAGTGCCACGGCACTGAGGTTCTTGTTTGGGGGGACAGCGACGACGGATGTTGCTTTCACTTCCTGGCTCTTCGTGCCCACTTTGTTGCCCCCCAGCACGGTGGGTACATTCTCACACACCCTCTGGCAGGTCCCTCTGCCAGCTAGGCGTGTTCTTGTAGGTGACCTTTGAGGGGCCGTCGAACATGACAGTGGCGGGCAGGGCTGGGAGCTGATCGCCATCTCAGTCCGTCCCCTGTTTCTTGACCGGTTGGCTTTCACAGGCCCCCTGCATGGACGGAATACAGGGGTGGGGGTGGGGTAGTCCACACCACTTCTCAACTCCACCGGATGACGCTTCACAGTTGTCCTCTTCCCGCACCACTGCCACCCACCAGTGCGAGCTGCAACTGGGCTTGGGGCCCTCCTTGGGCGGCCAAGGGGATGGGTCTCTCAGATGCGTCTCTGGGCTGCGTGTGGCTCAGGGCCAGGTGTCATGGAGTACGAAGACTTGAATGTGCTCCGGGAAGGTAGTCCTGGTGATGCAATGGTTAAGTGCTCAGCTGCTAGCAGACAGGTTGAGGAAATCCTCCATGGGAAATTCTACTCCATTCCGTGAGCAGCACACCCCTGGCTTCCATCCTACCTGGGAACAGGTTTGCTTTGTGTTCACGAGGCTGTGCTGGCGTAGGCGAGGTCTCAAGCCAATTGTCTTGAGACCCAGCATTACCTGGAAGAAGAAGCCAGCTGAGATGGCAGGAAGAAGGGGGGCAGGCCCCCTGAATATCGCCAAGAAACCAAGGGACAGAAGGTAGGAAGAGACAGACCAAAGGAGTTCGTGTCTCCATGCTGGCACCCACTGGGTTAAAAGCCCAGTGGGTTTTCTGCTAAATACAGGGTTGGTGGTTCAAATCCACCAGGTGCTCACAGGGAGAATGATGACATTCCCTGGTCCTGTAAAGGCAGGCAGTCTGGGAAAGCCCCCGGGGCAGTTGAACTCTGTCCTGTAGGGTCAAGGTGAGTCAGAATCAGTTGGGTGGCAGTGAGCTTGGCCTGCTGTGGGCGCACCCTACACCATGAGGGAGTGCATTTCTGTATGCAGTCTCGCTCTGTGTATCTCGAATAACACACACAGAACTTTCACGCCAACATCCAGGTTTCTGAATTCTGAGCAATCAACAGGACACAGCTTTGCCAGTGGCCTGGGGTGAGACCAGTGGACTCTTCGTCAGTGTCCCCATCACTCTTTATTGACCGTGCCAGGCCCCTTCTCCTGTTTCTGTCACCCGTCTGGTCCCCATGTACTAACGGACTCGAGACTCTTGGTACGTCTGTCACCAGCGATTGCCGGACTAGGCTTCTCAGCACCACCCATCCCACCGACAAGACGAGAGAGGACAGTGGTCCCGTTGTACGGGTGGGGAACCGGAGGCACGTGTGGCAAAATCAGATTGACCACTTCTTTGTGCCGGACCTCGCTTTATACATATGCTGTGGACCCCTGCATTTCTCCGAGCTCCATTTCCCAACCTGTACAACACTGTATGGTTTAAAATCAGGAGAGGTGTGCATCAGGGTTGCATTCGCTCATCATGCTTATTTCGATCCGCATACGGAGCAAATCAACGGAGACGACGCTGGATTGTACGAAGCAGAATGTGGCAGCGGGGTCAGAGGAAGGCTTGCTAACAACCTGCGATACGCAGAGGACACGACCTTGCTTGTTGAAAGCAAGGATGAAGATGCTGAAGATCAAGGACTGCCGCCTTCACTGCAGATCGCAACGCAGTGTCCAGAAGACCAGAACCCTCACCCGGGGGCGGGGGGCGGGGGTAGCATCAGGACAAGTGGAGAAGAGACTGCAGGTGTCCCAGATCTCATGTCCCCTGATCCGCAATCAATGCTCGGGAGGCAGCTGTCAAGAGCTGCCAGGACCCGCTGCACTGGGCACATCTGTCCCACGAGACCTCTTGAAAGTGTGGAAGAGCAAGGGTGTCCTTTCCATCACCTCCGATGCCGGTGAAGGGTGAACAATGAATGAGGAGAATGGGTGCTTCTGGATTACAGTGCTGGCCGGGGGCATGGGCAGCACCATGGCCCCCAGGACAACATCGCATCTGTCTCAGAAGAAGTGCAGCCGAGTGCTCCTGAGAAGCAAGCGCTGACACGTGATCGCATGTGCTTTGGACGTGGTATCCAGAGAGACGGCCCCTGGAAAAGACATCTGGCAAACTCAACACACCCACTCCCATCGAGTGGATTCCCACCCGCAGTCTCCCTGTAGGGTAGGGTAGAACTACTCTGGGTATACTTCCTCGACTGGAACTTGCTCCCGGGGAGCAGCTGGTGGTTTTGAACTGCTGACCTTGTGGTGAGCAGCCCAATATGTCAGCTACTTCACCACCTGAGCTCATGCTTTGTAAATGGGAAAAAGGTGGCGGCCGTGGACCAGACGAACGGCACCCACGGCTGCAGCGATGGCCCCCACACAAGAACAGTTGTGAGGATGGCGCAGGAGCTGCGGGTGTTTCCCTCTGCTGCACGGCTGCTGGATGTGATGGCCCTGACCCACCCCAGCAAAATGGGCATCAAGCAGAGTCCACCTGCACACTGTGCGGCTTCAGTGAGCTGGTCTAGAGGAAGCACTTAGTGCAGGGGTCACCGGATTCATCACAGTAGCAAAATGACAGTGATGAAGTAGCAATGAAAATAATGTTATGGTTGGGGGTCACCACCACATGAGGACCTGCATTAACGAGTTGCGGCATTAGGAAGATTGAGAACAACTGGTTTAGTGCCTTCTTGGCTGGTCTGAGAACTGAGTAAGTCCAGAGGTCAGGGTCGGGAGAGGGTGGGGAGGGGAGGGGAGAAGCTGGCTGCCTAAAGTTGAGACATCTCACCTACAAACAACATCTTCTCGGGAGCCTCTGGTTAGTGCCAATGGGGGATGTGCTCCGATGCTAAGGCCTGGGCTTCGGGTCCACCCTGAGGCACCTCTGAAGACAGGTCTGTCTGGGGACCTGTTCCTAAACAAATCCGCCACGCGGAACCTTCCGGAGTGCAGTGCTGCTCGACACACGGGACACTTGGGTCCCTGGGAATCACAGTGGACTGCGGGCAGATGGGAAATATCTCCGTCTCTCAAATGAACCCCTTCAGGACGGGGTCTTTCTTCTCCCCCACGCTTGGGTCACAAGCCAGCTCATCCAACGTGCAGTTACCTCCTCAAAGGGGGTGGTTAAGAAGCCCCAGTTCTGGGCCCAGTTCTTCCGAGCTTCCATTTCGGCCTGCAGGCGGCATTTCCTGGGAAAAGACGGTTTCTCAGCCTGGTGAGAGGAGCCAAGCCCACTGGGAAAGGA
>NW_022111313.1:1041065-1042690 GCF_000313985.2 Echinops telfairi
ATTATCAGGAATTTGGTTTAATCTCTCTAGAGAACCCTGTCTAACACACCAGGGGTGGGGAAACCATTTTTCTGCCAAGGGTCGTTTGGATATTGATTACATCATTCCCAGGCCACAGCAGCCAGACATTTAGCTGACTCAGCCCTAACATCAAGGCGGGGATGGCTTCTCTTTGGTGAGGTGTGCGATGTTAGCCGGTATTGCTGATATTCCAGGCCATAGATGGCCCTCAGACTGGATGCTCCCCAGCCTTGCCCTGATCCTTTCTCTGCGTAGTGGACACACACACACA
The DNA here is from genome assembly GCF_000313985.2 of Echinops telfairi. NCBI lineage: Eukaryota > Metazoa > Chordata > Mammalia > Afrosoricida > Tenrecidae > Echinops > Echinops telfairi. Next base: position 1,041,358 of record NW_022111313.1, read on the forward strand.
CACACACACACACACACACACACACACACACTCAGAAATGATAGAGGTCCACATTCTTGTGCTCAGGGCCCAGGGGCAGGCAGGGGCAGCTTCGGCACCTAAGGAGCAAACTTTAAGGAGGCGCCCACTCTCAGGCCTTGTGAGTGCTGGATCTGCACACACAGGACACCAAGATCCAGCACCCCGCTACATGTGGAGCTCCAGGTGCACAAGACCTCTTTTAGAGTGCTGAAAGGCAAGGGTGTGGCTTTGAGGACTAAAGTACACCTGGCCCAAGCTGTGGTATTCTCAATTGCCCACACGCCTGTCAAAGTTGGACCCTGGATAAAGAAGGCAGAAGCAGAATGGATACATTTGAATTAGGGTGGTGGTGGTGAATATTGAAAGTACCAGGGACTGGCAAAAGCACAAACATCTGTCTTGGAAGAAGTACGGCCAGAATGTTCCCTGGAGGCAAAGATGGAGTGACTTGATCTCAAGTACTTTGGACAAGTCGTCAGGAGAGGCCATCCCTGCACAGGGACATCGGGTTGTAAAATAGAAGGGCAGCAGAAAAGAGGAAGGCTCTCCAGGAGATGGATTGTTCTATTCTGTCCTAGAGGCTGCTGGGAGTTGCGATCAACTCCAAGGCAAGTGGGGTTTTTAAGGCAAAGGTACCAGGAGGAAGTGGTAAAAATGAGGGATGGCATATTGATATCCAGATGTTTAGGAGAAAGCAATTATGTTTCCTTGTTCCTAAACGTTATCCATTTGCATCTAAAGGGGCAGTGCACTTAATTGGTTAAAACTTTAAAGTGATAGGATGATACTATTTAGCAAACTGATAGACTGCCAATTAAAAATGTCCATTACAAGTATCCACAGAGCACGGCCGATCTGAGAAAACACATTTAAAAATGAAATTCCATGACTACCCTTTCCCATCCCTCCTTCCAGTGGGATAAATAGGAAGACATCTCGTTTCTTTTCTTTTCAAATTCAACAAGCACATTAGGCTGCTAACCTGTGAGATCAGCAGTTCAAAACCACCCGCGGGAGAAAGACTCGGCTTTCTACTCCCACACACAGTGACAGTCTCCGAAACCCACGGGAGCAGTTCCATCCTGTCCCGTAGGGCCGCTCTGAGTCTGAATCGATGGCTGGGAGAAAGCCCTCGAAAAGTGAGTATTTGCTTCTTCTTGTAAAGCTGCATATAGAGTGTGAGGGAGCTTCGAAAACTGGTGGTAAATTCCAGGTTCCTCGGATCCCATCCCCCCATCCCACCCCTGCAGTTAGGGCGAGTCTGAGAGAAGAGGCAGGCGACCCCATCGCCCGGTGTCTCAAACTTGGCCCC
>NW_022111313.1:1047378-1048629 GCF_000313985.2 Echinops telfairi
AGAGGGTCAGTGAAAGAGGAGGCCCTTGATGAAATGGATTGACGGGGCCTGCAACCATGGCCTCCATGGGGACGGTGCAGCACCAGGCAGTGTCTGGTTCTGCTGTGCAAAGGGTCACTATGAGTCAGGACCAACGACAAGAAACATTCACCGAGGGTTTCCAACGCCATCACCTTTATGGTGTGTGGGCACATCTTTCCTCCTTGTGAGTTTGAACTGCCCTCCTCTCTGTCGGCAGCTGTGTGCTTAACCACTGCACCCCAGGACCTTTGCCCTGCGTCTTAGGACCAGAGAAACACACGGACCCTGTGTGAGAAGAAAAGTCAATTGAATGCGAGGAAGCCGACCAACTTTGCTTCCAAGTGTGCATTGCACATGTCATCTCCCTGCCCTGCTGACCCTGGGGTTGTTTAAGCTGCTGAAAGGAGCCTGCGGTTGAGAGGTGGGCTGTGAACCAGGAGGTGGATGGTTCAAACCCACCAGCTGCTCTGAGTGAAAGAAAACCAGTAAAGATGATGGCTGCCGTGTGATAGCAAGTCAACTCCCACTCCTGGGGACCTCGTGACAGGGTAGCACTGCCCCATAGGGCATCCTCGTTAGCAGCTGAACACTCACCGTTGCTCCACCACGATGGGAAGCCCACAGGGGCAGGGCTACCCTCCCTGCAGGGTCCCCTTGAGTCGGATCGATTCTGGTGAAGGTGGTCAGAGCCTATGCAAAACTGAAGGAGAAAGACCACCTGGGGCACCTGTTGAGGCCTCTTGGGTAAGAGTCAGGAGTTGGCCACGTATGCCATTTGTGATCGGTTGTGAGCTGAAAGGTTGGTGGTTCACACCCACATGGCAGCTCTACAGGAGACAGACCTGGCAGTTTGTTCTGCCCAGGAAACCCAAGGGCAGCTCAACGCTGTGGCTCACTGCAACACGCCGTGACACAACGGGCCCCCAGGAGCCACGGGGCTGACGTGGCAGCAGCTGAAAACAATCACAGAAATCGAACCCATCTCCCTGCCACTCAAGACAGGGTAGCACTGCCCCGTGGGTTTCTGAGACTATAGCGCTACGTGAGAGGAGAAAGCCTCCTCTTTCTCCCTTGGAGCAGCTGGTGAATTCGAACAGCTGACCTTGAGTTAGCAACCCAACGAGTAAGCACTATGGCACCAGGGCTCCTAGTGACCTATTTTGCACTTGCCCCTGGAGCAAAAGGCCTTCTAGGTGCATATCCTCTGGGGTGTTGTTGGAGGGCCGGCTA
>NW_022111313.1:1050097-1051754 GCF_000313985.2 Echinops telfairi
GGAAATAGATCACCAGGCCTCTCTTCTGAGGTGCCGTGTGTGGAATGCCACCGGCCTCTGGGCTGGCAGCTGAGCATGGACCATCGGCATTGGCTGAGGTGGCAGGACTCAGGACGAGGCGGGAACAACCAGACTCAGGGTCTATGGCCCTGTGCCCCCCTCCAGGCTCCCTGTGAGAGTGCCGACCAACTGGGAGGGGCGCACTCTCCGTGGACCCTTGGGAAACCACCTCAATCCAGCGTTCCCACAAGGCAGGACTAAGGCCCCCCGGCCCCTAAAGTCCCAGGCTCCTGTGGGCTTACATCAAGCCCCTGGTATTATTCTAAAGTCAATTTGGGGGGGTGGGGGGTATATTTTATGCGGAGCCTGTTTCAAATCAAAGAGGGAGCGTTTCCCCCTACTTTCTGTGAAACGCAGGGGGCCCAAGACATTTTAATAGCTTTCATATTCCTTGCTCCAAATATATTATTTCAGCACAATAGTTTCTTTGCGGGAGAACTGCTTAAATGATTCAAAATGGATTTAAAAATATATTTCAAGTTTTAATTTTATGCACAGAACACTAATGAGCCGAGTGCCTAGGAGACTGGCTGTCGGTTTCACATGTTCACAATATTCTCCGCACAGATGTTCTTCCTGCGGAAGAAGCCTTTTCAGAGGGAAGAAACCGGTCATTTTGCTTTCCCCCCAAAACTTGAGGCGAGGTTAGAAAATACATGGTTTTTGAAATTGTATTCAGATCACAGGACGTTGTGCGCCATCTAAAATTTAGGGTCTGGGCTTGTCCCGTCCCTCAGACACCAAACTTAACAAACAAAAAGAGACGACTCCCCTGAAAAGTCCGAGAGAAAGGGCCACCGGGCGTTTGTTCCGTGTTTGCTGAGAGAGGAATCGCAGAGGTCAGAAACACACTGGGAAACCCGGAATCGGTGCAGCAAGAGGCTCCAGACGTCTCCCAAAGGAGCGGGGCGTACAGCCGAGGAGAAGGAGGGGCTCCCCCGTTCCCGGCCCGTCTGATCCCAGAACCCCGTCTTCCACCATGGCCAGCCCGCCCACGTCCTTCCTTCCTGCGGATGCTGAGACATACCTTTATGAATGTCAGGCTGCAGCTGCAAGGTCAGAGGTTCAAGCCCACCAGCTGATGAGAGAGAGAGAGGCAGCATCGTGATGGCAGCCTTGGGAAAGCTGGGGCGCAGGGTGTCAGGGTGCTGTAGGTGCCGTCACGTGGATTCTGACTTGCAGCGCCCCGACGGACAGAGCAGTGACACCCCATTCGGAAGGAGATGCTGTTCCACCCTCACCACGGTTCTCATGTCTGAGCCCGTTATGGGAGCCACGTGCCAACCCATCTCTCCTGGGACTCTCCTCTCTCGCGGCCCCGCTACTTGACCCAGCAGGAGACCCGCTCCACGGTCTGGCTTTCCTGACAACATGTCCCAAGCACTGTGGCAGTGGGTTTGGTTTGATTTTTCGGTGACATGGAAAAATCCTCCTGCTTTGAGGGCACCGTCCCCTGCGTTGGACAGTCTGGGTTGCCGTGCAGAGGGAGGAAGGAGCCGCCTTCGTCACACCCCCGGGACAGGCTCCCTGCGACCCAGGGTTCATAAGTGGCATGAGTAAGGGGACAAGGCCGCAGAGACAGACGTTCCAACCCCGA
>NW_022111313.1:1053888-1054967 GCF_000313985.2 Echinops telfairi
GTCTCCGTGACGAGTCCTTATGTCCTCTCCCAGTGACCGGTCCCTGTGACAGCATGCCCAGCATGGGGGTGATGGAGACGTCCCCCCTCGACTTGAAGCAGCATTACCACTACACGTCTTCCGAGACAGATGTGTTCCTAGCTTAGTCCAAGATCGTTTTGTAGATGTTTCACCACCATGACAGCGCTCCCGGATCTATTCTTCTCTGGTCTTCCTTATCCATCATCCAACCTTCACACACGTGATGGAAGAGAGCACGGCTTGCGTCAGGTGCTCCTTGTCTTCAGAGTAACCTCCGTGCTGTCCACGTGTTTCAGAGGTCTGATGCAGCGCACTGACCCGATGCCGCGGGTCCTTTGGTCTCTCGACTGCTGCTTCCACGAGCCCTGATGGCGGATCCAAGCCCGATGAAACCCCTGACCACTTCCGTAGCTGCTCCACTTACCGTGATGTTGTCTGCACATCCAGTCTCAAGAGTTTTGTTTTTCTTTACACTGCAGTCCCTGGTTTCCATCAGAAAGTCCTCCTCCCTCTCAGCAAGCCCTGCTGTGGCATGTGGGGACAGCCTTCCTCCCATCCTGACCTTCGTTCTTCTTCATGAAGCTCAGCTTCTCAGACCATTTGCCCAGCATGCGGATTAAGCAAGTCCGAGGAGAGATACAGCCCGACGCACCTTCCCTGACTTGAAACCACGCAGCGTTCCCTGTTCTGTTCCCGTGGCTGCCTCTGGATTCACATACAAGGGCCTCACGAACACAATGGAGTGTTTGGGAATTTGGATTCTTCTCCAGGTGGTCCGTAGTCCATGAGCCACACGGCTGAACGCCTTTGCATAGTCAGTAAAGCACACGCAAACATCTGTCCGGTGTCCTCTGCCTCAGCCAGGATCGTCTGACGTCAGCAGTGATGGCCCCCGAGCCACATCCTCTGACTTCAGCTTCAGTCCTGGCAGCTCCCTGTGGATGAACTGCTGCCATCGTTGCTGAATGATCTTCAGCAACATTTTACTTGCATGTGTATTGCGCACTGAAATGAAAATACTGTCCTGGCGTTCGTGTAGGAAAAATACTTCCAGATTC
>NW_022111313.1:1055685-1056718 GCF_000313985.2 Echinops telfairi
TTCCTCGGCCTGAGCCCATTGCTGCAGCCACTGTGTGAATCCATCGCATCAACGTCTTCCTCTTTTCCGCTACCCTTCCACTCCACCAAGCATGCTGTCCTTCTCCGGGGACTGGTCTGTCCCGACCACACAGCAAAGTACCTGAGACCTAGGCTCGCCACCCTTGCCTCTAAGGAGCATTCTGGCCATACTCCTTCCGGGATGGCTTTGTTCTTTAGGTGGTCCATGGACTACTTCCAATAGTCATTGCAGGGCCATCATTCAAATGCGTTGATTCTTTTTCGGTCTTTTTTACATTAGACGGTAGGAAATGGAAAAGTTTCTCATGCCAAAAAATACCCCAAGGACAAAGGATCCATCTGGGGACAAAGATTTATAACCAAGGGTTAATTTCAGCACAACATAAAATTCCAGCTCATCCCTAAAACTGTCGTTGAGTGGGTTCCGACTCACAGCGCCCTATGGGACAGGGTCGACCTTCCCCTGTGGTTTCTGAGACGGTGACTCTACAAGAGCAGAAAGCCTCGTCTTTCTTCCGCAAAGCAGCTGGAGTTCTTGAACTGCCCACTTTGAGGTTAGCAGTCCATGTGTACCTGCTACACCTGCCGAGGTCATGGGGCTCCGATGGGAGACTGGTGATGGGGACTGGCAGGGGACCTGGCGCACATGAGCTGACAGACACCCGTGCCATTCATTCACTCCGCCACTCCTTTACTCGTTCCTTCATTCACCCTCCTTTCATCTACGGAACCCATCCACTCACTCACCCTCAGACGCACTCATTCATCCAGGCCCTCAGCCATTCATTCGTTCACTCCCTCACAGGTCTGCAGTTGATGGTTTAAACCTTAAAGAGGAAATGCTGGGAAAGCCTCCAAAAATGTCTTACAACTTTCTGATGCTTTTAAAATAATTTAAAAATTTAAAATAAAAGGTGGTATTTCACATTTCCTTCTGAACATATTGAAAAAGGAAGGAAGGAAGGAAGGAAGGAAGGAAGGAAGGAAGGAAGGAAGGAAGGAAGGAAGGAAGG
>NW_022111313.1:1058158-1061029 GCF_000313985.2 Echinops telfairi
GGGTGCAGGTGCTGAAAGGGGTGGCTACAATGGCATGGCTGTGCAGAAATGGGATCCATCTACTGGTGGCTGGCCACACGGACACTCCAAGGACCCATGTCCCATGGGACACCTTGGCCACACCAGTGGACATTAGTTCTACCCTATGGAATCCCTGCTACTTGAGTTTTGGACTTTGGTGCCTCCAGCGATGAGGCCACCGTGGGCCACTTTATGAAGGGAGCAGATGGGCAGGGCTCTTGGGCAACTGACCCCCAATTCCCCCCGCTGTCCCTGAAAGGCGCCCCTACGTGTGACACTTCTTTCCCATGTTCCCCTATTTCTAGTCTCCGTCTCTCCTTCTTTCTCTTTCTCACCGAGCGTGTGTCACCGCAGCACAGGAGCGCGGAAAGCCTCACAGACACTGGCACGGTGCGAGGGGAGCCTTACTTATCCGTCTCCACACGTCTGTGTGGCGATGTGCTTCCTTCTTCTATTCACTTACCCACACACCAGTCCATCCATCCTTCTATCACCCATTCACCCCCTACCGTCCCTCCATGCATTCACCCTTCCATCCATCTATTATCCCTAATTACTCATCTCCCATCCATCTGCTCCTTCATCTACCCCATAATTATTCATCCTTTCTCCATCCATCTATCCTTCTATCATCCATATCCACCACCCACCCATCCTTTCCATCATCCATGAAGCTCTTCCATTATCCATCCACCCTTTAATTACCCACCCATGTCTCTATGCATTCAATCATTTATCTGTCTACCCTTCCATCTATCCCATAAATATCTATCCCTTTCTCCACCTATCTACCCATGCTTCCATTCTTCCAGCTAACCAGCCAACCAACCAACCAAACAAATAACCAAGCAACCAACCAACCCTTGTTGAGCACTTATATACCAAACACTAGACTTGACATTGGGAAAAAGCAACAGACATGGTTCTCACTGGAACCTCAGTGCCTGCTACTTGGATGCTCAGGTGGTGGTTGTTGAATGAGTGAGCATGAAACGAGATAATACGACACACTCATGCTACGGCTCATGGAAGAAGTGGGGAAAGGAAGGCTTTGGACTTTGGGGGTAGTCACTAGCCCAGTTCACCGGAATGGCCTCTGGAAGTCCCTCCCTGGGCAGGCACACAGGAAGGAGGGAGCTGTGACCAAGATCTGTGACCAAACAAGGTCAAAAGTGAGGTGCTCCTCCACCATCCTTCTCCACCCCTACCCCCCGCCGAGCTGCCAGCACTTGCTGGGACTCCAGTGTCCAGCATGCGACCCATTCTAACCTGCTGTCGACGGAGCAGAAGCCGAGGTTTCAGGAGAGCGAATTTGAGGGCTGAGAGTGAAGGTGGGCGAGACAAAGGAGAGGTCTGTGTGAGGGGCTAAATTACATCTTCAGCAAGGACTAGTTAACCACAACCAGCAGGGAGGGAGAGGGAGAGTGGGGTGCCTTCTGCCTGTGGCCAGACGGGTCCCCGTGTTCTACCTGTAGTGAGCCCACGTACGTTGCTTTGAGAACCGGGACGAGGTCGGAATGTTTTCCTAGTGGACTTATATTTGCTGTGTGCTTGCCTGGCTTGCCTGTGTACCTGGACACAGCCGTGTGTGTGTGTGTGTGTGTGTGTATGTGTGTCTGGCAGTGTTGTAGTGCACATGCAGTTAAATGCCTGTGTGTGAGCAAGTGTCTTTGGAGGTCTGAGTATGTGATATACATGCGTGTGGCCATCAAGTAGATTCCAAGTCATATTGACCCTGTGGGACAGGGTAGAACTGCCCCTGTGGGTTCCCAAGAATGTAACTTTTTAGGGAAGTAGAAAGCCTCCTCTTCCTACGCCCAGAGTGGCTGGTGGTTCCCAACTGCTGTGCCACCCGGGTGCCTGCTTACGATAAACAGAGAAAAGACCGATGCTGTCAAGGATTCAGTCTTGCTTGGAGCCACAATCACTGCTCACGGAAGCAGGAGTCGAGAGAACAAATGCCACATTGCATTGGGACATCTGTGACACAAGACACCTTCAAAGTGTTGAGCAGCAAAGATGTTGCTTTGAGGACTGAGGGTGTCTGACTCAAGCCACGGTCTTTTCTAGCACCTCGTATGCATGGGAAAGTTGGATGCTGAATAAGGAAGCTGAAAGAAGAATCGGTGCATGTGTACGGTGGGTGGTGCTGGGGAAGAAGATTGAAAGTCAGAACGAAGAGCTCTGTCTTGGAGGAAGTATGGCTAGAATGCTCAGAGCTTAGAGGCGAGGATGGCAAGAGTTTGTCTTAAATATCGGACGTGTTGTCAGGAGAGCCCATTCCCCGGGGAAGGGCTTCATGCTTGGTAAGGTAGAGGGGCGGGGTAGAAGAGGAAGACCCTCAACCTCCAGGAGATACACTGACGCGGTGGCTGCCACACCGGGCTCGAGCGCAGGAGCGATGGTGAGGGGGGCTTACAGGAGCGATGGTGAGGGGGGCTTACAGGAGCGATGGTGAGGGGGGCTTACGTTGGGGCAATGCTTCCTGCCCTTGTGGGTTAAGTTGCTGTGGAGCGGAACGGACTCGATGGCACTTGACCCCAAGGACATGCTGCGCAGCTCATCTGAGAAGCCCGACTCTGGGAAGAAGTGTGTGTGAGATGCACATGACCCAACCTTGCTGGCTGAGAGTGAGAGCGGCCAGCCGAAAGCGCTTGCTGTGACCCTCAGACTGTGACCTTCAGCACGGATTACAGCTCAATGCAAAGACAACCGGAAGCCTCGCCACTGGACCCAGAGGAAGGATTGAAACTGCCCAGGGCTTCTTTTTACTTGGATCTGAAGTCCATGCCCCCAGCCGCAGCAGGCCTGGGCAGTGTTTTGCTCTCTTGTGCACTGGGCTGTTACGCA
>NW_022111313.1:1062063-1088748 GCF_000313985.2 Echinops telfairi
AGAGTAATGGCATATTGTGAAAACATCCCAGCCCAGTCCAGATCAAGTCCTTAGTCTGATGTTAGCCCATATACCCGGTACTAGCCCATAAATCCCTCTTCAGACTCACACAGCACATGCAACGATGCTGAATGCAGGAAGATCACGGGCCGGTGGGTGGAAAGCCTTGTGGCTCCAAGGGCGGTGGAAGCATCTGCACGTGGTTCCTCCAGCTCTGTGAACGTGTGACTCCCCAACAGGAAGGGGAAGCAGAGAGAGAGTGTGTGTCCCATCTCTAGGGAGAAAGAGAGAAAGTTCCCAGAAGCCTCACAAGAAGGCCACGCCCACCAGGAGGCATCATCAGGCTGTGACCTGATTGACAGGCTAGATTCCACCCCTACACTTATTTATCAAGTTGACATGAAATTATGTAATTATCCCAGGGGGAGTGCAAAGGTGGAGCCCCTGCACGTGGTCGTGGGCTTCCTGTGAACTTAGGAGCAAGCCTTTCTGGTGTCAGTGGGACACATTGGCGGTGTCCTTCTGGGACAGGTTGCCGCTGGGCGCAGGCTCATGAGGAAACTCCCACCTGGGTCCCTTTGCTGGGTGGCACCTGCCTGCGTAGGTACCAGGCGTTTTGCACGTTGAAGGAATTGGAGGTGGGGGGCAGGGGCGCAGAGTGGGGCAGTGTAGTGCGTAACAACTTTGGAGAAGGACAGGATAGTTTACTCTTCCTATTTGAGGAGAAAACAAATGTGTTTTTCTGTCGCGTCTGCCAAGCTGGGCGCCGGGACGAAGCAGATGGGTGGCACACGGAGCTTGCGGCCCCAGCTGTCGCCTCTCCCAGCCAGAGGGGTTCACGCGAAATAGTGTCTGTCTCCTGAGGGGCTCCGCTCCCCTAGCCCATCATGTCGGTAAGGTGGGGGTGGCCATGGGGGTGGTGGTGACAAGAAGGCCAGAGGGCTGTCTAGGGTGGCTGAGAATATTTCTTCCACCTGCTTTCTCGTGGGGGTGTCCTGCGCTCCTGGACCCAGTCCTGGAACACCCCCCACACAGGTGGGAGGGGAGAGGTGTGGCCGCTTGCAAGTCCCAAGGTCTGCCAGCCCCACCCTCTGGCCTTGGGCGCAGCCAGAGGCAAGGGGAGGATGTTTGTTTGGGAAAACTCCCTGGGGTTTGCACTCCTTTGGCTGAAGAGATGCTGGTTCTCTCTGTTTTGAACTCAGAATTCCACGCGGCAGTCCATTCTTGGATTGGCTGACATTCTGATCTGTCGTCTAGAGGGGAAAGCGGCAAGGCTTAAACCAGGCATTAGCTGCCCTTGGGCTGAACACAATAGAACTGTTTTCACATTCTTGGGTCTGGGGGTGGCTGTAGGAGAATCTGCTCCCCCTGTCTAGCTTTGAGAAGGTGCCGGCACTCCTTGGCTGGTGGCCCCTCCTCCACCTTCAAAAGCAGCAGCAAGAGACCTTCGGTGCCCTGTCCCTCTCCTGCCCCTTCTTCCTCTTCTAACCCCTCTAACCCCTCCAGCACAACCCAGGGTCATCTATCTCCCATGCCAACATCCTCCTGAACCACAGCTGCAAGCTCTCTTCGCCATGCGCCTGCGTTCCCTGGGGCTGCTATCACAGGCCCACAAAGCGCCAAACCAAACGCACTGCCATCCAGGTGATTCCGACTCACAGCGGCACTATTAGACAGGGTAGAACTGCCCCTGTGGGTTCCCGAGATTGTAAATCTTCATGGAAGTAGGCAGCCTCATCTTTCTCCCACGGAGCATCTGGTGGCTTTGAACTGCTGACCTTGTGGTTCGCAGCCCAAAGTGTCACCCACTGGGCCACGCTGCCTCCTTGAAAGTCCACCCAGGAGGGTGGTCCTAACAAACAAATCGATGACCTCACAGTGCAGGTGGTTAGCAGTCTGAACGCTAAATGCCAGCTCTGTGGGCAGCCTCCTTTTCTGTGGACATGTTAGGGAGCTAGAGGCAGAACGAGGGGCTGTCCCTCTTCATGCCAAAGCCTCCCTCCCCCCTTACCGGGAGTTGGAATCTGCTTAAGGCTGGAGGGCATGCTCACATTCAGGTCTGTGAGACAGGAAGCTGGTACACCTGGGAGGGGGACCCCAATCTGGGCTAGGTGAGCTTCATTCAGCCAATGGGGGCAACCAGTACCGTGGACCATGCCTCCCAGCGGAGGGCCCTGAAAAACCAGATCTGGGAGCCCACCGCCCTCTTTTCCAGCCCCCTTTTCTTCTCCAGCTGCTGCTCGGCCAGCCAGTGTGGTCTCCTCTGGCCTCAGGACTCCCCGGGCGGGTGTGCAGTGCCCTGAGGGGGCCCGTGTAAAACCTGCAACTCCTTCTATCCTTTATAAAACTCACTTGGATCACAAACCAGGCTTCGGTCTGAACTCTTTCTCCGGTGAAGCCGAGGAGCGAGGTATTTCCATCGAGAAACCTACCAGCGACTCCGGGGACGCGCCTGGCCTCTTGGCGCTTCTGCTAGTGAGTCCTTTCTGGGTAGCCTGGCCTCTCTCTCCTAGTCTCTGTTCATTTAGCTTGCTGGTTTAATCTCTTCCATCTCAAGAGCGATCGACCCAGAACATACCGACATGAACTCTGCTCCAGTAACACACTAGAGGCAACCCGTCCCGTAGAGGGAGGGTGCGGGATGCGTTTTTCTGGGAGTGGAAGGGGCACCCCTGGGTCCAGAGCTCCAAATAAGGGCAACATGGTCACGGGTTTGAGGGATTGCAGGCTGACATCTTGCTTTGGGCTACTCTTCTATCCCCACCCCCCACCAAGGGGTTTTGCATGAGAGTTCTGTACTGGTGGAACCCCCAGACCAGCAGGATGCAATTGGTTGATGTGGTTAAGCCTCTGTGGGCGCAGGGAAACACAGATCCTCTCCCTGCCCCCTTCTTGAGGCCACGGAGTAGACTCAAACTCCCCAAAGGCTCAGAACGAAGAGTGGAAACACCCCATCAGTCAGAACAGCTTCCTTCCTGGGAAGCCCCCAAGCCGCTCACCCCCCCCCCCCCCCCCCCCCCGCTGCATCACCTTCAGGCTCCCCTTCCTCTGCAGGCACTGCCTCCCTCTTCTGAGACCCAGGCTACCCTTAGCCCCTGCTCACACCTAACTCCATGAAGCCAATACAGACCCTGGTGGCCCCTGGCCACCAAACCCACATCCTCATCCTTCGATGAATCCTGAATCCCCCAGATGTCAGAAGAGATCACTGTAGGTACGGGTGTTGTAGAAACGGGTGGCAAAGCAACTAGATGGTGCCCAGGTATCAGGAAGAATAGCGTCTGGGCCTTAAAGGCCTGTTTTCCAGAAATCAGCTGTCTGAGTGAGATGTTCACTAAGTCCACATGGAAGAAGCACACCAGCCTGTGTGATCCAAGGATTGTAACTAATACAATCCAAATCTAAGGCGAGAATGGTATCAGAGCTCAGATTGAGAACGCCTGGTTTACAGAAGGCTATGATGACAATAGAGCCCCCAGATCCATTTTCAGGGTTCACACATGGATGAAGCCTCCGGTGAACTCCTCCCCTCCCCACAATCACAGTTGAGGGATGGGAATAGCTCTGTTATCAGACACACCGTGTTATAAAGTCAACTACAGCAGATGTGGTTAGGTAAAAATGCAATATTATTCAGTCTCCCTTTGGACCCCTTTTAAACTTGGACATGCATGTGGATTCACTCCCTGTGAATGCCCCTGACCTTGGCCCGGGAGTGTGACTAGCCTTGCTCTCTAGCTGCAGATGCAGCATCGGCAAGTGGACTGTTGTAGAGGCAGTCAGGTTAATATTTAACATCCTACCCTTTGCTCTCTCTTTTGACCCACTTTAAATTTATTCATTTTCCTATTTTCTGCTTTCTTTTCTGTTGCGGTTTTTATCTGCTTGACTTTGCTACTGTTGTTAGTTTTTGTTGATTTCATTTCATGTCTTTCTGTACATGAAATCCACGAGAGGTGAGCCTCTAGAGACGGTAACTGGATTCATCGTTTCTTGGCAGTATGGAAGGGGCAGTTGGGGGAGGGCGGGGAATGGGGAGCTAACGCCGACCAGTACAAGAATGAAGAAAATGTGATAACATGATGGCTCTTCTTGATGTGCTTTAACTATCGAATCGTATGATATAAAACAAAACCATTAACTCTTTACAGGACCAGACTGCCTCGTCTTTCTCCCTCGGAGCAGCTGGTCGCTTCAAACAGCTGATTTTGTGGTTCCCAGCCCAGCTCATAACTGCTATGGCACCAGGGTTACCCACCAGGTCAGCAGTTCGAAACCACCATCTTCTCCCCCCAAGAAAGAAGCAGCTTTTTACTCCCATAAAGAGGAACCTGTGTGCGGATGCGCCTTTTCTCACCACGGGCTGAGCCCTCGGGAAGATGTCTCTGACGTGGCGCCTCCCTGGCTCCTGCAGGTGTTCAAACCATTTTTTTTTGTGTGTGTGATCCTAGTAGTGGGTAGGATGGGGAGGATGAATAGATTAGTTCTTGTTCATTGTGACTTTCAGCCACCCATGTCCCCCTCCTGCCCCATTTCCTGTTCGCCACCTTTCAGGATCAGATAACACTGCAAACTGTTGGGTCACTGAGCCACACAGCCCCTTCCTCATCTGCACTGGGAGGGGCCTGTTGCCTCTGGCTCCCCAGGCCTTTGTCAGAGGCAAGGAGAGTGGGGTGGGGGTGGAGGCATGAGAATCTTGGACCAGAGATGTCTGCCCCACTGGGCGGCTGAGACCAAAGGGCAGTGGACTGGGCTGTGACCACAGGTGGAACCTGGAGGTCTTGGAGAAGACCAGCGTCCAGTCTTACCTCTCTGTCGCCTCAAGTCACCTCTCCGGGATGCTCGGGTTTTGCTCTGACATTTGTCGAGGGTCTCTGGGGCCTGGCTGTGCCTGGGCTGGTTGGAGTCTCCCAAAATAGGGCAGTGTGACAACAGTTAACTTGGAAATCTTTACTCAGAGCGTCTCAGCCGAGTGCTAATCCCCTCGACCACCTCCTTACACCGGCTCCTGGCAGAGCAGCTGCCTAACTTACCGAAAGCCTGGTGGCTTGAACCCACAGGGAGGCCCCTCGGAAGAAAGGCCTGGGGCCCCTCTGAAAACCAGACGGCGCCACTCAACTCCGACTCCCCTGTGCGTCCCCAAGAGGTGGGGTTCAGTCCTGGGCGACTGGTTTGGTCTCGAGTTGACATTCACACATCTCCCAGGTTTTAAACCTGTGGCAGGAAGGCCTGGCGATCTGCTCTGTGAAGATGCCAGCCAGGGGACAGTCACTGTGCCACCGTGGCGCGGCACAGACTCCGGAGCCGGTGGGTTCCAGAACTGACAGGGCAGAGGCACGTCTGCAGGTGACAGCCCCTCAGGCGTAATTGGTTCCTTTACCCCCTCTTCCTTTCTTCAATGAGTGCATCTCAACTTGAATTTCGCATGACCATCTTAAAGGGGGGTAGCAGTGGTTAAGTGCAGGCTGCTCCACACCCCCACCCTAGGTTGGCGGTTCGGATCTACTCAGCCAGCAGCTGGACGAGAGAAAGACGTGGCTATCTACTCCCACCAAAGATGGTTAGTGTGATCAGGCGCCACCGGGCTGCCCAGCAGAACAGAACGCGGCTCGGCCTTGTGCCATCGTCACCACCTTGTTGTCGCGGCCATGTGCTGGCCGCTGTGTCAGGCCGTCTTGGTGAGAGTCTTCCTCCTCTTCGATGACCGTCTATTTTACCGAGCAGGCTGCCCTTCTCTGGAGCCTGGCCCCAACTGGTCACTTGTCCAAAGTACATGAGACGACATCTCGCCTGTCTTGCTTCTAAGGAGCATTCTGGCTGCCCTTCTTCCAACCAAGACCTGTCCGTTCTCCTGGTTGTCGGCGCACCTGCCCTGCTCCTGGCCAGCATGGTCATTCAGAGTTGTCGCTCCGTCTTCGGTCTTCCTTACCCGTCTCCAGCTTTCTCGTGCATGTGAGGCAGTTAAAGAAACAAACCTTCGCTGGGGTCCGGTACACCTTAGACTTCAAAGGGGCACCTGAGCTTTTCAATACTTTGAAAAGGTCTTTAACCACGTAGGAAACTCTGCGAGGCAGTTCTACCCTGTCACTCCACCCAGTGCCAACCCCCCAAACCTGCCAGCAACCCACGCCTCACTGCTCCACTGCTGAGAGGGCAGGGGGCAGGGCTCTCGGTGGCAGGATGGAGGCGGGGGGAGTAGGGATGAAGGAACGAATGAGTTCTCGTAAAATTCTTACTAAGGCCTCGTACTTCTCCCTACACACTGCTAAGTTTGATGTCAGCCCTTGGGGAATTTAATCTCCCAAAGGACTATGGGGTTGACGGCCTGCGCTGTCCACTGGGGCTCCTAAGGTGATCACGGGGACTGGGCATCCAGGAGGGCTTCCTGGAGGAGCAGATGGTGACGAGACACACAGGACTGGCAGAGAGGGGA
The DNA here is from genome assembly GCF_000313985.2 of Echinops telfairi. Classification (NCBI taxonomy): domain Eukaryota; kingdom Metazoa; phylum Chordata; class Mammalia; order Afrosoricida; family Tenrecidae; genus Echinops; species Echinops telfairi. The sequence continues at coordinate 1,068,497 of NW_022111313.1, forward strand.
GGGAAAGTACTTCTGGGAACAGAGAGAGGCAAGTGGGCGAGAGCGGCCCAGAGGTTTGGGGTAGGTGGTAGGGGCCGTATTCTGGAAGATTCAGGACGCCATGGTGTGGGAACTAAAATCCTTAAGGGCCTTCTGTGATAGGTGGGTGTATGGTGCCAACGTGGCCAATAGGAACATGCGGGATTAATCAGGTCACAGTTTGATTGGAGGGCAAAGAGATACAAGGTTCAGCAAGACCCGGCCCCCTCACCCTTGCTCTCTGGTGATTGGAGCGTGCTGGAGCAAGCGGGCTGCTGTGTAGCTAGTTCTCTGCCTCAGCTTGTGAGCAGCGCTACCCGTGGGCCAGGCCCATCTGTGGATCCTGTCCCTAGAGCTTGAGGCTCCTTTGAGACCTGCCTCACCACGCTGCTGGTGCGTACATCGCTTGAGCTTGAGGGTGGTGGATCCTGACACCTTGCATCGCTTGCATTCAATAGCTCATCAGGGCCAGAGGTCAATGTGGCCTTGCCTCCTTCCCCCGCCCCCTCTGCCTTGTTCCCTGGTGGCATAGACAGTTAGGTGTTGGAGAGGAGCGCTGGTTTGTGCCCACGAGAGGGGCCTCAGAAGACAGGCCTGGCCCTCTACTTCCGAAAACCTTAAAACCCCACGGCGCACTGTGGGCTCCGACGCGTGGGCTCGCCCTGACTCGGAATTGGCTCAACTACTAGGTAACTGTGCGCCGGCCACCCCATGCACACCCAGCAACGGGGTGCCCTTGCCGGCTGGGTCCACAGGCCCCACCCTTTGGGCCACACATGCAGGCAAACACTTCAGGCGAGCTCCGTTCCAGGTCATGCGGGGACACAGATGACACCTGCCTCCCTATGTACGGCTTGGCTGGCAGGTCCTGTTCCTAGCGACAGCACGTATGTTTCCGTTCCCCGGAACATTCTATCCGTTCCAACAAACCCGGCTCCTCTGAGCGCTGCTTAATGAAAGCTAGCGATTCAGCTGGCTCAGATGGAGCCCCTTGTCTAAGGTGGCCAGATTTAAAGCGGGACACCATTGACCAGGGGCGGGTGTGTGTGTGTTCTTGATTAAAATTTGGTCTATATGGACCAAATAGACCATCCCCTAGCTTGTCGTGCATTCTTTCCAAAAATCGGGACTTTAAAAATTGCCAAAAATCAGGACTGTCCTGCCAAAAGCAGGACGTCTGGTCACCTTACCCTTGTAGTCCGCCAGGGCGATGGCATCCTCTGCTGCCCTGACCCCCAGGCCCCTGAGTGGCTGGGTCAGGCATGCTGGGAGGCAGACTCCCCACCTCCATCCCCACCCAAACCCCACTCCAGGACCCAACCACAGGCATTGTCCCCAATGCAGCCAGGCCCTCCCTCTCTGGACATCTTAGCACAGTTTGAGGTTGTGTTTCCTCCTGCACTTGCAGGGGAGGGCATTTGGTGCAGGAGGGGACAAGGTTCCATTCTCTACCATGAGCCCAGGTGGGATGTTCAGGTGGGATGGAGCCTTTGAGCGGCATGCAAATACTTTTACTCTGTCCTTTTACGTGAATCACTGCTAACCATGAACTGCCCCAAGGCTGGCGGTCATAGCCACAGGTTGCTCCCGATTGGTTTGCCTGTAAAACACGCCCACATTTTTCTCTGGGGACCGCCCCTCCCATGCTCCAGTCTCCCTGGGTGGCAGCAGACCCTGGCCTAAGCCTGGTGGCGGTGGCCACGCCAGTGGCCGTCAGGTCTGCTCTGACGCTGGGCGATGCCGCGTACAACAGACAGATCATTGCCACCCCCTGTGCCGTCTCCACGCTGGTTGGAGTGTGTGAGTCCTGCTGGCTCTGTGTGTCAGTCCCCCTGTCCCGTGGTTCACCGGCTATGGCGCACTCTTGCATGGACTTGCCTTTCCTGGTGGTGTGTCCAAAGTCAGATAGCCCACATCTTGCCACACTTGATTCTACGGGGCCTGTTTTCATTCTTCTTAGGGCATCCCTCTCTGTCACTCACACGGCGTGCTAGTCTGGGTTGCCTGGAGCAACAAATCCAGAGACACTCCTATGTGTGCAAGAGAGAGCTTCATATCAAACAGTAATTGATGTAATTGAGTAATTACAAAAACATGCCACCCCAGTCCAGATCAAGTCCCTAAGTCCAATATTAGTCCATATGTCCAATACTAATCTACAACTTCCTCTTCCACTCACACAACCCGTGCAATGATGCTGAGTGCAGGAAGATCACAGGCCGGTGGGTGAAAAGTCTTGTGGATTCATTGGTGGTGGAAGCCTCTCAGAGCTGGGTGCCATCAGCATGGCTCCCCGTGGCTTGTCAACAGGAATGTGAAGGGGAGAGAGAAGGCGTGGCACCTCCAGGGAGGTAGAGAGGAAGTTCCCAGAATCCTCATGAGAAGGCCACGCCCACAGGAAAGCATCATCAGGCTGTGTCCTGATTGACAGGCTCAACCTCACCCCTTCGCTCAATTGATCAAGTTGACACGAGATTATGTAACCCCATGCAGGGGTTGGCTCGGGGTGGGCCCGTGACACCGGTAGAACCCCGACTTTGGAAGGGCCTCTGGGGAAGACCCGTGTGTCTTTCCTTTGGGGACTGGGCCCCAGTACGTGTCACACAATGCACCCTGAAACCCAAATTTCAGACCTACTGATGTGCCAGTAAAATACAGGTAAGAACTTGAACTTCACGCCTTCCACGAGCTCTAGCTCGTCGAGATACTTTTCAAACTTAGACTCTTCCAATTGTTCTCATTTATCGGAAGTTGTCCATTTTTTTAATCTTTATTTGCAAAATGTATAGCCATCTGAGTAATTTCCTCCTGACCGACACATTCGCTTGGCACATAAGGTCAGCCCTCACAGCCTCAACAGCCACCCTCCCCGTTTTCCTGATGCCCACAGGTCTAACCCATCATCTAGGCCAGTGGGTCTCAACCTTCCTAATGTTGTGACCCTTTAACACAGGTCCTCATGTTGCGGTGACCCCCAACCATAACATTCTTTTCGTTGCTACTTCATCACTGTCATGTTGCTACTGTTATGAATCAGCCGACCCCTGTGAAAGGGTCGTTTGACCCCCAAAGGGTTCAACCCACAAGTTGACAACCGCTGATCTAGAACTTTCCCTGGCAACAGCCTCCTGCGTCCTACTGAAAACAATGTCCTCGACAACTTTGTCCGTATTACCAGCTTTTATTACTTGTGTCTTCCCCGACGTTGTTAAAGTGTGTGTGCTTCCCTTTGGAGTCCTGGGTGTTGCAAACAGGTCCACACTCGGCTGCTAACTGGGAGGCTGAAGGTTGGAGTCCTCTCAGTTAATCAGACTGCTGTGTCTACTCCCCTGATCAACCATGAGACCTGGAGCGCAGTTCCACACCAACACCCGGGTCACCAGGAGCCGGAGACTCCACAGTAACGCGTTTGTTTTTCTCAGGGTTGGCTTGGCACCATAGCAAGCGTTACAGCACCCTGCCATGAAAGTTTAGGGCTCAGACATCTTCAAAAAAAATTTTTTTTAATTAATTCATTGGCATTAAGTCCAAGTGGGACCAGGCCAGGGAGTGGATGCTAGCTGGCTTCATCTGATGAGGGTCTTTGATAGGTAGACCAAGCAGCCCCTGCTCACTCAGTCCTTCTCCCCCTGCACCCCATAGTATCTCTGGAGCCCCCCACCCATTTCACCCAGCTTTCCTCAGTATTTTGACTCTTCAAAACGTTGTCTGTTACTCTTAGGAACTTTTTTGTGAGAAAAATGTTATACTAAGTTGTCCAAACTTGCCTTGCTCTATTTCCCAAACCCGGTGAGTACTTGGATCAAAGGCGTGTTGCCGTCCCTCAATCCACCTGTGAACGGCTGGTGTGTTTACAGACATTGCTGGCTTGGTGCATGTAGCCAGGTGTTCTAGAATTTCTTCAGTGGAGTCTTATTTTTTTTCTCCCTTTCGATTTTATACATTTACCCCTTAGTTTATTCTCAGGTACTTCACAGTTGCTTTTTGAGGGAAAAAAAGCAAATGTCTCTGTGTTTGAATTGTCTATAGGCGTGTCTGCATTTGCCTCTCAAAGAACAAGCTTTCGAACATATTTGTGAATTTTATGTTTTGTTCTGTTTCCTCTTTTCCTCATTTGAAATTTTTTATCTTTATTAATTTCCTCCTTCTGCTCGACTTGGGTTTATTTTCAGTTCTTGTTCTATTTTCAGTTCCTTGCTTTGACGGCTTTCTGCATTTAGTTTAGTTATTTCTTGTTCAAATATGAAAACATTTCAATCTCTGGGGTGTTTTCCTTTGATGAGCACAGGCTTGGCCACAGCCCATACATCTTAATGTGGATTGTTGTTTTTTATTTCATATTGCATACACAGGCTCTAATTTTAGTTCGGGTCTATTCTTTGACTGGAGTCATTTTTTAAAGTGACTGTTAAATTTTCCAGCAGATTGGAGCTTGTTTGTTTATTTGTTTGTGTTCGCTTACCTCTTCTTTTGCTGTAAGTACAGAGAATATTATCTGTGTTGTTTCTATGTTTGAAGAGGCATCCAAGTTTTCTTTGGGTCATATATCGATGATAGATTTGTATAACTATCTGAGAATACTTTAAAACAATATTAGACCTTCTGTTTTGTTGTAGTTAGGTGCCGACCCAGAGCGACCTTATGTACAACAGAAGGAAACACAGTCTGCTTCTATGCCTCCCTCACAGCTGGTCCTCTACTACTGGTGCAGCCACAGCGTAAATCCATTCATTGAGGACCTGCCTCTCTTTGGCTGCCTGTCAACCTTACCTGGTGTTCTTCCCAGGGACTGCTCTCTCCTGACAGCACGTCCAAAGCACGTGAGACAAGGCCTCGCCATCCTTGCCTCTAAGGAGCATTCTGGCTGTACTTCTTCCAAGACAGATGGGTCTGTCCTTTTAGCGGTCCATGGTGCTTTCAGGGTCCTTCTCCAGCACCACAACTCAAACACATCGATTCTTCTTTGGTCTTTCCTGGTCAATGGTCCGGTCTTCCCTATGTATGCACATGCCCGGGAGGCAATGGAAAATGCCGCGGCTTGGGTCAGGGGCACCTGAGTCCTTAAAGTAACATCTTTGCTCTTCAATACGCTAAAGAGGTGTTGTGCAGTAGAATTACCCGATGCAGTGTGTGTTAGTCTGGGTGGACCAGAGGAACAAATTCATAGACATATGTGTATAGGAAAGAGCTTTATATAAAGAATAATTGTACATTAAGAAAACATACCAGCCCAGTCCAGATCGAGTCCATAAGTCTGATATTAGTCCATATGTCAAGTACCAGTCTGTAAATTCCTCTTCAGACTCATGCAACACATGCAATGATGCCAAATGCAGGAAGATCACAGGCCAGTGGGTGGAAAGTCTTGTGGATCCAGTGGCAGTGGAAGCGTCTTAGTGCTGACAGGGATCTCCACATAGATCCTCCAGCTCCAGGGTTCTGGCTGCATTGGCATAGCTCCGTGTGGCTTGTCAACAGGAATGTCTCACAGGGACTGAGTGAATGTCTCACCTCCACAGAGCTATTTACCTACTTAGTGCCTCCAAATGAGGTCATCCAGCTGCCACCTGATTGGCAGGCTGAACTCCACCCCGCCACTCTTTATGGTCTCAAGTTGACAACACATTATGTAACTACCACACAGGGTGTCATTTGATCTCATGACTGCTGCTTTCGTGAGCATTAGTTGTGGATGCAAGCCAAATATATATATATATATCTTTCACAACGTTAACTTTCTCTCCGATTATGATGATGTCACCTATTGGTCCAGTTGCCTTCACACTGAGTGGTAATCCATACTGAAGGCTGCCATCCTTGATCTTCGTCAAGTGCTTCCAATGTTCTCGCTTTCAGCAAGCAAGGTTGTGTCATCTACATATCGCACAGGTGGTTAATAAGCCGTCCTCCAAGCCTGATGCCACATGCTTCTTCAGATAACCCAGCTTCTCTGATGACTTGCTCCGAATGCAGATTGAATAAATCTAACGAGAGAGTACAACTCTGACGCACACGTTTCCTGGTTTTAAACCACGCCCGTGTTCTGTGCTCACAGCTGCCTGTGATCCAGGGACAAGCCCCACAGGAGCACAATGACGTGTTCTGTAGTTTGTTGCCTGTAGTTTGTTAGAGTCCACGCAGGAGAAGGCCCTGGCACAGTCAGCAAACACAAGTGACCGTTTTCCTGATATTCTCTCCTTTCAGTCATGACCCTTCAGTATCCTTTTCTGAGTCTGGCCTGAACCTCTGGCAGCTCCCTGTCAGTGGACGCTGAAACATTCAGCAAAGGTCACTTGCATGTGATCCCCATTATATTGTTCTATAGTTTGAGCGTTCTGTTGGTCCACCTCTCTGTGCCATGGACCCCGATATGGCTCTCTTCCAGTCAGTTGGCCAAGTAGCGGTTTTCTAAATGTCCTGTCACAGACGAGTGGGTGCTTCCAGCGCTTCATCAGCTCGTTGAAACATTTCAATGGGTATTCCATCAATTCCTGGAGCCTTGTCTTGGGCCAATGCTTTCAATGAAGTCTGGACTGCTTCCTTCAGTACCGTTGGTTCTTGCTCATAAGCCTCCTCCTGAAGCGGTGGAGAAGATCTGTCTGAGGGGTACAAGTTCAATATGCATCTGCATGATGCATGTATCTGCTGAATGTGTGCTAGATATTGAGAATCAGGTTAAGTTTGGAGATGGACAAAAGGGGCACAATAAGCACAGTCTGAGACACACCCCTCTCCCCACCCCAGGGCTTAGATTCTTGGGTGTGGGGCAAGGCAGTCAAAGCTCAATTCAAAGTGCTGACCAGAAAGGTGGCAAGTGACCTGCTTTAAAGAGCCCTTGGCCCCTGAAAGATGTTCTGCAGGAAGACACAACTTATCTCATTAGAGATTTCAACTCCTTTAAGACAGACTGCCTTTGAATTCTGACTCACAGAGTGACTATAAATCTTTAGGCTTTAGACAGACAGCCTTGTCTTTCTCCTTCAGAGAGGCTGGTGTCTTTGAACCACCAACCCTGTGGCTAGCAGTCTAATGCCTAGCCCACAGCGCCTCCTTTCAACTCCTGCAGATTTCCGTGTTACATGTGCTATTTAATGCACAAAGGTTCGTGAATGTTAGACCGCCATTGTGGATGCTGTATGTTATCAGGAGGAACCAGTCCTTGGAGAAGAATAACATGCTTGGTGGTTAAAAAAAAAAGGCAGGCCCGGGAGGAGAGGGACTGACGGGAGCGGCTTCCACGCTGGCCTCACACACAGCAACGTATCGGAAACCAGCAATTGACATGAAGGAGCCGTGTCTGGGCTGCCGTGTGCCTTGCAGTCTACTGCATTCCATGGTCCTTTTTGGCCGTTGGTTCCCCCGAGTTTGTGAGATGTATGCATGTGTCTGGATCTGTCCCCCTCTTTTTACAGAGTTCTCTTTGTCCTGCAGAAAGGGCACGGAAAACTTGGCACCAAATGTTCATGGAATTTTTCCATGCATTTTTTGGAATCCTCCCTGCTCCTCCCTGTATTTAGCCTTTCTTGGGGTGGCGGTTCAGTTGTACAGTCCTCACTTCCTGGTCATTAAGTGTGTTCGTTTAGTTTATTCCCAGCTGGTGCCCCTCACACGCAGCCAGCACCGTCGGCCAGCGCAGGCCTGTGTGCCAGGTGGTGTTGAGCAGGGTCCAGCCAACCTTCCAGACTGAGAAGGAGGACTCAGGAAGAAAGGCCTGGTGCTCAGCCTTTAAGAGTCGGTCATTGAGAACCCAGGGTTCATCATGGTTGGACTTACCGCTGATCCTAGGGGCGGTGCAGGACACTGGTTCTGTTCCAGCACTGACAGCACCAGGTGGGAGTTTAGGTTTGTCTCTTGGAAGCATCGGGCCAGCAGGCACGCCTTATTTTGTTTTGCTTTAATCCCAATGGAAACAACTTTAAATGTTCTTCACACTCACTACCTGTGATAGTTACATCGTCTTGTGTCAACCTGAGGGTATGAAGGTGAAAGGGTGGAGTCTAGCCTGTCAACCACAGCCTGATGGTGCGTCCTTGTGGGCATGGCCTTCTCATGAGGATTCTGGGAACATTTCTCTTTCTCCCTGGAGGTGGGCCACACATGTTCTCTGTTTCACTTTCCTGTTGTTGAGACGCTCGGAGAGTTGGAGGAGCCATGTGGAGGCCCACGCCAGCGCTGAGATGCTTCCACCACCACTGGATCCACAAGACTTTCCACCCAATAGCCTGTGATCTTCCTGCATTTGGTGTCGTTGTATGTGTTGCGTGAGTCTGAAGAAGAATTTACTGACTGGTATAGGACCGGTGGGCTAATATCTGACTTATGGACTTGATCCAGACTGGGCTGGGATGTTTTCTCAACATACAATTGCTCTTTGATATGTAAAGCTCTCTCTCATACACACGAGTGTCTCTGGATTTGTCTGTCTAGTCCACTTGGACTGGCACTCCTGGAGACACGGGAGCCTGTGCCACGCCCACAGCTATTCAACGGAGTCAGTGATGCAGGAGGCCTGGCACTGGAGTCGTTACATCTTGGGCTCACTGCGAGGTTGGCGGTTTGAAACCACCAGCTGCTCCGTGGGAGAAAGACGAGGCTTTCTACTCCCATAAGCAGTTTCCGTCTCGGGAACTCATCGGAGCAGCTCTGCTCTGTCCAGTCGCGTCACTGTGAGTCCGCATCAGCCCGACGGCGGTGAGTGTGAGCTTGCACGTCTGTCACAGCTCACGCGTAACGTCCTGAGCCCACCGTGCCCTTTACCTGAGTGAAAGCCCGCAGCTCCCGAAGGAGCCCCTGGAGGCAGGTCTGCCCTCATGCCCATTTTGCAGGTGAAGGGGCCAGCGGCAGAGAAACGGGTCCCACAGCTGAGAGGACCACCCTGAAAGCTGGCTCCGAGCTCACTCATGTGACCCTGCAGGATAGTCCTCCTGGTTCCTGGTTCCTGGCCAGGACAGCAAGGCCCTCTCACAGGGCCAGGCAGGGTGAGCCCGGTGTCCTGGTTTTCCCAGACCCCATGTGGTTGCCCAGCCCTGCGGAGGACAACATGGGGTGGTGGGTGGAGGGCGGGCGAGCTGGGGACAGTCTGGTTCGGGAGCAGGTCAGCATTGATGAGCAAAGCAGGGGCTAGGCAGTTCGTGGCTCTTTTGAGTTCCCCCGCCACCCGCCTCTCCCACACACAAAGAAATCCTGTGAGCTGCTTGTCGCCCCCCACAGTCCGGGGAACAAGGGGCCCTTCAGGGTGGGGAGAAAGAGCCCTTTCATGCCAGCCGGGGCCTTGTGGTTGGGGCCGCCCTGCTCTGTCTGCGGTTCGAGGCGGGCGGGATCGGAGCTGTGATCTGGGCAGGCCAGAGCTGGCTGAAGCTGGGCTGTGAGTTTGGGGAGCAGGTTGCTCTGAGACTGCAGGGGATGGGGGACAGTGTGTGTGTGTAGGGGGGAGTTGTTTCCAGGGCTAAGTCCTCTGTGTAAGCTCCAGGCACCCCCCACTCCTGCCTTGAAGGCAGGCTTCGGGGGGAGAGTAGACTGGAAAGCCACCCCCTACCACCTTCCCAGACCTCTCCTGACTGCCCAGTAAGAATGGCCCTGTGAGGGGCCAGGGGTGGCCCGTGGCTCAGCCCCCAGGACAGCTGAGCCCGATGGGGCAGCAGCAGCAGCAGCAGTAGCCGGCGGCTCGAATCCTCCTCTGCTGAGGTTAACTCTTGACAAGAGCTTGTGCTCATGACATGGGCAGGAGCACTGTGTGGAGTCTCTCTTGGCCCTCGGGGGTCTCTGGATACCTTCTGGGGAAGGTGGGGATGGGGGTCCCTTGACAGCTGAGCAGAGGAGGGGGCAGGCCTCATCCTGGTGGGTTCTGAAAACCTACTCTAAGCACCAGCACCAGAAGGAAGTTGCATTGGGCTGGATCTTGGGGGCCAAGGGGAAGGAGCTGCCACACGGGGCACCTCCTCTAGCCCCTCCTTCCTTCAAGCGCTCCTCTTCCTTTTGTGCCTGGCACCCCCACCCCCCCATCTTTACTTCTCACCCTCAGAACCCGAGAGCATCTTCTGTCTAGTCGGTTCTCAGCCTCACGCCCACGGGAGGCGCCTGTCTTGTTAGCTGGGGTTTTCTGCTGGTGGGAGAGGTTCTGGTGTAAAAGACCGTGTCTCCTGGGATAGGGGGGTGGGAGAGCGGTGGGCCAGCCTCATCGGGCACCCTAGATGTTCGGGTGCACACAGGGTCACTGGGAGTTGGGGCTGACTGGACAGTGGCAGTCAGACAGGAACAAGGACAGAAAGGAGGGACGCGGGATTCTCAGAACAAAGTTCCTGATGCCGGTAGAGCTTAAGTGAGAAACCACAGACCTGGGGTCCAGAGTCTGGATTCTGACCTCTGCTGGGCCGGCTCCTCCCCACAGGGACTCCCGCCAAGGTTCCGTCTCCTGGCGCCTGAGAACACCACCCAGGAGCCACCCCCCCAAAAAAAAAACTCAGGCCCAATGTCTCCACCACTCCCTTCCTGAAACCACTCCGTTGTGCTTTCTGATCTGGGATAAGGGGCGTGCTCACTCCTGTGGTCACTGGCTGACTGTCAGCTCATGGGCCCGAGGTCCCCACTCACTGTCATGTGCCCCTGAACAGACCCTAGAACTTGCCCTAACCCCTGAATTCTTAGCAGCAGAGACTGCAAGATGTTGGTTTACAATGAAGCAGCACCATGACGGGGCAGCTCTGCTAATGAGCCCCTGGGTGCGAAGTCACAGGGACTTAAAAAAGACTTTATCAACGTGTGCTGGTTTTCCGGAGGGAGGCAGGACTCCCCTACTAGGATCCAAAAGGCCATGTGAACTGACTTTGAATCTGGCTGGCTGCATTTCTGCCCTCGGGCCACAGGGGCGGCGCTGGAGAGAGGATGTTCCCAGGGAAGTGGTGTCTCTAGTGGTTCTACGGTAGACTGTTGGCTCCATTTGGCTGCGTTCTCTTCACCCATCCAAGACCCACCAACCACCAGTGTGCTTGGATGGCATCTTCACAGTTAGAGGTCAGAGAGGGAGAGGGTTCTGTCTCCACACTGACCTCCTCGGGCCCCTGAGGCCGACTGCCACAGGCAGAGGTCAGACATGCCCCCACCTCCAGCCCCTCCACCTTATCCTGCCGACTCTCTTCCTTCCCACAGTACCCCTGCTTTTCAGCCCGGTTCTGTAATTCACTGCAATGGCCACACAGACTCACAGGTGAGGCTCACAATTATGGGGGTTATGAGGGAGGTCAACAGGTTGCAATTCAGGTGGGAAAAACTCAGGATACTGTTGTTCAGTCCGGACAGTTTCTGTTTGGCTGTGTCCACAGACAGACCCGTCTCAGACCCTCATCCTCTTGATCCGACCTCAGCCCTACTCTGGCAATGCCAATAAATACCCAGAGGGCATGCCACGCCACTCTACGTTTCCATCCAAAGACACCGGGCTGCAGCTCCAGCTCTGTGGGTCAGCAAACTCAGCTCCCCCAATTAAAGTGCCCACAGGTACACTACTCCGCAAGCCTGCCGCAAAGCACGCAGCTTTACTAGCTCTGTGGGCTGGGAAGTCCACTGCTCTGTCTCATCCCCTGGTTCCTGGTCCTACTGCTTCTCCTCTGGGGTCACAGCGTCTCCCGGACCAAGGAGGGTCAATGTGCCAAGATCTCAGGGTCCAAAGGACAAGCTCCACTCCTGGTGCGCTCTTGCTGTTAGTGAGATTCCCCCTTCCTGCTTCAAAGAGGGCTCATTTTAAACCCAGCAGGATGGCACCCCCGTTAACAATCACTCAATGATTAATCACATAATTCAACCAGTAATTCAACCCACCTTCTTACCCAGCCCCACCAGTAAAACGAAGGTCATTTGGTGACAATAACAAAGGCTATGACCAGAGGAGCCATGTGAAATCACTCACCGTGTTGCAGGGAGGTCGGGCTGGGCTAGACGTAGTCTTCCCAGACCGACTGGGGTGGGACTGGGGGTGGGGGTCGTGATCAGCTGGGGCCACATATCAGCAATTCAATCCAATAACATCGCTGAGTGTCGGCTGTGTTCTGGATGCCTTAGGTGAAGAAGGTGAGACAGAGGCCTCCGACCAGGCCCTGCCCCCACGGAAGGCACCGGTCAGTAGAGGAGATGGACAGGTACGACACACTTCCATAAAGGTCAGAGGAAAAGGTCGGGAAGTCCAGATTGATGGAGCCCAGAGGGCTGTTGCAGGGAGAGGGTCATGTGAGTGGGGCCTCAAGGGATGAGTGGTCGATTGCCCTCTCCCTGTGCAGAGCAGGGCAGCGGAGAAAGCACTGACACAGCCCAGTGAGCACTGCTGGTGGATGCAGACCTCAGGGGTGGCCGATGACAAGGGCAGCGGTCAGAAACCGCCAACCTGCCCCACAGGAGACATGAGGCCTTCTGCTCCCAGAAAGGGCTACAGTCTTGGAAACCCCACGGATGGCTCTCCCCTGTCTTACAGGCTTGCTGTGCGTTTGGGGAACTTTCTGGACCATGTGTGAGCCACTCTCCTGGCCCCGGTGAGTAGGACAGGCCGTGAAAAAGACAACACTGCCTGCCACTGCAGAGCCACTCTAGAGAGATCATGAACACAGAGTCCACCCCGGGGAGGCCAGCCAGCGAGAAGAAATCATCAGGGGTGGGATGGGAAGTGGCAGTCTGGCAGGAGGATGCTGCGAGTCAAACAGCTTGATGAGGGGAAGCTGCTAAAGGGCTTGCCTGGTTGTGGGGTGGGGCTGGGCTGGAAAGAAATGGTCTTGGAAATATGATACTGACAGAGAAGTAGAGATGCACACGTTGTGTGTTGGCAACAACTTTAAAGGTCCAGGGGGAAATAGGGAGGCTGAGAAAAGCGTGGTGAATCCAGGAAATTTTTCAAAGAGAGAGGAAAAGCAAAATATGGGGAAAATGCCATTAGGCGGCCAGGATAGACAGATATGTTATCAAGCAGATGGGGATCTAAAGACGCCCAGATTTGATGAAAAAATTGAAAACCAGCTAATTGTTGACAAGAGACCGTCTTGGAATAAAATGACCAAGAAAGGTTCTAAGTAAAAGGATAGGCAAGAATATGCTGGGCAAAGAAGAAAACAACAACAAAAAGTTGGACTAGAAATGCTAATACCAGGTCCACTAGATCTGGAGGCCAAGAATGATAAACGATGAAAATAAGAGTATCTTCTGTTGACAAGACCCACCAAGAAGACAGGAAGACTCAACTCACTGCCATCAAGTCAATCCGACTCAGTCAATCCAACAGGACAAGGTGGACCTATCCCCGTGCGTTTCTGAGGCTGGAACTCTTTATGGGAAGCCAGAGCCTTCTCTTTCTCCCAAGGAGCGACTGCTGGATTTGAACTACCGACCTTGCAGTGGGCAACCCAACCAGTAAGCACTGCACCTCCAAGGCGAAGCATGCGATTTTAACCCACCACACAGCATTGCAAGGATCCCTGGCGGTGAGCCACGGTTACGTGCTTGGCCCTTCACAGAAGGGTCTGCAGCTGGAACCTGCACGGTAGCTCAGAGGAAGGAGCCCTGGCCACCTGCTTCCTGTAAAGACAAGGGCCAAGAAAATCCCCGGAGGCAGTTGCACGCTGACGCATCAGGTCCGCTAGGAGTTGGAAGCCAAGTCGGGAGAGCAGCATCCGACAGCGATGCGTTGCAGATTTCCACAAAACATCATCACCACAGGCGATGAGCACATTCCCCTCTCCTACTTTGATGGGTGATGTGGACAAAGAAGCCAAGGATTTGTGTAACACAAGTCTGTTTCACTAACTAGAAACAAAACTGTACCAAAAGGCAACCTTCTTCTCCTGGGCCCAGGGGACTTTCCCAATGGATCGTCAGACATTTGGCTCACCAGTAGGGCTCCCGGCTGCCATGAGGAGAAACCCTTAATTCAATCCGGTTTAAGGAAGGAGGAAATCTGGGAGCCACGTCTGGCAGTCTGGGAAGGATGGACATCATCGGTCAGCAGGAAGTGGAAAACAATCGGGGAGGGAGGCAGTCTCTCAGGGCCCGGGTCCCTTCCATGTTTTCACCCTGCCTTTTGTGATACACCCTAAAGCAGTGGCGACTGGGACAGGAGCCCCCTTCTCTGTATCTGCTGGGCGATTTCGCATCCAAGCCTGAGACGGGGCCAATTGATGTCAGCACCCACCTTTGAGTCAAGGGGATGTACGAATTGCCGTCAACCTGGGATTCCTGTGGTAAGAAGAATGGGATGGTGATTGGTTGAGACTGGACCCGGGATGGGCTCAGCTTCCCCTGAGTCCTGGGCCACATGGGGGAGAGCAGAGTGGGGTGGGAATAGGGACTGGGAGAAGGACAGTGAACAGGAACTAACAGAGCCCATTTCTTGGGACAAGAAGAAGTTGCTAGCAAATTCCAGAGAGGCAATCACATCCAGGTCATGCAGCCTGCAAATCACGTTTCACGACGTGATTAGAAATGGGAGTGTGACTTCTGACTCTGTTGTCTAATGCTATTATCGTAACTGTAATACCACAAGTGGGTGACTTTAAGAAAAAGAAGTTTGTCTTTTCACAATTCAGGAGGCTAGACGTCTGAATGCATGGGGCCAACCCTAGAGAAAGGCCCTCTGTCAGCTCTGGGGAAGATCCTTGGCCTTGGTGATCTTCACGTGGGGTGGCATTTATCTCCTCCTCGCTCTTTTAACTGACTCGACACAGATACACCCCGTATTAGTGCTGTCTCATAAACACAACAAAGAAAAAACCATTCCCAAGTGGAGTGATAAACATAGGTGTATACAGATTAGGACTTGCAACACATATTTTGGGAGGCATAATCCAACCCAAAGTAATACGCCTTCAGTAAATCACACAAATCTTAAGTGTAGATTCTGATTAATCTCCACGCAGGTAAAATCACCTGGAGGGAGGTAGAGACCATCGTCCCCTGTGGCTCCCACATGCCCCTCCCGTCAGGAGCATTCACTAGAAGCAACTTTTCTTCCCACTGCACTCAGCCCAGACTCACCTGCCCTCTTCTCTCCACAGAATTATACAGCACGTTGCCCACGGCACCTGCCTCCTTTTGCTGGACAGGATGTAAGGGCTATCATAGGCACCAGTCTCATTTACTGTTGTATAGTATTCTTTTGTATGGATTTACCACAATTCAAATATGCTTTCTCTAGTTGATAGATCATTCAACTGGAAGATTTTAGAACCTATTCCCAGAAGCGATTTTTAGATCGGAGGAATAAAACCCTCTACGGCAGGCTCTCTAGGTGGTAATACATAGCAGCAACACCTTGGAGGCAGCCAAAGCCATAGTCAAAAGGATGTAGCCAAACAGATAGCCAAAGAGCTTTTACTATTATTTAAAGAAAAGAATAATTGAATATGATTGAAGCGATCATTCAACTGAAGGACATAGAAAAGTTCAATATAATACATCAGAGAACAAATGCTATTACTAGATATTAATGCAAAAACTGGAAAAACCAGCAAAGCAGATAAATGAAAGAGCCAGTTATTTTAAAAAACTAGCAAAAATAGAAACCCTTTCTTAAATCTGTACAGTAAAAAGCCTAAAGCAAATATCTTGAAAATTGAAATTGAGGAAAGATCTTCAAAACTGCTATCAACAAGACTTTTTTAAGTTTTAAGAGAATTTTTCTTTAAGTCTAGTGAAAAGATAGATGTTTCTCGAAGATCTACTCAAGAAAACATGAGGAATTGCCTGAATAAACCAACAACCATAGAAGAAACTTAAAATTTTGTCAAATATCTATCAGGAAAAAAAATCCTTTAGCTGAGCTTGGCTTTATCTGAGTTCAGATTAATCTTCAGAATAGGGTAATTTCATTTAAACTTTATCAAACTATTAAAGAAAAAAAGAGAAAGAAAAATATTCTCAATTAATTTTGAGGCTGAGAAATTCTCTTCACTGAACTTAGAATGTGGGCTCACAAATTGAACCTGCTTAGCCAAGTTGGGGTAAGGGGAGGACACTTCAGGACTGAGCTCTGACCCAAGTATTTCCATGTGAGGAGATGGATTCCGGTTTGCCTGATCTGACATTTTAAAGGGAGCCAGAAACCGAGTGTTTGTGTTTCCTGATTTTCCTATGCTGGCAGTGAACACATATTTTTCTAGCACCCTCCGTGGGCCAAAATCGAATCTGTGAACTGGATTTGGCTAGCATTTTGAAAACTTTATTAAAATGGACGTGGGCCAATGATTTGAAAAGAGGAATCAAAAGAGGAGCCGACGTCCTCACGCTCTAAGTTTTGATTTCTCGGAAAAGAAACTCTTCGCTCAACTCAATAGAAATATGAATAGAAACCGCTATCAAGATATTCTCCATCTTTCTACTTTGCACAGGGTTTTTGCAAGTCAGCGCAGATTTTACACGTGTGGCACATTTCACGGTGGGGGCAACATTTCCATCAGGATGCTTGTCTGGATTGAGGTTTCCCAAAGTTTGCAGTTGCAAAAGTAGACTCACCTGCCCAACACTTCCAGACAGACCTAAGAGTTTCCGGTAACTGGATCGTATGTTTTTGAAAATGGGGTGCTGGTGGATCAGGTGCCGCCAAGTTGGCGATCCCACACACAACAGAAGGAAACAGCCGGGTCCTGCGTCACCCTCGCAATGGTATCGTGTTGGATCCCGTTGTTACAACTACGGTATCAATCCGTCTCCTCCTCGAGGGTCTTGGTGTCCGTCTGCAGGGACTGGCTTGTCCTGATGACATGTCCAAAGATACAGGAGAGGAAGTCCCACCACCCAGGCCTGTAAGGGACCTTCTGACTGCTCTCCTGGTAAGCCAGAGTTGTTTGTTTCTCTGCAAGTCCGGCATGCATTCACGATGACAATGAACTCATCTCTTCCTGAAGAGTTGACTTGACTTTGAAACAGAAGCCTGCCTACTAGTTTCAAAACACAGCTTAAGTCAACTCGCTAGCTCTTGTGCTGACTCAAAGTGCCAGTATGGAACATAAAGGAGCGTGGGCTGAGTGGAAAAGCAGGCTTCAACTCATCCGTATCAGCAAAGCCTTCTTAAAAGGCTTCTTGTGTTTGCAGCCCATGTGCATAAATAAGGCCAGCGAGTAAAAGCTCAAGTTGGCTCGTGTTAGAAACCCATGTGAAAAA
The DNA here is from genome assembly GCF_000313985.2 of Echinops telfairi. NCBI lineage: Eukaryota > Metazoa > Chordata > Mammalia > Afrosoricida > Tenrecidae > Echinops > Echinops telfairi. The sequence goes on from NW_022111313.1 coordinate 1,085,645, forward strand.
TCGATATTATTGATTTGTATTATGAAAGATTCACATCTCAACATACATTTTTGTACCCATTTAGCTAGGTTACCCCTTTTGCTACCCCACCCCAAGCCCACCCTCAAAGTTTCTGTTCCTTGGCACTTGAAATGCAGCTTGTTCCAGTGAGGAAACTTAATCAAGCTAAAATTTAAAAAAAATTGTGGGGGGTCTTTGATTATTAACTATTTGGTAGGTATGCTCTTTGTTGCCAGGAATTCTTGAATGAGAGCAGCATATCTTTGCCAGACTCTCCCGTGACTCAACCAACGGAGCCCAGGACGCCTCCGATCATCGCATGCATTGTCTTCTTCTCTGAAAAGTTTCATTAATGAATCATTGTCTTTGCTCATAAACGCTGAGTGGGTTTAACAGCCATATCCACGCCACCTTTCAGAATCCGCTCCAGAGAACGGAGCTGGGGCACAGAGGGAAGCAGAGGCCTGCTTTACAGTGGTGACCGGCCCGCGCCTCTCGCGCCCATCAGAGCTGAAGCCAGAGACTGCACGGCGGGAGGCGTGGGGTCCTGTAGCTGGATCATTAGCTACCATGATGGAGATGAGTTTTCTCATTTCTCGCTGGGATTCTTTATTTTCCTTTTTTGACAGATGTGAAGGATTCAGAATGATCCCTGCCATGAGTTTTTATTTAAGCCAGGAATTAACCACATTTCTTTGTAAATTTGGAAATTCCTTGATTCAAAGTATGCATTGGGCCCGCAGCCTATCTGAAGCTCAAGCAAAGTAGCTGCAATGTTTCAAATCATCAGTTGATCTTTTTATTTTTACAAAGGCCTTGAAGTCTATGATCCCCCCACCCCATTTTTTTTATTTGGTGATGGAAGATTTCCTATTATATGAAATACCTTTTTTAGTCTTTAATGTTCTAATGTTTATGTTCTAAAATTGTAACTGAAACAGTTAAAAGTATAATCTCTCCATTTAAAAATAGTTTGCGTTTGGTGTGTGTGTGTGTGTGTGTGTGTGCAAGCGCACACGTGCAAGAATTCAAGGCATTTATAGCCAAAGTTACACATCCTATTAGATGCTGTTTGTTTATTTTAAAAATGTTTTTGCTATTTTATTCCGATTCCAGTGGGCTTACATTGATCGCTGAGAAGAAAGTTCACTGTGCACCTGCTAACACAGTGCATTACTCTGCACTTCATTCATCTGACCCAGCACTTAAAGAATTTTGTTTCTTCCTGCTGGGAAGCCTGTTGTCATTTCCTTCATCATGAAATTCGTGATGTCTTGGGACTTTTCTACTAGGTTCTGCATATCTTCATTAAATCTGGAAATATGCCACACTGACTTTTCTTTTTTAACTTAAAAAGTGATTTCTTTCCCTGAGTCACGGAGTCCTGCAGTTGCCTCGGGTAGAAGTGGCTCGGTCAGTGTCTGAGGCTGTGACCCGTCCTGGGGAAAGTGGGTCCAACTGCTGACCCTGTGGCTAGCAGCCAAAGTGCAACCCTTTAATCCTAGGAAAGTTAACTTTTCATCAGAGTTTCGATTTCATTCCCCTCATGGTTGACTTGAACAGCTCTGGCTTGTGCTTGTTGCGTAAAACATTGAAAGGCACACATTGTAATGTGGCCTTTGTGCAGAGGAAAGAGCCAGCCCACGGGATCCACCCTTGGGCACCAATGAGATGGCGATGTGTTATGTGTAACGCTGGCCTGGCAGTGCAGCTGTACTGGATGAGATGCAGCAGTCAAAGTCAAGTGTAGAGGTGGGGGACAGAAGAATGGGCCACCCCAAGTGTAGGGGTGAGGGGCGAAGGAATGGGCCACCCCAAGTGTAGTGGTTGGGGCCAGAGGAGTGGGCCACCCCAAGTGGTGAGGGTGAAGGGCAGAGGAATGGGCCACCCCAAGTGTAGCGGCGGGGGGCAGAGGAATGGGCCACCCTAAGTGTAGCGGTGGGGGGCACAGGAATGGGCCACCCCAGATGCCCATGTCCTCACCCCTGGAACCGCTAATAGCTGGCATAGCATGCAAGCAGCACAGAGTAGGGTGTCCCCACCCCACCCCAATTATCTGAAACTTGTTTATGTGCCGCCAAAGCATGAAAGTCAGTTTCAGTTTTACTGTCCCTCCGTTTGTCCCGTGTTTAGATCTGATCCCTAGGAAAACTAGAGGGTTTTCCAGGCTACGACCCCTCTCTTGTTTATTTCCTCTCTTCCCCTTCCATGTGCGGCGTGCGAGGCATGTGAGGAAGAACACGCCACACACGGTGGCTGGGCTCGTGGCCTCAGATCAGTGGCAGTTTCCCAGGAAAGCCTCCATGGAGGTGACTCCTCCTCCTCCTCCTCCTCCTTATCCCACCCCCACCCCTCTTAGCCTCCTCATGGCCTTCAAATCTTTCCTTTGGTGTGAAAGCCATTTTTCTTGTTTCCTCCCCTTATAATCATGTTGCGGGAAACGCTTCTCTTCATGAGATTGAGTAGCGTTGCTGAGCAGCAGGTCTTCCAAGCCTGCCGTGTCACGGGTGTGTGACAGTCCCATCACTGTGTTTTGGGGAGGGGCACGTAATATTCCTTTGGGGGTCGGGTCCAGAGTCTATTTGTGCATTCCTCCACTGGCAGTGTGGGTGGTTTCCAGGTGGTTTAAGGAACCGAAGTGTAGGGTCTCCCTGTGTTGAGGCCGGGAGTCTGAATTCAGGACATGTTCGGGGCAGGTCTCTGTTCCAGGGGAAGATCGGGTGGCCTGGGCTCCCTGAATGATGGACGTAACCCTGGCTACCCCTCTTCTCCGTCTCTCGCTCACATGGAGCGAGGGCTCACCCTACTCTAGCACGACCTCATGGGAACAGATAACATTTCCAAAGACACTATTTCCAAACCAGGACTTTGATCCAGTCCAATGCCAGGCCAACTCTGTACTGAGGTCACATTCCCACCCCAGATGGAATGAGGCAGAATTTACATCCTCGCAAGATCCCCACGCGATGCCTGTAGATCCCCAGGTGAGCCTGCGGCACACAAGCACCACATGGGGATTTTGTTAAAACCAAGCGTATTGCTGACAAGTGGATTCTGACTCACGATGACCCTATAGGACAAGGTAGAACTGCCCCCATCAACTC
>NW_022111313.1:1089697-1091047 GCF_000313985.2 Echinops telfairi
TCACGGCACCACCAAGGCTTCTCCTAGAAGCTAAGGGCAGCAACAGGAGCAAAGGGAGGTTCTGGGACCAGGAGCAGAGAGGGCTGCAATTGGAGAGAGTGGCCCAGGGATTGGATGCTACTTGGAAGGGGCAGCAGGGACTTTGGCCGAGAAGATTTGTCTGCAGTGTTCTTTCTGAGTCAATCCCCATGTGGAACCTCATCTCTCCCCTCTCCTTGTCTCGCCTCCTCTCTTCCCCCTCCCCTCCTAGCTTCTCCTTTCTCTCCATCTCCCCTTTCCCCTCCGCCTGCCTTTCTCTGACTCTGTTCCCTCAATCTGTCCTTGCTCTCATGGTGAGACAGCAGAGCGAGGACACCACCCTTTTCTGTTTATTTCCTGCTTAAAACTCCAACCAATTGTTTGTTTTCGCTATCAAATAACCTGTGTTTACTGAAAACATCTGAAATAGAGCATAAAAAAGAAAATCAAAGCCACCTGCAATTATTTTTGTGAGAGAAAGAAAAACACCCTTCAAATTCAGATGTATTTGTTATGGGGTGTGCGTGCATGTGTGTGTGTGTGTGTGTGTGTGTGTGTGTGTGTGTGTGTGTGTGTGTGTTAGGGTGGGGTCTCTAGGGAAGCAAAACTAGTGGGAGAGATTCATGTATACATACACAAATACATATATAGTGTGTGTGTAATATATATGGATTTTAGGCCAATAAATGCCTCACATGGTTGTAGAAATGGCTAAGTCCAGTCTGGCTCCAGTCTGGGGTCAGCTGTTAAAGTGGAGACTTCTCCTGCAGGGCCGATGGACCAAGGAGCAGGAAGATACACCAGGAAGACCACAGGCTGGAGGCTGCTGCGTCTAACGAATCCAAGGTCAACCGACAATAAGGCAGCTCACTGATATCTCCTGGGGTCAGCAGACACCATGGCTGGTCCATGAGCCAGACGCAGGATCTAGCCCAGCTAAAGAGGAGCTGGCTTCTGCAGTGTCAGTTTACACGAGGAGGAGGCTGCACTCACCACAGAGGGAACAGTATGGACAGGCCTGGATCCAGAAATGTGGATCAGGAGCAAGGACTGCTGCCCCCTCTCCATCCTGCTTCCCTCACAGGGGTCCCATTCCCTGTGCCCCAGCCCCATTCAAGGTGGGAACAGAGCTCGGCCTCCTGTGGCTGCAGACTCTCACTCCAGGGCTTAGGGCAACTCTTCCCCAACAGTTCCTGGAAACGTCCCAGGGAAAACACTCATTGGACCGAACGGTCCATGCCTACTCCTGAGCCAATCACTGAGTTGGATCTGATTGGGAGAGCCCTTCAGAGGCTGATGGGCCAGGTCCCTGCCGAAGACCTAGAGTTCAGA
>NW_022111313.1:1091904-1093231 GCF_000313985.2 Echinops telfairi
TTCCCTCCTGGTATCGCCACTGTCACCTATTAGGGGCTCTTACATCTCTTATCACAATCCATACATTCATTCAGGGTGTCAAGCACATTTGCACATATGCCGCCATCATCATTTTGAAAGCATTCTCTTCCCACCTGAGCCTCGATATCAGCTCCCCATTTCTTCCCTCTCCCTCCCCCGCCCACCCTCCGTTGTTCATCCCCCTCAGAGGGGGTTATAGGCTGATCCGTGTGATCAATTCCTCCTTTCTTCCCCCACCTTCCCCTAATCCTCCAGGTCTCTCCATTCTCAAACTCTTGGGGTTTCTTGGGGAGCCTGGTGGTATCATGGGTGACGTATTGAGCTGCTAACAGCAAGGAGAGAGGTTCGAAACCACCAGCCGCTTCACAGGAGAAATACAAGGCTGTCTGCTCCCATGGAGATTCACAGTGCTGGAAACCCACGGGGGCAGTTCTACTCTGCCCTATGGGGTGCTGTGAGTCGGAATCCACTCGATGGCAGTGAGTTTGAGTTTGGGGGTTTTGCGGAGTGTGACCCGAGTAAGCTCTTTCTCATCAATTGAAGAATAGAGGTGCCTGGGGAGAAAGGCCTGGCATTGAACTTGTGAAGACCCTGGGAGCCCAGCTGTCCTGACGCAGCCCTCTCTGAGAGGGGTCCTCCCTGGGGAGGGTGACTCTGAGCTTCCAGGTCACCAGCAGGTGGCAGGGAGTGGGGTGTGGTGTGGAGATGGGTGTGCCCTTTGGGAGGGTATCTATTTGGGGGCACTGCTCTGTCCATGTCTCCTGCCTCCTTCCCCTCCCCTCCGCTTCCTCTTCTTCCCCCCTCCCTCTATCTCCCCTTCCCTCTCCCGCAGCCCTCTACCTCCCTCCCACCCAACCCCACGATCTCCCCTCCCTTCCTCCACCTTCATTTTCTCTCCTCTCTCCCACCCTCGCTCTAGCTCCCCTTCCCTTCCTCTCCCTCCCACTCCCTTCCTCTTCCTCCCCCCCTCCCTCTTTGCTCTGCTTCTTCCCCTTCATTTGCTGTTAGAAACAGCAATCAACAACACTCGCTGCCTCGAGTGGACGTCCACTCCCGGCACCCCTATAGGACAGGGTGAGCTGCCCCGTGGGTTTCTGAGACTGTTTCCCGAGTAGACAGTGCCGTCTTCTCCTGCGTCATTTGCTGTTATGAATCCTGAAAAGTTCACTGTTCTGAGAGGATTTGAGATCTCCCTCCTCTCACAGAGCCCTCGGGCTTGGGCAGGGCACACTAAGGGCAGGTGGGAGGCAGACAGATTGTCCCAGAATCATCTTCGGTGAGAATCCCTTTGCAGCACAAACCGAGG
>NW_022111313.1:1094136-1099210 GCF_000313985.2 Echinops telfairi
GAATTAAGCTGGCTCTTTCTCTAATGAAACTGACTCCAGGGCCCCGAGCGCCAGGCTTGTACATGCCTCTCAGGAGAAGCAGTGAGGAGCGATCCTGCAGTGGCCTGTTCCTAACCGGGCCACCCCGATTCTCAAGCCTTCAGCCTGGCTGTAAAGCAACGTCCCATGTAGGGACTCCTGCCTGGCCTATAGGAGGTGTTTAAGTATTTTTGCATTTATGAGAAAATGACTGTGAAGGTCAGGCTCAAAAAGCCCCACGCTGACACTCCTTGCTGCCAAGTGGATTCAGACTCTAGCAACCGTAGGGGACAGGGCTGGAGCTGCCCCTGTGGGCTTCCAAGATGGTGGCTCTCTGGGAATAGGCAGCCTCATCTTATGACCTTGGAGCAGATGGTGGTTTCGAACCTCTGACCTTGTGACGAGCAGCTTAAGACGTCACTCATCACGCCACCAGGCTCCCCAAGAAATCCCAGGAGGTGGCGCTTTGTAAAAGTGGCTCAAGTCCTGGCCCCAACGGTGGCTGCAGAGGGCGGGGCAGAGGTCTGTGAGAACATGTGCTCATCTCCAACCCCACCCTGTAAGGGAAGCCACACTTGGGGGCGTGGTAGAGACTGGGAAAGTCTATGTCCCTGGCTGCTGCCATTCCTGTGCCACAGAGGAGCCAACACGCGACACAACTGACCCAGCGGACCCGTGAAGGTCTCGAGACACGTCGCCAAGGTTCTGATCTCTTAGGGTCCCCCAGTTCGTTGTCATGAGGCAGCACTGAGCATATCACCACTCAGCAAGCCCGGGCACAGCTAACAAAGCACTGCCTGCGCCGCACCGTCCTCACAAGCGTTGCATCTCACTGGGGTCTTGCTCCTCTTTGCTGACCCCTCCTTTACGAGCATGTTCTGTGTGGACTGCTTCCAAGACAGATGTCTTTGTTACCTCACTGTATCTCCTGGAAGAGGCTGGGTGCTTGTCTGAGTTCCCTTGAGTTGAGGAAACGAAACGCTACAAATAGGTGGCAGGGCAAGTGGAAGGTCTGTGTCATTACGCATTATGCGCGTCTGCTCCTGGGTGATCGTCACGCGGCTCAGATCTCTCTTCTCCCCTCTCTGCGTTTTTTGATGGCACGTTGAATCTCTTTTCAAGTCTCCAAAGAGATCAACTTGGTGCTGCACCTGGTCAGGGGACACCCAAGCCAATTGGCACCGCATACCTAGTCTGCCGCGTTGACATCCTGCTCTGGGAGGGAGGGTCACTGGGGTCTTAAAAGCTCACGAGCAGCTGCCTCCTTCTATCTGGAGGAAAGAAGAGTGACAAACCTAGAAGACACACAGACACAAGGAATTCAACAGATGGATGGACCACGTGAGCACCAGTCTTCACAAGCTGGAGACCAGAAAAGCTAGATGGTGCCCGCTTCCCCACCAACCGCTCTGAAAGGGATCACGTAGAAGCTTCTGGATGGAGAGGGAGAAAGGTGAGATGGGACTCAAAGTCACGGAGGAGGCCATGCTTGTTGGTTGCAGAGATGGGTGGACACAGGTTCCCCAACTATTTGGCCTACACCCGCTTGTCAGAAAAAAAGGAAAACATCACTCGGCATCCTCCTGGCAGTGCAAAACGTTTGTACCATAGCCCATCATCCAGGATAAAGTGCAGGGATCTGCTCCTCTAGTCCCTCTGGACATCCAGCTTCCCCCCCCTCCCACCCCCTCGGGGAACAGAGGGACCATCGCCCTTGCCTGTGGTCGGTCCTTGGTCACTGTTTAAGTCTGCAACTGGACTCACACCACGGCTCAGTTTTCGGACGAACCGTAGGAGGGAGCAAGGGCCCCGATGAGGCGTACACGCCTTAGAAGAAGTGGCGGCAGCCTTTGCTTGGGGCAGAGTTTAGCGGGAGTAGAACAAGGAGGCACACGGAGGCAGGGAGCACAGGAGGGGGTGGGGTGGGTGGTGCTGCATTGTGGGGACCGCCGTGACGGACAGGAGACAGAAGGTGTGGGCCTTGACGAAGGGAGCCCAGATGATCTGTTCCGTGGACCTTCACCCCCTTCACGGTCACAGGTTTCAAAACAGAGCAACTAAAATGTAGCAGAAAATAAAGCGAGAAGTTGGCTCAAGACAGGAAGCTGTCGAACATAACAGACACACCCATACCCACATAGGGTTGTAACTTTAGGGTGTGTGTGTGTGTGTGTGTGTGTGTGTGTGTTAGGATATACAGTACCTCCCAAAGGGAGGGGACACCGTGCTTTGGTGTTTTGGGTGTCCTGTGTCTCGATGGACCGTGCGGCTTTCAGCCTGTACAGTAGATGAGCCGGGGCGCTGTTTAAGGGCGCGATGAAATGACCCGGGCACAGCACCAGGCAGGGACGAGGTCAGGGCGCAATGGGCCCTCACTGTCTCTGCAGCAACGGCCCAGACGCAGGTCTTTCTTGACTGTGTCCTTCCTGATTTCTCCTCTCCCCCCACCCCCACCCGCACCCCACCATCCTAGCTCCCTCCTTCCGCCCTCCCTGCCCTTTGGTTCTGCTGAGCGAGCCTCGGGCCGCATTCCCAGCCCAGTCTCCTCCTTTAAAGAAACCGCAGAGCTCTGAGTGGGCTCCCGAATGTCCCCAAAGTTGGGGGCTGACATGCTGCCACCGCCCACCGAGTAGCCCCCTACCCCTCGTCCCTGAGCCCTGACTCCATGTTTCGCTCCGACACACTCCAGACTTTGCCAAGGGTGCTGTCCTCCGCAGACAGACAAGCTGCTGGGCCCGGTGCTGGCCTGGGTGAGCCCGAGACGGGGGAGAAGTCAGAGGCGCTGCCCTGGGGACTGGCACTGCCCCGCACTGATGTCACCACAGCCAGATGTCAGCAGACTGGCAGCCTCTGGTGGGGCTGGGGGATGAACTGGGGGTTTTCATTTGCCGTTGTTGCTCAGTCAGGAGAAACCGTAAAAGCACCGGGGAGGCACATCCCAGAGAGTGGACGTGTACAGACAGGCTTTAACTCAGCCAGTCCCCATCACAGTGCCCGTGTGTGAACTTTGGCTGACGCCTCCTGGTGCCCACCATCCAGGGCCTGCGAGGAAGCTGGGGGCAGCCAGGCTGCACTGGGCTGGCTGGTCTGTGACCCCTCTCTGCCAGGCTAAGTGCCTTGACAGCCATGTTGCCCTCCGAGCCTCAGTTTCCCCCTTTGAAGCCTGGGTAATAATAGTGCTTAGAGGAGCCCTAGTGGTTTTGTGGGTTATGATACACTGGGCTGCTCACTGCAAGGTCAGCAGTTTGAAGCCACCAACTGCTCCTAGGGAGAAAGATGAGGCTTTCTACTCCGCTAAAGAGTTACAGTGTCGGAAACCCACAGGGACAGCTCTACCCTGTCCTATAGGGTCCCTGTGAGTCCTGATCCACTGGAGGGCAGCGAGTTTGGTTTTTTGAGTTGTATGGTCCTTGTAAGAGCCTGGTATAGAGGAAACAATCGCGCCTATTAGTAGCGATTGCTATTTAGTATTATTATCATTCTAAGCCCAAGATCAGCCTGAATGTGGAACGTGTGCTCTGCGTCTTCCCAGCTGGTCTGTTTTCAGCTCACGGAGAACACTGGAGAGACCGAGTAGAACTGCCTCACCAAGGTTCTAGGTGTTCATCCGTATGGGGCAGATCCCCAGGTCTCCTCTGCTGCAGAGCCCTGGCTGGGTTTAATCCGCCGACCTTTGAGTAGCAGCCCTGCTGTGGACTTTTGCACCCCCGGCCTCCTGTTAAACCCACTGCAAGCAGGCCTCCGCTTGGCAGGTCTGTGAGCGCCCTGGGGGAGCGTGCTGGTCCTGGGTGGACCTGTCCTGGGCGGACCGAGCCTGTCCGCGGCACTTTTCCCAGCGGCGTGTGCTCACGTCTCTGCATCCCGTTTTGGTTCTTCTCACCGGATTTCCAACGTTGTCATCATGCCGCTGCACAGGTCAGAGAGGGTACAGAGCCATGTCAACATCACCGTCTGTGCTGTGGGAGCGGAGCTGGCAGGGTCTCTGAGGCCGGCCGGCCCGCCTACCTGCCTGGGCTGGTTCCTGCACCCTGGCCTGGCTCCTGAGTCAGGCTGTAAAGCAGCATCCTCCTCCCCATTCAGCCCAGCGCATAGACAGGTGGTTGATCATGTAGTGGATTACACATCGAGCTACTCACCACGAGGTCAGTGGTTCAAAGCCACCAGCCGCTCCACAGCCGAAAGAGGAGGCTCCTACTCCTGTAAAGATTAAAGGTCTCAAAAACTCACAGGAGGTTCGTTCTGCCCTGTCTTGCAGGGTCGCTATGAGTCGGGGTCGACTGGACAGGGGAGGGTCTGGTTTCGAGTGGAGCTCCCAATCAGACCACTCGCTGGTTGCACGAGGCACCGGAGACTTGTGGCTGCTGCCCAACACCCACGAGGCGCCCCAGAATAGCCTCCGAGTCATCTTCAGTGCAGCCCCGTTTAACAGAACAGCCTCAGAAACAGTCCTTTCCCCTTCGTTGAACTTACTGTCACACGCAGATGCCCACAAGGGGTTGGAAGGGCTTCTGGCTTTCGGCTGCACACCCTGTAATAATCCTATTTCTTCCCGTGCGGTGAGGGCCTCCTCCCAGTGGCCTGAGCACAAGTCTTTCTGTGGTGCTTGGTAGCTTTCAGTGTGTAAATCCTGCCCTTCCTTGGTTCAATGTATTCTTAAGTAGTTTATTCTTTTCCATGTGGTTATGAATCGATTTTTCTTCCCTTTCATTTCATTTTCAAAATGTTTGTGGAGGGTGTATGGAGAGACCGCTTTAATGTTTTCACTGATCTTGCGTCTTGAAATCTTTATGAACTTATTTATTAGCTCTAATTGTGCGTGCGCACGTGTGTGTGTGTGTGTGTGTGTGTGTGTGTAGAGAGAGAGTATTTGTATACATGTCCTTAAGATTGTGTACAAAGGGGCTTCAAAAAGTTTGCGGAAAAGTTGCATTATCATTGAATTCTATTTTTCCACGAACTTTCTGAAGGCCCGTCGCGTAAGATCACGCCACCTATAGACAGAAGCCCTTTTGCCTCTTTCTCCCCAGCTGGATGCCTTTCCCTGCTCCTGGCCTCC
>NW_022111313.1:1100531-1104220 GCF_000313985.2 Echinops telfairi
GTCCATTGAGCCAACGCTACGTCATAGCGGTCCCCTGGGAATGAGCAGAACCCTTCCACGGGGAGTCCAAGGCCGTGCGTCTTTATGGAAGCAGAAGGCACATCTGTCTCCCATGGGGCTGTGGGTGGGTGAGAGCCGCCAGCGTTCCTGTGGAGCCCTGAGCCACGGTGCCACTAGGGCGTGGTGATGCAAATGGTAGGAGGGTCTGATGAGAACATGTAGGAGACAGACACGTGACTGATGGCTGAGAAACACGACATCGCAAATACGGTTATACCTGCGCACCCAGTAATCCTGGGCCATAGAGGAGAGCATGAACCCAACATATTGAATAAAACACAAAGGCATTTTACCGTCAACTTGAGAACTATTGGTTCTGCATATGTTGTACCAGATGGCGTCAGTATTAGTCGTTTTCTCCACATCAAAGGCAAAGACTAACTTGATTAAAAAAAGGTCCAGAGACAGAAAAGACTGAGAGGCCCCAGACAGGACGCCATCGTTGTCGTTGTTGCTAGGTGCCATTGAATCCATAGTACGAGACACTGCCCAGCCCTGCGCCTTCCTCAGGGGTTCTTAAGTCGGAGCCCATTGCTGCAGCCACGGTGTCTGTCCATCTTTTCCTCTGTCTTGCTGCTCCTCTGCTTTACCAAACATGATGTCCTTGTCCAGGGACGGGTCTCTCCTGATAATATGCCCAAAGTACATGAGACAAAACCTCACCATTTTGCCTCTAAGGAGCATTCTGGCTGTACTTCTTCCAAGAGAGACTTTTGTTTGTTCTCTTGGCAGTTCCTGGTACTTTCAGCATTCTTTGATAGCGCCATAATTCAGATGCTTCGATTATTCTTTGGTCTTTCTTAGTCAACGTCCAACTTTCACATGCATGTGGAAATATGGTGGTTTGGGTCGGGTGCGCCCTCGTCCTCAAAGTAAGACGTCTGGTCGTCAACGCGTTCAAAGGTCTTGTGCAGCAGACTTACACAATGCAACGTGCCAGCTTATGTCGTGTCAGCTACTTCGGTGGAGCATGGTGTGTGGACCCAAGCAAGGCAAAACCCTTGACAACCTCAATCTTTTCTCCATTTATTTTGATGTTACCCACCGGTCCACTTTTGAGGATTTGGGTTTTCTTTACACTGAGTTGTCATCCATACTGAGGCTGCCGCCCTTGACCTTCATCAGCAAGGGCTTCAAGTCCTCCTCACTTGCAACAAGCAAGGCTGTGTCATCTGCATCTCGCAGGTTGTTAGTGAGACTTTGGTGGGCCAATGGAAAAGGCAAGTGACAGGACAGGTGAGGGAGCTTGAACGTCTTCCAAAGACCAATCTCACCTGTCGTCAAGAGCACTTGATTCACAGCTCCCCTGTGAAAAGCAGACGCAAACTCACTGCCGTCAAGCCAATTCTGAGTCGCAGCGACCCCATAGGACAGCATAGCTGCCTTGTGGATTTCAGAGACTGTAACTACTGACGGGAGTGGAAAGCCGCCTCTTTCTCCCACGGAGCCTTGGGGGCTGTCAAAACAGAGCACGGCTGTGACCACCTGGCATTGGCCGGCTCCATACTTCTTGCTGACCCTGTGGGGGGCTGCTGGGTCATGTTGGGTGAGGAGGCCAGGTGGACGGGCGGGACGGGGTGTGTTCACTTTGGGATGTGTTGTTGTTCTTAGGGGCCATTGAGTCTGTTCTGACCCGTAGCGACTTTATACACAACAGAACCTTATACACAACCTTATACACAACAGAACGAAACAATGCCGGGCCCTGCATCATCCTCACAGCTGTTCCTGTCCCTGAGCCCATTGTTGCAGCCACTGTGCCGATCCATCTCCTTGAGAGCCTCCCTCTTTCTCACTTGCCCCCCTGCTTTATCAAGCATAATGTCCCCTTGCCAAAGTCCTGCCCTCCTTGCCTCCAAGGAGCACGCTGGCCATGCCTATTCTGAGACTGACGGGTTTGCCCTGTTAGCAGTCTGGGGCACTTTCTTTCAGTAGTCTTCTCCAGCACCACAATGCAAACGCATCCATTCTTCTGCGGTTGTATTGGGCTGTTAACTGCAAGGTCAGCAGTTCGAAACCACCAGCTACTCCATGAGAGGCAGCTGGGCCTTTTTGACTCCGGTGAAGAGTTACAGTCTCAGAACCGCACAGGGACAATTCTGTGAGAGTCACTATGAGTCGGCTTCCACCTGATGGCAGTGAGCTTTTCCAGGATGTGGGTGCCGGGTTTTATATTAAGATCTGCCTGGATGCAAGACGAGCAAGGGGCTCATTCCTGGAGAGGAGGCCCTTGCCCTTTCAGTTGGACCACAGCAGAAGCCAGGCTGGAGGCTTGTGGGAAGCATGCTGCCCGGATACCCGGGTCCAAGCTTTGCCACCTTCCCATGGTCACTGGCTAATCGCCTCTTGTGTCTCTTTCAATATCCTTTTCTCTTTAGCAGTAGGAGCTTCATCCTCAACCGAGGCGGTGAAGGGCACAGACGTGGTGCGTGGCAAGGGTTCAACAAAAGGCCTGTAGGTTGGGGGGGCCGTGGGGGGCGCTGCCTGGTCCTGTGCTAAATCTGCTGCTTGGCACAAGACCTGGCACGTGGCTGGTCCTTTGCCAAGTCTGTGGGGTCCAGAAAGGAGGTGGGAGAAGGAAAGATGGTCTAGGTCTCCCTGTCGCAGCCAAGAACCCTGCCTGGCTCTCCAGGGGCCCCTGCTCCAGACACCCCCACTCTGTCTCTCAGGCCAGAGGCTCTCATGTGAAAAGCTCAGAGGTTGGCCTCTCACCTCCAGCCAGCTGCCCTCCGTGGAGGAAGTGGCCTGGAGTGCCAGGAGCCTGGGGAGAGGCCAGTACCTCCAGCTCTCCGCCCAGGAGCCTGCCTCTAAGTATCTGCAGAGGAACCCTCCTCCGCTCCCTTTCCAATTACAGACACCTGGTGAGGCCGGGCCCCGGGGGAGTCTGGCTGCAGGAGGCAGGTTCTCCAGGCTCTGTGATGAAGCCACAGGCCCTTGATGTATTATTCCGTCTGGGTACAAATCAATGCCAGACAGCGCCCTCACCCCCACCCCCATCCCGCCTCCCTCCACCCGGTCCCCGCTGCTGAGCCTCCGCCCTGTCGGAAGCAAGTACTAACATCTGAAGAGAACCGTCTGCCCGCAGCATAAAAACTAAAGACGGGCAGGGCCGCTTGTCCCACGCTGACCGCTCCGCGATTCCCACGTGGCTGCCATCACTTCTGGGTCCTTCAGCCTTAGCATGGAGAGAAGCCGCCCATGCCTGGCTCCAGTGTGGCCCATGTCTGGGAACGCTTCTTCCTCCATAGGATGGGGGGACGATGGTTCTGGGGAGCAGGGGAACTAGCTCAGCCCAGCCATTCACTCAGTCCAGGGGTCCCCAGGTCTCTTCCCTCATGAACCGGTGGTGAGGATTAAAGAGCTCTGGGCATCACCTGTATCCGAGACCCCGGAGGCCTCTGGCCTTCGGGCCACGTCTGCCCTGTGCTGAGCCTTTCTGGGTGGACCCCACTTACTCCACGATGCCAGAGGGTTGGGCCCACATCAGGTGCTGTGTTCCCAGAGCCCAGGCTGTGTGTGGCAGGGAGCAGGAGTTCAGGAAACGTGTGCGAGGAGTGGTCATCAGACCTGTGTTCTGGTCTGGCTTTGCTAGAAGTGGCCGTGTGGCCACCCCTCCCTCAGCCACCGTG
>NW_022111313.1:1105129-1107176 GCF_000313985.2 Echinops telfairi
ACTTGTATCCACCCCCTATCCCTCTGCCCAGAGTGCCATCCTGTGCCCATAGGAGGCTATCTGAGGTAGAAGGGGCAAAGGGCTGCCACTCTCAGCTGCTCACCCAGAGGTGCCTCTGAAGAAAGGCTTGGTGCTCTGTTGTCAAACACTCATCCGAAGACCCCGTGGAGCCACCATGAGTCGTAGACGACAGCTCCAGGAGCTTGTGGGTGGAGCATGCTCAGACCGCCATGGAGGCGTTTGAGCTGCAGAGGTAGTCAATTTGACTCCTGCATATTCCATCTGGAGAAGTCCACGTGTGTTGTTGGGAAAGGGGAACAAAAGGTACTTGCAGTGAAGAGATCCTTGGTTTTGCAAAATTCTATCATTCAACCTCCAGCTTCCTTTCTATAGTCTGTGTTTTCCAACTGTCCCTTCCTGTCCATTTCCAACGTTGGCAGTCCCACCACCAGGCGTTACCAACGCACCTTGATCGCATGGTTGATCGATTTCAGTTTGAAGGCATTGGTCAAACCTCCATTCCTCATCGCTGACGTTAGTGGTTGGTGTGTACGTCTCGACAGGATTGCTTTGTGTGCCGACAGACGCCATCCTATCCCAGACAGCACAGTACTTCAGGCTTGACCTTGAAACGTCCCTTGGAGGATGAACATGATGCCGTTTCTCTCGGACGTGTCATCTCCTGCGTCGTAAACCACGTGACCGCCTGATTCACAGCAGCCAACACCAGTCCATCTCCGCTCACGCGGTGCCTCGGGTATTGATCTTCCTGCGTTCCTTTCCAATTTTTCACAGCTTCCAGTTTTTGGAGATCCACACTCCGTACCTCCCCACTTCCAATTATTGATGGATGTCTCCAGTTGTTTCTTCTCACTTTGAGTCATGCCCCATCCACCCATGAAGATCCTGACGGCTGTACTCCATTCACGTCATGGAATGGAGTCAACTCTCCTTCGGGGAGGGAGCTCGACCTCCGTCATGTTTCAGGGGCCGTCTGACCTGTGGTGCCTACCTTCTGGCATGATGCACCTGACAGTGTTTAGATGCCATCCTTAAGGTCCTCGGACACGGGCAGGCCTATTTCTTTTGTGAAATCTGTTAGCTCTGCTGAAACCTGGTCACCGTGGGTGACCCCGGTGGTATTTGAAATGCCGCTGCCATAGCTTCCAGCATCACAGCAACACACAAGCCACCACAACATGACAAGTGAGTGAGACCTTGGTTTGGCCTTTCCTTGTCGTTACGAGTTCACCGGTGTCCGTCACACCCTTTTTGCCAATTCAACTTCTCCCAGGTGTACACTGTATGGGCAGCACCTACAGTCGTGGACTGTGAAACCCTCCCTGGCCTCACTCTCTTAAGAGAGAGGACGATGCTTCCAGAAGGTCCTGGCAACACTCTGCTCACATCTCTTGATCCAGCCTGTCTTTTAAGTGAGCGGCACCTGCTTGGGTTCCGCAGCCCGCGACTGTAGGTGCTGACAGTGAGTTTGTGCTCCTGTAAAAAAGTTGAATTGGCAGAAATGGTGTGACAGACGTGTGTGCATTTATAACAACCACAAGAGGGGTGGGGAGTAACTGCTGAGACTGCTTCTGTACAATCAGACACCTCATGGGATCTGGGTTCTTGCTCAGGAGGTCCAGGGCCATGGGTCCAGGCCCAGTTCGTTGGCCCTAATATAATGCTCAGTGCTTCTGCTCTACCTCCCAGCTCTTTGCCTGGCTCCTGGGATCCACCCCTTGCCAGCAGTCATCCAAGGCACGGTCCTTGGTCTCTGTGCACCTGGAGTGGTGACCACAGCGGGCAGCCCTTTGACATGTTCCTCGGGGGGAGGGCTCTTGGTAAGGACACTGTTCTGGTAACTGAGCATCATCTCATCTCTGAACCCTACCCTGTTTGTGCCCACTGGGGGTCGTGTGTTCCCCAAGGCAGGGTCTAGTGGGGCAGCAGGTACTGAGGGTACATAGCAGAGCATACCTGGGGAGCAGATCACACCTTTAAAACTCATTTTACTGGGGACACATACAGCTCTTCTCACAATCCATGC
>NW_022111313.1:1108442-1111610 GCF_000313985.2 Echinops telfairi
CACTGTCATGTTTGGTCTTCATTTGGGTTTCAGTAATTCCTCTCAGTGACATTGCCCTTGATCAAGCCCTACCAGGCATCCTGTGCCCTCTTCGCCATCAATCTTAGATCGCTTGTTGTTCCCTTGTCCCTGGGTTTGTTGACCAGTTCCCTCCTTTGTGCTTTATCTCAGACCAGGATCCTGGAGCCACATGGGGGTGATTCAGGATCCTGACAACCTGCTGTCCACTGCCAGAGGCAACCAGGACATAAGGGGTCACGAGGGTAAAACCCAGGGACATTGGAGTCCCCAGTGAGGCAGGAGTGCTGTGCTCTGCGGGCTAACTCCATGATTCCCTGAAGGGGACTGAGGCCCAGAAGTTCACCACCTATGCCCTTCCAAGAAGCTTAAACCTTCTGGGTGCACTCATTCACCCCTTTTTTCAATAAGTAGGCCTTGACCTCCCTTTATATCCCCAGAAGCTTTGGTGGCCGTGATTGAAGCTCTGGGCTGCTAACAGAAGGTTGGCACTTTGAACCTACCAGCGGCCCTGTGGGACAAAGAAGAGGCTGTCTACTTGTGTAAAGTTTGCAGCCTCGGAAACCCCGTAGGGCAGTTCTGCTCTGCCCTGTTGGTGCCTGTGAGATGGAATCACCTTGAAGGCAGTGGGTTTTAAATTCCAGTAACTGTTCTCGGGGCTAGGAATATGGTGGTCAACACCACAGGAGACCCACCTGCAGGCATTTGCCCCTGGGGTAGCCATTGAAAAGCTTTCAGAGTGAACAAGTAGAAAGCAGGCATACAGCGTTCTTTTTATTAAAAAGCCCACCCTGGAAGATATGGGGAGGTACTGAAAAGAAAGTGGAAGTCCTTTCAGATCCGGGTCCCCTGAGAAGAAGGTCGATGCCACTGTCTGCCCATTCCTCCCCTCCTCGCATGTGAGCTCACGGGCAAGTAGGAGGATGCGGTGTCTGCAAATGTTCAACCTTTCTGATTGTGAAATAAAACCGATTGGGAGGAGCATACTAAACCATTGTCATGCTTCAGGAGTCCCTACAGGCGAGCACCCTTATAGATTTAATTGGGTGCAGACACAGAATTTAGTTCTCCTACTCCCAAAGACCCTCCAGGATCCCCGGTGCGGTTCCAAATCACCTTCTCTGGAAGTAGCTATTACCTGCACATCACTAGCAGTTATTTTTGTGTGGCTCTATGTAGCTTTATTACCCTGCTGTGTGTCTAGCAGCATGGTTCAAACTTGCCCATTAATAATAAAATTTTAAAGTTATGTCGTTTAAGTCTCTATTAACCTACAGTCTCCTCTCAATTCCCCTTTTCCCACTCCTATAATTTTTCTGTTGAAAAACCCAAGGAGGTTGTGTTAGGCTAGGTTGACTGGAGAAACAAATCCAGAGACACTCATCTACGTATAAGAAAGATCTTTATTTTAAGAAGTAGTTGTGCATCAATAAAACATCCATGCCCACCCAGTTCAACTCAGGCCCATAAGTCTAGGCCTAGTCCGTAAGTTCAATACTAATCCATAAATCCCTCTTCAGACTCACACAGCCACATGCAATGATGCAGAATGTAGGGAGGTCACAGGCCGGTGGCTTCAGAGTTGTGTGGATCTGATGGCGGTGGCCACATCACAAGGCTCATGCGGGTCTCAGCGTGGCTCGTCAAGAGGAAGGTGAAGGCAGACCGAGAGAGGCCAGCCTCCAGAGAGCCACTTATCTCAGTCGTACAGGTGCTATGTTGGCACAGCAAAGCCTAACCATCACAGAGGTTGACCTGTAAGATTTCCCGCAGTCTGGGCTGGGTTGTCTGCAAGCCGTTGGTACAGTTTAACACGTCCCTTGGCCCTCTTGTGTTTCCTGGAAATTGGCAGCTGGTCCAGAGGCTTCCATCCCTTTGGCGAGACCCCAGATGGCTCCGTGTTCCCTCATCACAGGGGTGCAGCATCTGCTGTCTCCTTGTGACATTAGATCCACTTGTCACGCGGTGTTGCTGAGTGGCCGTCGTCCAAAGCCATCATTCCATCTCCATTTGTTCTCTGGGATGCTTTAATAAAGAGATGTCCCCTCTCATCTACCACTCCATCATCCAGTGGACCAATTCCCAAGTGAAGAAGAGCAGGATCAAATGCTGGATTCTTTCCCTGTGTGCAGTCGTTCCAAAAGAATGTGCTGGATCTCCATCCTCCTCCAAAGATATCTCTTACTGTGATAGGATTTTTGTGCCAACAAGTCTACTGTGAGAAGATATGGGTTGAGTTTAGCTTGTCAATCATGTCACAGCTTGATGGCCTCATTTGCAGGTGCCACCAAGATAAATGGCTCTCTGGAGGTGGGCCACTCTCTCTCTGCTTCACCTTCCTGCTGGCGAGCCACTCGGAGACCCCCACCAGCCCTGTGATGCTTCCACCGCCATTGGATCCACAAGACTTTGCACGTACCAGCCTGTGATCTTCCTGCATTCTGCATCATTACATGTGGCTGCGTGAGTCTGAGGAGGGACTGACGGACTAGTATCTGACTTATGGACTTGCGTTGGACTGAACTGGGATGTTTTATTGATGCACTATTGCTTCTTGATATAAAGCTCTCTCTTACACATATATGAGTGCCATTGGATTTATTTCTCTAGTCAACCCAACCAAACACAGTTACTTAAACGACAACATGTTTTCTTGTGGATTGGGGGAAGGCTTACAGAGGAAACCAGTTAACCCTTTAACAATCCATACACATTTGGTTTCATGTCACTGATAGTAATCCCAATGTAACATCACTCAGCCCATGTCCTCCCTGCCTTTCTCCCTTTGACCCACATCTTTACCCATTCTGTTTGAAGCTCCGGGAGCCCTGGCAGCAGAGTGGTTACAGGTTGGGCTGTGAATTGCAAGATCGAGAGTTCGGAACCACCAGCTGCTCCACAGGAGAAAGATGGGAGGCTCTCTACGACCATAAAGACTTACCGGCATGAAAACCCACCGGGCAGTTCTTCCAGTTCTTCCCTGTCCAATCGGGTCGCGATGAGTCGGTATCCGCCCGATGGCAGTGAAGTGCAGTTGGTTGGCTTGAAGCTCAGGGTTCCATAATTAGCCTCTGTATGTGTGTCATAGAGTTTCTGTGTGTTTGTTGTAGAGAGTCTGGGGGACTTGTCTGCCTAGTTCTCTATCTTGCC
>NW_022111313.1:1112298-1117609 GCF_000313985.2 Echinops telfairi
ACCCTCCCTTCCTCCTAACTTACCTCTTCCCCTCCCTACCCCCAGTCCTGGCCTGTCGCAATATTGAAAGGTTTATTCATTGGTGTGAAAATGGTTCTTCTATTTTTTGGTTGATAATAATGGTCAGAAAATATTTATCTTTATGAGATTAACTAATTTTGCTGAGCATAATGCTCTCTAACTTTGTCCACGTCTCAAGATGTTTGACAGACTAGTCATTGTTTTTTAAGGATGCATGATATACCATTGTGTATATGCATAAGAGTTTATTTATCAATTCCTCTTCAGATGGGGTTTTTGATTATTTACATCTTTTTGCTCTTAAAAAAACGGCTGTGATGAGCATGGGTGTATATGGCTGTGTTCTTTATTTCTCTAGACTAGATACCAAGTAGAGAGATTGCAGGGTCTCTCTATTTGTATCCACATTTGTTTAAGGAAGCGCCCTGCTGATCTCCATGGTTGTACAATTGTGCAGTCCCACCAGCAATGGACGAGCATGCCAATCTCTCCACATCCTCTCCAGCATTTGTTATTTTCTGGGTTTTGGGGTTTTTTGGTATATGTGTGTGTGTGTGTGTTTTAAATTTTGCTAAGAGTGTCGGTGTGAGGTGGTATCTCATTATTGATTTAATTTTATTTCTCTTATGGCTGATGAAAACAAACATTTCTCCACATACATGTTGACTACCTTGATGCCATCATTAGTAAATTGTCCATTCGTGTCCTGTGTCCATGTTTTATTTGGTTATTTGTTTTTTTCTTTTTAAGATGTTGCAGTTGTCTATAGACTTGATATTAGCCTTCTATCTGATATATCATTGCTAAATATTTTGTCCCAACCTGTGGGTTCTTTTTACTCTTTTGATGAAGTCTTTTGATGTGCATAGATGTCATAATTTTAGAAGGTTCCAATCCTATATGTTGTCTTGTAGTGTAGGCATTTTTTCATTATATTTAGTAGTGTATTTATGCCTTGTATTAGGGCCCTGTTTTTTTCATTGATGACCTTTATAGCTTTAGGGTTTATATTTCGGTATTTGAGCCACCTTGAGTTCCTTTTGTGCCTGGTGTGAGGTACGCATCCTGTTGCCTTCTTTTGCAAATGGAGATCCAAATTTTCTAGCATCATTTATTGGAGAGGCTCTCACTCCCCATTTAATGTGTTCCAGTTCTTTTTCAAAGAGCAAGTGTCTGAAGGCACTTCGTTATATTTCAGGCTTCTCAATTATAATACGTGGGACTTCATGTCTGCATTGAACCAGTACCAAGAGGCTTTGAGCTTTGATTACTGTGACTATATAATAGGTTTTAAAGTCTGAGAGTGAAAGGGCTCCTACTTTGCTTTGGCTTTGTAATACTGTTTTATTTATTCTGGGTTTCTTTCCTTCCATATAAGGTTGATGAGTAGTTTTTCCATTTGTTTGAAGAATGGCTCAGGGATTTGGCTCAGGGTTGCTTTGAATTTATAAAGTGTTTTTGGTAATACTGCCATTTTCACTATATTTAGGCTACCTATTCAGGAGCATACAACATTGTACCCTTTGTCTACGTCTCTTCTGTGCCTCTGGTAAGATTTATTCCGAGATATTTTACATTGGGGATAGTTATTATAAATGGTGTTTTAAAAATTCCTTTTTGGTGTCATCTTTAATATACAAAAATCCAACCGATTTCTGTACATTGAATTTATACCATGCTATGTTGCAAAATCTTCAATTAGTGTCAGCAATTTCTTAATTGAATCTTTGGGGTTTTCTATATATAGGATTATATCATCTGCAAATAAAGAGAGTACTGTTTCTCCTGTGCCAATGTGCAGACCTTTAATATCTTTTGATGTCTTATAGCTCTAGCTCAGACTTCCAGGATCATATTAAATAAGAGTGGTGATTCAAGGCAACATAGCCTGGCTTGTTCAAAGGGGGTGTGTTTTCAATTTCTCTCCATTAAGTGAGATGCTAGCCATAGATTTCACATATATGGCCTTTATTATGCTGGGGAATTTCCCTTGTATTCCTGTTTTATTGAGGGTTTTAAATCAAGATTAAAAATATTAAATTATTGATGGAGTTTCTGGTGAAGGTTTACCCCACGGTTGAAGTTCCAGCCAACAACTTCTACACAGATTCGTGAGTGACATTGGTTACAGTCTTTTTGTTTTAATTAAAAGATCATTTTATTGGGGGCTCTCACAGCTCTTTTAACAATCCATACATCAATTGTATCACGCATATTTCTACATATGTTGCCGTCATTATTTTCTAGACATTTACTTTCTATTTGAGCCCTCAGTGCCACCTCCTCTTTTTTCCCTCCCCACCTCCACCCTCGTGACCCCTTGATAAATTATAAATTATTATTGTTTTCATATCTGACCCTGACTGCTGTCTCCCTTCACCCACGGTTTCAGTTGTTTGTCCCTGGGCGGTGGTGGTGATGTGTCATCATTGGGATCCATCAGTCTTGACAATGCATGAGCATCCTCACTGTTTCTGTTCTGGTTGTTCCCTTTCCGTGAATCTAGTCTCCCTGACCTATTACCTCCTCATTTTTGTCTTAAAGCAGCGGTTCTCAACCCTCCTAATGCCACGACCCTTTAATGCAGTTCCTCATGTGGTGACCCCCCAACCATCAAATTTTCATTGCTACTTCATCACTGTAATTTTGCTACTGTAACGGATCGGGTGACCCCTATGAAAGGGTCATTCGACCCTCAAAAGGGTCGCGACCCACAGGTTGAGAACCACTGTTCTAAAGTAACTGTTGACCATTCGGTCTCAGAGAGGTGAATTTGAAGAAGCACCGTACTCACAGATTATTCTAGTTTGTAAGCCGTCTATACTTAGCTACAAGGAGACCCCAGCAGCTAGATTTGTCCAATACTTCATTTGATTTCTTGACCGTTGCTTTCATGAGCATTGATTTTCTCCTTTGAGCAAAAATCATCTATCTATCTATTTATGGTATCTATTTCTGTTGTAAAATACTGCTGTTGAAATATGTGATACAAATCTTATTTCCCTTTCCTTATACTTATTATCCCTTTGCCTGCATGTTCAATAGAATATTTTATTTCTTTAAAGTTCAATAATTTTATCAGATGATGGCCCAGCACAGTGTTGATCGCTTGTGGCCAGTATTCTCAGAGACCTCTGTTTTGAACTCTTTCAATATGCAAGAAAAATTATTTGTAAAAATCAGGGTATAGTTTACATACAACAAAATTCCATCCGTTTTAGGATCTACGTCTATAAATTTACTGATGTAACTGCCGCCGGATTGAACACCAAGCAGCTCCATCGCTCTTCCAGTGCGCACATTCAGCGCTCTTGGCTTGTTTGCACGTTTGCTTGAGTTACTGTTTTCCGGGTCGGTTGGGTCTCCTTGAGGTGGTAACTTCTTTGGGAGACTCTTGTTATCGGTTCGTTAGACCTTTTGGTCATCAGTACTCATCATCTTTTAAATCAGGTCCTCTTCAATTTTGCTTCACACATTCTTCTTATTTCGTTTGTAACTGTTGTCAGTTACCTGTCTTCAAGTTCACTGACTTCTCCTTTCTTGCCGCGTCTCATCTTCTGTGGCCTCTTCAGGTGCTTCTCTCCGGCGCATGTCCACGTTGCTGTCACCTCCAGGAGTTTCATTCTTGATCTTTCTATACTATCCAAGTTTCTCCTTAACACAGTCATGCTTTATTTTGCCTTCTTCAATGCATAGAACATATCTGAATCCCTTTTCTAATCCTCTGTCTAGTCATACAATCACCTGTACCTATTGACTGATTTTTGTCTTCATTCTTCTCCCCTTACTTTCACATTGGAATTAGGAATTTCTTATTGGAGATGGGAATTTTGCCTTGTCGGGTGCTGGATAGTTTTGTATTCTTTTAGTACACGAGATTCACTCTTAGATGCAATACAGTGTCAAGTAATAGCTGAGCCTTTTGAAATTCCTTTAAAATCTTTATTACGGGACCGCTGTCGCCTTAGTTGGGGCTAGGGTGCATTGCCACAACTACAGAAGGGTGACCTCTTGGGTTTCCTTTCCAATGCCCTGTCTATTCCGAGATGTTTCCACACTGGCTGTCGGGAACATGAATTCTTCCTGCCCCTCTGTGAGCCCCGGGAGTTTTTCTACATGTTTCTTTCTGGTGGCTCATTGTCTACCTTTGGGCACAGTACCTCACTGAAGCGATGACCTGCTGGGAGAGTTCTAGAGTTCTAGAATGTTCCTTCTAGAATGTTCCTTCTCTCTGCTGATTTGTCCTGTGCATTCAGGCACACGGCTCTCTCCTCACAGGTCAATTCCACCTCCTTTCACTTCCCCCAATACTTATGTTTGTCTCACCACCTCAGGAAGACCTGCAGCCGCAGACGTGTTTCTTCCCGGCACCGTGTTCTGGAACCTCCCTCAGTTACCTTTTTTCGTTTTTGAGATCCCTGTTCCACGGTACCTGCTTTCTGAAATGATTGTTCAGATGTTTCATTTGGCTCTTGGCGTGTTTGAGGCGGGAGCTTAATTGGCTGTGTGCCCTTTCTCCATCTGGGCTGGGCGCCCTTCATCCGGGAGCTTGCGTCTTTTTCTTCTTTCATCTCCAGCTCCTCATTGGGCCTCGTCTGCTTTGTCGACTCATCTTAGATTTCCGCCAGCGTAGGTTTTGTTTTGTGGAATGATTAGGAGGTGATTTTTTGGCTCTTATTTCAGGTTCTCTCCTGACCCCCGTCAACCCCCTCCTGAGCGTGTCTAGTTTGGGCCACACTGTCCCTTCTCGATCTCATCTCAGTTCTTTGTCCCGAGGCTCGTTGTGTAATAGGAGCCTGCCGCGGGCACGCTCTCCTTTCTGCAGGGAGGCTGTTCTTCCAGTGCGCTGTACCTCCGCGTGGGGCCGACTGCAGAACTCTTCTCTGCTGTTTCCCATGATGGAAAACAGAGGGGGTGTGGTCCAGCTGTCTCCGCGTCCCGTTGGCTCTCATGGCAGCGTGCTCTCTGGGTGTTTGGGGGCCCGCTCCCCGTCCTCCCTTTCTTCATTCCTCCTGCTCCTGGGCCGTTCATTTCCATTCTGGTCACAGAAGTGTCTCCTCCGCGTGGGTCCTGTCTTGGAAGGAAGCCCTGGAAATTGTAATTTCCAGAGTTCCCCAGCCTCACTGCTCTGGTCTCTTTAGCTCACAGCGCGTGCCCTTGCACTCCCCTCCCCCATAGTCTGCAGGACCCCACTCTTGGTCCACGTCACTGCTCCTCCCAAAGTGGCCCGCCAGCCTCCCTGCCTGGCTATTTTCGGAGTCCTCCAATCCTCAGGTCTCTCAGCTCGCCC
>NW_022111313.1:1118977-1131675 GCF_000313985.2 Echinops telfairi
AAGCATGGGACTGGTCTTTCCAGGGACTGGTCTCTCTTGATCACAAGTCCAAAGCACTTGAGCCGTCTCTCAGCCCTCGCTTTTCTCGGTGTGCTCCCATCTATTTACTGATGGGGTCACATAGGGGGAGGTCCTGTCAGTCAGGGCTGTGAGGGGTCTTAAACAACTTCCAATCCAGTAGCCCATTTTACAGGTGGGGAAAAATGGGTCTCAGTGAGGAGGAGGAACATGTTCACATCACCAAATACCAGATTCACCACTGTCAAATCGATTCCCACTCATAGCAACCCCACAGGGCTGAGCAGAACTGCCCTGTGGTTTCTGAGACGGTAGCTCTTTGCAGGAACAGCAAACCTCCGCTTTCTCCCCAGCAGAGGCGGGCAGTTTTGAACTGCTGCTTTGGGGCTAACAGCCCAGCACGTAACCCACTAGGCCACGAGGAGCCCCACCTTTTGGTTCACGGTGCTTCCATGTTCACAGCCAAGGCTTGCCCTTGTGGTGTGGAGAGGCCGTTCCCAGACATCCGATTCTGTCGAAGGCGGAGGGCACCTTCTCTCAGCCTAATCAATACTGCGCACTCACCCTAGGCTGCTGCCCGTCTGGACCCAGGCCAGGGCTGTCTGAGTCACTCTGGACTCCCACTGACAAGAGTGGGCTTGACAACACATTCACACCGCGGAGCAGAATGAGAAGGGGGTGCCAGAACAGAGGCCATCTTCACTGGGGACAGACAGCTCTGCTCCTCACTCGCTCTCGGCCGGAGTTTAAATGACGCAGATGGTTGAGCTTACCTCCGTCATCCCATGTCCACGCCCGGCGGCTTCGGTCGTCCTTGGACAGACGTGTCGTTTGCTTGTGCCCGTTTGAGCCTCCAAGGCTCCCCCTGCGGTTGTTGTCAACTCTGAGCGCCTCCCTGTGCCAGGGAAGAACAGCCCAGAAGGTCCCCTGCGCGCTGTCCTCTTTATGGAAACGGATCGCCAGTCTTTCTCCCGAGAGCCACGGGGTGGGTGAATCTGCAGACCATCTGGTGAGCTGCCAGGCACCTCAGCACCTCCTGTGCATCCGGACAATTTCCAACAATCCTACCAGCGGGCACTGCTGAGAACTTGGGAGGCACTGTCTTTGGGGCTTGTATGCGGCTCAAATCCTTGAGCCTAGGGGTGTGCACCCAGAGAGGCCAGTTTACTCTCCGAGATAGCAATTCCGTCCCCCAGCACCCCCAGCCCAGGAGAGCTCCCATCTTCCACATCCCGGACATGTGATATTATGTAAGGCCACTTACTGGAGATCGGCCACTCTGAGAGGTGTATACTACGAAGAGATTTCTGTTATTTCTATTGTGTTCATTATGATGACTAAAAACACTTGGTATTTGTAGTGGATTTTTCATATTACTTGTATTTTGCCCATATCCCAAGAGCAGAGCCCTATGGTGAGTTTTTGACTGCAGCGTTTTGAGCTAAGTACCAGCATGGTGCCTGGCACCTACAAGGGGCACCATGAATATTTGCTAAGTGGCTGGAAGGAATCGAACTACTTCTCCCTTCTGCCTTGCAGAATGCTTGCTACAAATAGCCTTGCATTCAATGTCAAGTGGGCTGCTGGTTGCTGGGAGTCCAATAAGACTCAACTGAGTCAGGCTGTAGTCAGAGGAGGGTAGAAACTGATGCCTGGTGCCACCTCCCAATTTCTCCCTCAACCAGGTGCTGCAGCCAGAGAGTAAAGCTGAACGCCTTGCAGGCAGGGGCTGTGGCTGGAACATCTCTGTGTTCTCAGCCCCAGCGTGTGGTAGGTTCCACAAATAAGTGGGTGGACAGATGCACAGATGGTGTGATGGTTTGGTTTTGTGGCAACCTGACTGGGCCAGAACTCTCAGTGGTCTGGAAGTGAAGGCCCAGTCATCCCCCATGGGTGTGACCTAACACGACGTGATCCACTCCATAATGGGATCTGTATGAGCAGTCAGGCAGTGTAAGAAGATTAGGGCAGTGTGCACACCACTTACTCCAGTCACGGCTCTGATGCAATGGAAAAGGAGCTTCCTCGGGGTGTGGCCTACTTCTGATGTAAGTGGACGCTGTGGGAAAGCTGCCTCCTGCATCTCACTCACCAACCCCCGGTTCTTTGGATTTCAACCGGCAGCTTGCCAATCTGCCTGCCGGTCCTGGGAATCATCTGTGGCCTGCCACCTGACCTGCCAGCACTAGATTCATTTGCCTCTTCAGTCACACACCTGACCTTGGGTTCAGCTGTCTCTGCAGCCACCGGCCTGCCAATATAGGGGTCATCAGTCCCCAGAGTTACATGAATCAGGAGAGACCTCCAGCTTAATAGCTTGTCTGTGAACTTAGAACCTCCCTGGACTTGGACTGGAGTTTCCTGCTTCTACAATTGTGAGCCATTTCTTGCTATGAATTTATCTCTCCCCTTCCCCCACTCCACAAGTTATCTATCTATCTATCTATATGACACACACATACATATATATATGTCACTGGTTTTGTTTCTCTAGAGAATTCCGCTTAAGACAGGTGAATACATGGATGGATGGATGGATGGATGGATGGATGGAAGGATGGATGGAAGGATGGATGGATGCGTGCATGACTATGTTGTTGGATGGATACATGCATAGGTGGGTGAAAGAATGGTAGATGGTTGTGTGGGTGGTTGGATGAGTACGTAGGTGGATGGATGGATGCGTGCATGAATGATGGGGAGTGGACGGGTGGTTGGATGAGTGGGTGAGTTGCTGGATGAATACATTGGTGAGTAGATAGATGTATCAATGGATGGATACATGGATGGATAGATGCATGAACAGCCTTTCTGTGGATGCATATCTGCAATGTGTTGGCTCTCTCTAAGGTTTTTCAGATGGGCAATGTCCACCATGGAAGGAGGGAGTGTGGCTTGATAGGTTCCAGGCATCATGGGATAGGGAAGGGGACTCAACATAGAGGCTGGGGGCCACAGTCCGATGGGAACTGGTATATGCAATTGTCAAATTAGTTGCGCAATTTAAAAGTGAGCTTTTACCTCTTACACACATAATCCAGAGCTTGCTTCTCCTAGACCACACTGGACCCACATCCTGCCTGGCAACACGGTGCCGAGTGGTGGACAGTCTCCCTGGAGGGCAGAGGGTGGCCCAGTTTCTCATCAGCTATCCTCCATTCACTTTCGGTTCACAGCGGTGCTGCCATCTGTGCTGCGCAGAGGTCAAAGTTAGCGGTCAAGGGCCGCTCTGCTTCCAGGATAGTCTCTGTGTGTCCTTGGGCCAGTCATCTCCATCCTTTTCTGGGTCAGAGGAGAAGATCCACCTGCTGAGAGCCAGCGTTTACAAGGAGCTCCCCTTTGGCTGCTTACACAGGGTCCCTGTGACGGTTCCTGAGACTGTTCCATGGGGGAGGTGACATCAGCGAGATTCTCCATATTAAGACAAGTTGAGTTCTATCTATGAGGCCACCAAGCTCCATGAGGGCACACCTGAGGCTCAGGTATCACAGTACCCAACCCTGGAACAGTAACAGTAACAAAAGCTGCACTTATTTATTCTCCTTGTTGTTGTCGCTAGTCAGAGTGACCCTGGGTACACCGAACAAGAGACTGGGCGGGCCTGTGCCATCCTCACAGTTGTTCTGAGGTTGGTGCCCATCAAAGCAGCCACTTTGTCCATCTATCTTGTGGAAGTCTTCCTCTTTGCCGCTGCTCCAGGTCTTCACAAGCAGGAGGTCCTTCTCCAGGGACTGGTCTCTCCTGACAACGTGTCCACAGTACGGGGGAGCAAGTCTTGTCTCCCTTGTCTCTGAGGAGTATTCTGGCTGTATTTCTTCGAAGATAGATTTGTGTTTTCTATCGGCAGTCCATCATACTTTCCATAGTCTTCTCCAGCACCACAGTTCAAACCCATTGATTCTTCTTCGGTCTTCCTTAATCAATGACCAACTTTCACATGCACATGAGGTGATTGAATTGTTGCTTTTTTGGTTTTTATTCTACTTAGGTCCAATGAAATATCCCATGGGATTTGTTTCTAGGTTCAAAGATTTCGGGCCATAGCTTCAGGGGACTAGCCAGACAAGTGGCCAATGCCATTTTTAGAGTTTCTGTCTTACTTCTACGTTAGATATCACTGATGATCTTCAAACTCCTATGGAAACCAGATTTACTGGATCCATTGAGACTGGGGAAGCCCTGAAATCTACTGCTTCGAAGTAATCTTGAAGCCTTGAACCAAAACTACCCGATGAAGCAAGCCATGCTGAAACTAAACACTTTAGCTCAGTTAACAAGGACAGCTCACCTTGAGCACAGCGCTGTTATGAAGAAGCATCTACATGAGTTCAAACAGACCAGTTTGTCCGATGAGAACATGGCGGGCAAGATGGTAATGATGATAGGACAACATGGGCACAGATGGCGAGAATGGTGACCCAACGTCTTTGAACTAACTGGCCAGGGAGACATCGTGGATGGATGGGTGGGTGGATGGGTGGATGGATGGATGGATGGATGGATGGATGGATGGATGATGGTGGACATGGCCACCAGAAATAAATCAACCAAGAAATAAAGATCTTTAAACTGTTTTTAAAGAGAAAATGGGGGCTTGCCAAACTCAGCGAGCAAAGCCAGGATTCCACTTCAGTCTAATTGGTCCCAGGGTCTCTCCCGCCCCCAGGGGAGACTAAGCAGGACACCCACCTCTGCTGGCTAAGTGGCCCCAGCCCCGTGGTTCAGCAAGAGCCCTTCCTGTGTGGAAACAGGAGTGAAGCCTAGGGAACTTGCCCTCCCTCTCAGCGGCCACACTGTCTCCCTCGCCGTCGCCCAGTTGCTGGGCGGTCCCTTTCCCACACAAAGGACCTGGCGGCTTTTTGAATGGTTTGTCAGAGCTGGGCCTGTGTTCCCAGCCTGCAGGGAGCCCCAGGCCCTGCTTGTAGGCCAATGCCCAGCTTCAAAGCGCTTCCCTGCCAAACATGGGCAGCTGACTGTGTTCCCAGGGGACAGGGTATTTCCTATGGCCACATGGGCCCCAGCAGCCCTGGCCTCCTGCTACCTCAGAGACGGCCTCACAGGGAGGCAGAAGGGTCCTTGGGCGGAGTTTGGGCTTAGGCTTGACCAGCAACACTCAGCAAAAGCCTTTACTTCTCTGAGCCTCGTAGTGGAGAGACTAACACTTGCCCTGTAGAGTCTGTTGGGGCACTAGTTAAGCACTCAGCCTCTAGCCAAGAGCTTGCCACTGGACCCCACCCAGGGGACCTGGAAGAGAAAGAAAGTCCTGGTGATCTGATCCTGTAAAGATAATCCTGCCTCGTAGCGACACTCCAGGACAGGGGAGAACTGTCCTTCTGGGTTTGCTCGACTGTGTTAGGCGAGGTGGACGAAAGAAACAAACCCTGACACACTCATATACGGATAGGAAAGAGCTTTATACCAAAGCACAATGATATATTGAGAAAACATCCCAACCCGGTCCAGATCAAATCCATAAGTCCAAAACTAGCCCAAATGTCCAATACTAGTCCATAAATCCCTCTTCAGACTCACACAGTGCATGCAATGATGCTGAATGCAGGTAGTTCACAGGCTGGTGGGGGAAAAGCCTTGTGGATCCAATGGCGGTGGAAGCATCTGTGTGTGGCTCCTCCAGCTCTCTGAACATGTGACTCCCCAACAGGAATGGGAAGCAGAGAGAGAGAGAGCATGGCCCACCTCCAGGGAGGTAGAGAGGAAGTTCCCAGAACCCTCACGAGAAGGCCACGCCCACCAGGAGGCATCACCAGGCTGTGACCTGATTGACAGGCAGACTCCACCCCTAGACCTATGTATCAAGTTGACATGAAAGCGTGTCACTAGAAAGCCTCGTCTTTCTCCATTCGAAGGGCTGGTGGCTTCAAACTGCTGGCCTTGCAGTTAGCAGCCCAGCTCCTAACCCACTACACCACCAGAGTGCCTTCTCCATACAGATGAGCCGCGGATACCCCCCAGGGACGTCGGCTCTGCCCACCAGGGTCGATGTGAGCCCCAAACGACTCCTAAGACCTAGCATCGGCACGAATCCCACTGCCACCCAGTCAGTCACAACTCACAGCAACCCAAGTCTCTGCCTCTTCACCGGAGTAGACAGCCCCGTTCCCTCACAGAGCAACTGGTGGGTTTGAACCGCCGACCTTGTGGTTAAGCGCTGGATGCATCGCCCGCTACGTGCCATCGGGGCTCCTTAGAAGTGAGGTTAAGAGGGGATAAAAACAATCATGTCCACAGCATCATGAACGCGACATGAAAAGTGGATGAGCCCTGCGGAGTGGGGGTGCTGGACACGCGTGAGATCAGAAGTTTGCATCCACCCGGAAGTACCTTGGACAAAGTTGCTCAAAAGCCCGTGGAGTTGCACAGCAATACAGGGGTGCACGTGGAGGCGCTGAGGGCCAGGCTGAGCCCACAGTACGCCGTTTGGTTTTTATCTGCCTGGACGGAGCCTGCCCTTGGATCACATCCAGGGTCCCGGCAAGAGCTGGAGTCAGACAGGAGATCTCTGCCCACGCCCAGTGCTCCAGTCCAGAGTCACCTGAAACAGCCCCCAGGTCGGCCAGGCAAGGTCGCGGAGGTGGTAGCCAACAGAAGGGGCCCGTGCACCTGGCCCTGGCCCACCGCAGGGAGGCTCACACGTGTTGTGTAAGTAGAGGCCGACCTGCGGCTATTCCTGGTTCATCCCACAGCACCCGGATGAAGCCACCATGGCGGTGAATCTAGCAATACGATCATGGGTGGTCTGTTTCCCAATGGGCAAATCAGGGATACTTACACCAGAATGTAGTCTGTGGGTGTGCAAACAGCATGGTGCAAAAATTTGATTGGTGCAAACATACCATGGAATAGTACACATCCCTAAAAAATGACGGGGAAACTGCCAAACTCCTCATGACACGGACCAGTTTGGAAGATGGTGCACTGAGCAAAATTAGTCTCATAGACAAGTCCTGTATGAGGCCCCTCTTCTGGTCCTTCTCTTCTTCCTCCTTTTTCTCCTTCTCCTGCTCTTCCTCCTCCTCCTCCTCTTCTCCTTTTCCCACGCTCCCTCCCTCCTTACTTCCCCACCTCCCCCCTTCTCCCCACCCTGGCCGTCCCAACTAACTGTATTCTTATTATAAGGTGGCGTGAGGCATTTGTCTTGATGAGGTTGGCTAACTTCGCTGAGGGTCACGTGCTCCAGTTTTGTCCACGTGACAGACTTGTCATTGTGATTAAGCTCGCCTGATCTTGTGTGCGCGTGTGTGCGCGTGCATGCACGTGTGCGTGTGCGCATGTATGTGTGCGTGTGCGTGTGCGCGTGTATGTGTGCGTGTGTGTGCGTGTGCACGTGTATGTGTGTGCACGTGTGTGCGCGTGTGCATGTGCGCGTGGGTCCATTCCTCCACAGACCCACAGGTGGGCTCTGTGATTGTTTCCATCGTTCTGCACTCGCAGACATGGCTGTGGTAACGTGGCGGTGCCTGGTCTGTTTGCCTGGTGTCCTCCATTTCTGCAGGGAGCTGGCACCATCGTGGGGTGCTGCGTGCGCATTCACACTTGTTGATGGAGGTGCCCTGCTGATGGCTATCGCAGTTGTACAGTTCTGCAAGCCCACCAGTCAGGTACGAGCGCTCCAGTTGCTCTGCACAGCCCCTCCAGCAGAGAACAGTTTCTGTTGTTGTTGCTGTTGTTGTTTTCTGGGGGTGGGGGGTTGCTAAAAATATCAATGTGGCGTGTGGTCTCCATGTGTACCTAATGACTCGGATATTTCTTCGTATGGTTGTTGGCCACCTGGATGCCAGCCCTCTTTAATGAATTGTCTGTTCATGTCCTGTGCCTGTCTTTTGATTGGGGTGTGTAGATTTGTGAAATTAGCCCTTTACCTGATACGTCATTGGCAAATATTTTTAACACATCTGGAAGTTTCTATGAGACCACTGTTGTAAAAGGAAAACAAAGTCAAGAAAAATGTTTTTCACACCAAAAGAAACCGGCTTTGATGGTTTGGGAGAAGCTGGGGTGTGTGACAGTTACATCATCTCCTGTCAACTTGGGAAGGGGTGGAGTCTAGCCTGTCAATCAGATCACAGCCAATGAGGCCTCTGTGTGGGTGTGGCCTTTTCCTAAGGATTCTAGAACTCCTGTCTTCCTCCCTGGAAGAAGGAGGCACATTCTCTCTCTGCTTCATATTCCTATGGACAATCCACATGGAGCTACACTAGTGGAGCCAGAGCCCTGGAGCTGGAGGAACCACATGGAGACCCACACCAGCGCTGAGATGCTTCCGCCGCCACTGGAGGCACGAGACTTTCCACCCACCACCCTGTGATCTTCCTGCATTCAGCATCATTGCATGACTGCATGAGTCTGAAGAGGAATTGATAGCCTAGTCTCAACATACGGGTAATATCATACTAAAGGACTTGAACCTGACTAGGCTGGGATGTTTTCCTAATGTACAATTGCTTCTTGATATAAAGTTCTCTCTTACACACCTATGAGTGTCCACGAATTTGTTTCTCTAGTCGACCTGGACTAACACATGGGTTACGGCTGGAGGGAAAAGGGAGAGGGGAGGATGCATGAAATAAACAAATATTAAAAGTCAGAGTTTGAAGGATTGTGACAATGGCCAGCATGTAACATGGAGACTCTGAGAGCAGGCTGCTAGAAAATGGGCCTGGTGGGCTCGCTGGACACAGGGTGGTCTGCAGCCCTCCCCGCCCCCCACCACTGAGTGCAGTAAGCTTGGGATCTGAGAATCGCATTCACAGGGTACCTGAATCTGCCGGGAGCGCTTGGTGACCTGATGGTCCACAGGTCCTCCTGTGGCTGAAAGGCAGCTGGTAGGGTCACTGCCATCAGCTGGGTGCTCACCGTAGGAGACAGAGAGCCTGGAGGAAGAGGGGGTACATGTGGCGGGTACAGAGACAAGGGCAGGATATGCCCTTCTGAACATGGAAGGTCTGTCTCATCCGTCTGGTCTATGTATTCCCCAGCTGGACCCCGCTCCCAGTCGAGTTCACTCTGCACCTGCGCACCGCTGGGGGCCCAGCAGACGTGTGGACGACACCTGGTTGAGAGCTCAGCTGCTAACCCAGGGGTTGCGGGGTTCGAATGAAGCCACCCAGAGCCTCTTCAAGAGAAAGAGTGGGTGGTCTGGCCAGTCAAGGTGGCAGCCAAGAGACATGCATCCCTGTGAGTCGGAATCAGCCCGGTGGGTCCGGACCGCCACGAGGCTGAAGCTGAGGAGGCTCAGGAAGACAGAGTGGGGTCCTGGGTGAGGAGCCAGGTGCATCCCCGTGGGGGGAGGCTTTTGGAGAGGGCGTTTTGGGGGAGCCCTTCTGCTCCCAGCATAGCCCCCACCCCCGTGTTCTTGGTAGAGGAGGACAAATGGTACAGGCCTCGGGCTCATGCAGAGGGGGCCTCTAGGGTGCTGGCAGAGGCGCATCCCTTTGACTCATCACCGCTATGCATTGCCCCCCGTATTTCTGGCTGAGCGCTGGGGTGTGCACCCTGTGTCAGGCAGACGCATGCAGTGCACCCAGCAGGTATCTCTGGCTCCCTGCTCTGACCACGGAGCTCCAGGACTGGGTGGCATGATGGCCAGGGGCAACCTTCCACACACATGTTGGGGGTGCCCAGGAGATCTTCCTCAGCAAAAGAGGCATCCCAAAGAGGGCTCCAGCCCTGCTCCAGGGGCAGAAGCAGGGCGCATGAGCCAGCTGGAGGCCAGCGGGACCGGAGGTCAGAGGCGACAGGCTTTGGGGATGGAGTTTGGATTCTGGGGGCACTGGGGGTGGGGGTGGGTCACTGAGGACTTCAGCAGGGTGCCAGTGCAGTTTCTGAAAGGGAGCTTTTTTGTATCTAAGGAGCTCCCACCCTAGTTGGAGGAGCCCTGGTGCTGGAGTGGTCACTGATCCACAAGGTCTGTAGTTCGAAACCACCAGCCACTCCTTAGGAGAGAGAGGAGGCTGTAAGAGTTACAGCTTGACCCTGTCCTTAAGGTCACTGTGAGTCGGAAGGGTTGTTGTTTAGATTTTATCCGGGTTGGACATGCCAGCAGGAGAGACTAGATCCTGGAGAAGGACACCCGGCTCAGTAAGACAGCGGGCAGAGGAAGGACGAGACTGACCCAGCGGCTGGAAGGATGGGCTCAAACAGAAGGACCTGTGTGCGGACGCGCAGAAGTGGGTGGGTCTCTGTTCTGTTGTGCCCGGAGACTTGGTGAGTCAGCACCAACGCAACCCCACCTAACACACCAGCATCCTAGCGGGGAAGCCTGGTGGCACAGGGGTTAAGGCCAAGGCTGCTAACAGAGAGTTGGGAGGTTCAAACTCAACAGCTGCTCGAGAGGAGAAAGTGGAGGCTACCTGCTCCCATTAATATGGCGACGCTTGAAACCCCTGTGGGGAGGTTCCCCTCTCTCTGTAGGGTCACCATGAGTTGAAATCAAGTAGACATCAATGGGCGTGGTCTGGTTTTCATCGAAGCTGGAGAGACAGCCAGCTTCCCCTCTCCCACCCCAGCCTCCGGCTCTGCAAGGGACAGCCAGCAGGCCCAGTCCACAAGGAAGCCCCCTCTCCCCATCCGACTCACCCAGGGTCCCTGCTGGGGAGAGACTGTTGGCGCCCTTTTGCTCTGGAGGGGCCCCTGCCCGAGTCCGAGAACGTGAACACTGGGTCATCTGAATGACCAAGGGATGAACTCATCAGCCACCCCCCGCAGGGCCACTGTCTGAGCCTGCCTGTGCTTCATCAAGGGACAAGGATGCTGTGTTCCAGGCCAGGCGCGCAGGCATCCTGGTGAGTAACTGGAACAATCGGGACAGGAAGTGGCCACAATGCCACCATTGTTCTTTGGGTGGAGAGCCTCGGGGTTTGAAAGGGCAGGCCCGTCTGGCAGCCTCCTCAGTTACCCCAGCAGGAGGGCTGGGGGACAGTCTAGCTGCCCCCAGGGACAAACCACCCCCCCCCCACACACACACACCCCACATCCCACTCAGCCTCCCGGAACAAGCCTCTTTCCTTGTCTGCCAACAACAGGCTCTTTCTCCCAGACCTGAGGAAGGATCTGCCCACGACAGGCCTTCCCAGGCACTTGTCCCTCATTCACTGAGCCCTGCTCGTCCAGCCAACCCCTTTGAGGATGGTTTTTCAAAACGAAGATGAAAACCAGCAGCGAACACTCAAGAGACGGACGGACGTTGTCTGCGCAGTGGACGGTGACCGTGCTTAATCCACACGACAGCATCCTGTGATGGGAGCCAGGTGGCCAGGTATAGACCCCCCCCCACCCCCCACCTGTCCCAGTGGCGTGCCTTTGCTGGGCTCCCTCACCTCTGTGGCACACACTCGGTAAGAGATGTCAGAATGATGTTCTCACATTCCCTGGGACCAAAACACCCATGCAGTTGTCTGCCACCCAGAGAGGGGTGTGTCAGTCCTCTGTCGTGGCCCTGGGCTTGGGCTAGTGTGCAGTTGGCGTCCCCTTCCCTGACCGAAGCAGGGGGGAGATCGGATGCAGCACCCATGCCCCTGGCTATTTTCTCAACGCATTAAATGGTTGTAATAACCTGCGGGGTTCTCTATGCATGCCTTCTGTGTAAGGACAAGGAACTGGAAAGACATACACCAAAAGGTCAACAATCGTTACCTCTGGCTTTGAAATGATCTTCCATTCCTTTTGACGCTCTCCAAATGCTTTGCTGAGAATGTGCACAGGGGAGTTTCAAAACGCTCATGGGAAAATTTTGTTGTCTTTCGATTCTGATTTTCCCAGACATTTAGAAGCCCTTTCTAAATGTATTACTGTTACTATTGAATTACTATTGCCAGCCCAATAGAGTTCATTTAGAGCAAGAGAGCTTTACACATTAACTGCCCCAGTTAACACAGAGTGACATAGAAAACCTCCATGGACCTATAACACAAGAAGAACGAGATCACGCCCTTAACGAACTCCCCACAACCAAAAGTCCAGGGCCGGATGGCTTTACTGGGGAATTCTACCAAGAATTCAGAGACTAGTTAACACCAACTCTATACAAACTAGTCCAGAATATAGGCAAGAATGACCACTACCAGACTAGTTTCATGAAGCAAGTATCACCCTGATCCCCAAACCAGGTGAAGACGTGACCAGAATGGAACACTGCAGACCAATACCGCTTCTGAACCTTTGAAACCATCCTAGCTAATATAATTCAACAAAACAATTTAAAAAACCACACCATGATCAAGTGGGAGTCACATAGGTATGGGAGGATGGGTCCATAGTAGAGAAACCATCAATGTGTCCAGCCTATAAATAAAAGAACCATGGGATGATATCAACAGATGCAGAAAGGGCATTTGACCAAATCCCACATTCATCTTTTAATAAAAATGGTCAATGAAGTAAGAATACGAGGGAAATTCCTTGGCATAATAAAGGCCATATATGCAAAACCAGTGGCCATCAAAACCAGTGGCCAGCATTTTTGTTCAATGAGAGAAACTGGCAGCATTTCCTCTCAGAACGGGAACTGGGCAGGATGCGTTTATCACCTTCTTACTGAATCTGTCCTAGAAGTCTTACCCAGAACTGCTAGACAACGGAAAGAAATCAGACACTCAACTTGGCCAAGAAGAACTAAAATTGCTCGCAGTAATATGATTTGCTATATAGAAGCCCCAAAGACT
>NW_022111313.1:1132917-1142951 GCF_000313985.2 Echinops telfairi
CTGCACCCTGACTGGCTAGTCTCCTCCCCACAACCCTTCTGTAAGGGGATGTCCAGTTGCCTACGGATGGACCTTGGGTCCCCAATCTGCACTTCCCCGCATTCACAGTGATTTGATTTTTTGTTCTTCGATGCCTAATACCTCATCCCTTTGACACCTCGTGATCACACAGGCTGGTGTGCTTCTTCCATGCGGGCTTTGTTGCTTCTGAGCTAGATGGTCGCTTGTTTATTTTGGTAGCTGGGCACCATCAGCTTTCTTCACCACGTTTACTTATTCACCCATTAGTCCTCAGCGATTTTTAATAAAGGGTTAAAGACACATTAAATAGAGAAGCGATAATCTTTCCAACAAGTGGTGCTGGGAAATGTCTCTCCACAGAGACAGGTTTTCTCGTCCAAAGGCCCTGTCTGCTTTGTAACCGCACTGTTTCCTGTTCTAGAACATTCTTCTTCCACCCCTCCCCTCACTGTGCCCCACCCTCTCCGTTCCTTCTCGATCACCTTTTCTGGGAAAAGGAGGCCTGGCAGAGTTGGGCTGCTAAGTGCAGAGGCAGCAGTTCAAAACCACCTGCCACTCCTCAGGAGAAAGGTGAGGCTTTTTGCTCCCATAACGATTTACAATGAGACACCCGGATGGATAGAGCATACAAGTGGAGTAACCAGGAACCAGGAAAAGGCTGACGAGAACAAAGAAGTAAATGGCGCAATAGAAACTGGCCAGAATCCAAGACTATTGGACTAAACCCTTGAGGCTGCCCATGACCACACCTGTGGCTTCACTCCCCTCACCCCAAATTGCATAGAAATCCAGCCAAGCGCCCAGAGGGCTGGGGTCTTCTTGACCGCTGCAACGGAGCAGAAACCTCCCGCCCGCCCTTGCCCTTGCTGGTAAGTCTTGCCCTGTGTTTCTCGGCTTGCTAGTGATATGTGTGTGTGAACGCCCATTGGAATAAATTGGTTCAAAGACTGTCTGGCTCGTAGAGTGTGTTACACTCGTGTAAGAACCTGGCCTAGTCGCTGTGCAAAGCTTGGAGGCCAAGGGCACTGACTCAGGGCACGAACCAACTGATTCCTACGCTGTCGTCAGAACCGGCATACGGTGCTCCAGGCCCTAGACCACGCCTTTGTCTGGGCATACTCGTTCCCTTTCCTCACGAGTTCCAAAAGCACTTCAGGAATTTTCCCTGACGCCTACGTGGTGCCAGGCTCACAGGAGACACGGGAAGCCATCCTCTTGGGCTTTCCACAGTCCCTTGCCCGCCCCCAGCACTGTCCATGCACTGTCCCCAGGCGACTGCAGCTCTGGCCCAAGAGGAGGCAGCCTGTGTGTGTCAGAGCAACTGTGCTCCATAGGCCTCTCAGTAATGGCCTGTTCAGTTTCCCTGGACGTGGACCACCAGACCTTTCCTCTGAGACGTGTCTGGGTGGGCTCAAACCTCGGACCTCGCGGGTAGCAGCTGCTTGAAGCATTTGCCCCACCTGTGGGCTCCGTTCACAATCACTGATAGCCTCACCCACTCTCACTCTTCCTGGTTCCTGAGATTTTAAACCCTGATGGGAGCAGACGGTCTCAGTTTGCTTCCGGAGAGCGGCTGGTGGGTTAGAACCGCCGGACCTAGGGCTTAGCAGCTCGGCAGCTTTATTTAGTCACACTGGTGTTGCTCTTCCTGACAAAGAGCTGCGGGCTGGCCTTG
Source organism: Echinops telfairi (assembly GCF_000313985.2). Taxonomy (NCBI): domain Eukaryota; kingdom Metazoa; phylum Chordata; class Mammalia; order Afrosoricida; family Tenrecidae; genus Echinops; species Echinops telfairi. The sequence continues at coordinate 1,134,614 of NW_022111313.1, forward strand.
ATGGGGGGTCTGCAGGCCGTCTTTATTCTCCCCTACCCTCTCCCCACAGCCTCTTCCGTCAAAGCAGCTCACTTTCCCCAGAAAGTAATATTTTCCAACTTGATTAACCGATGCCATTTTCACCTTTGATCAAGGCTGAAAAATGCGATTGTGGTGTCTGGCAGCAGCAATCAATACTGTAATAAAATTACACCTCATTTACTTAGTACTCCGGGTGCTCCGGGGTCAGTTATCAGCACTGAGTGCTTTAAAGCTTCACGGCTCAGGACGCGTGTTTTGCTCATGAAATTTGAATGCTGAGCTTCTAACACGGCCTTGAATTGCCAAGGCCTCTGCTCAGCGGCTGACCCACTTCGAAAGTCAATGCACGTTTTTCAATTGGATCCCCATTTCCGAGTGGAGAGCCAGTGATCCCAGTGGCACCAGTGGGTGGCCTGACTGCCAGGGAGTGGGGTAGGGGTGGGGTGGGGGGGTTCCAGGGCTGGGTTTGGATGGAAATGACTCACATTTCCATGGTAACCCTCCCTTGTTGTTTCAAAAGTGGAGTTCTGGCCTCCTCCTCCTCCTGCAAGGGTCTGCAGATGGCGCAGAGAGAGCGAGACCTGGAACGGGCCAAGGGACACTTTCCCAGCCAACATCAATCCCAGAGCTGGCCGAGCCACTGCCGCCCAACAAGTGATCCAAACCCGCTTCCTGCAAATAGTTTTCAAGATGCCAGTCACAAACACACACCCTGGGGTGAGGCAGGAGGGCACTGGGGGCAGGGACCATCTTGAGGCCCAAAGTTCTTGAGAGGTTTTCCACCTGGAGGTAGGCAGGTGACCCGCCCCGCCCCTGTAAACAGCACCACCCCTCACAGGTGGCTACGGTTGTTAATCCCTGAGCCATGGAACAAACAACACCTGGTCCCCTGCTGTCCCCATCAGCAATTGTGGATGGGACCATCGAGGTCCAGAAGGTTTTCAGGGGCTGATTTTACTAACATAGATCACCAGGCCTTTCTTCCTCATCTGTCTCAGTCTGAAAGCTCCACAGAGATCTGTTGAGAAGCATTGTCACACACACCTCCAGTGGCAGGCTGCTGGAAGCCGTGCATGAGGGCCGCTTGCTGGGCAGGACTTGAAGCTGCCATCGAGTGGATTCTAGCTCAAAGCGGCCATAAAGGACAGGGGAGAATTGCCCCCATGGGTTTCTAAGACTGTAACTCTTTACAAGGGTAGAGAGCTTCATCTTTCTCCCTTGAAGCGGCTGGAGGTTTTGAACTGCTAACTTTATGGTTAGCAGCCTAGTGTGTAACCACTAGACCACCAGGGTGAGTATGCTCCGGCTGAAAAGCTTAGATCCTGTTTTCGGAGCAGACCACTGTTTCCAAGCACACAAGGGGCCTCTCTTACATCGTGGCCCTTAGAAAACACCTCCCCTTGTCCAGAGAAAGCCCCAGGACTCCTTATTGACCAGTTCTGATTTGTTTTAACCACACTGCTGCCGTAGTTCCAAGTCAGGGGCTAAGCCCCAGACCTGGGAGAAGCTGGTTCTGCCACCTCGGTCTTCCTTTAGCACACCGTTGGTGGGTGCCAAGGGTCTCTAAGTCCTGTGCCCACTGGGTGCACCAGGAGTGGGTAAGGGGCTAAGGATAATTACAGCACTAGCCCCTGGTCCCCAAGAACTCTCAGTCCACAAATCTCTTCAACGAATAGTGCAGTTTCTTGTCAATGAATGGTATTTTCCTCTGGCTGCTGCCTTTGAAGCTGTGTGTGCTTTGAGGTCCGGAAGTTCACCGGGAAGAAAGAAATCCAAGACCTTAGCTATCAGATGGAGTCTCCTGGGGAGCTCAGGTATGAGTCTCTAGTAGACAGCACTTCAAATGTCTGGCTAAGCCTTCTCTGAAGCATCCCCTTTCCTGAAACACAAGGGACACCCCCCAGCCCCACCCATCCACCTCCCACCCCACACCACCACTCCCACCATGGGCCATGTTAGTATCATGATGTCAGCCCTGTGTTAGGTTGGGCTCTTGAGAGGCAAAAGTGCCAGTACATGTATGTGTCTCTCCATAGAAAGAGACTTGTGTGCAGAAATGGCTTACACGGTGGTGGGAATGGGTGAGTCTAGTCTAGTTCAGGTCAGGCTTCCTCTGACTAGGGGAGCCGCTGAACAGGAAGCCGGGTGGCACAGCAGAGGCAGCAGAGGGCACTGCTGGTGGATGCAGAGGTCTGAAGCCAGCCGAATGAATCCACCCTTGGTAGTCCGTTAATGGCTCCTTCCTGGGATGGACAGCCGACAGACACAAGAGTCAAGGAACCAGACACAAGTCCCAGCTCTGGCAGAAGGCGAAAGAAGAGCCAACGAGGGTTCAACTCCCCTCATTCTCTCTCTCCATTATACAGTAAAGGCCTGCGGTCATCGGGCTGTGACACCATTCATCGGGTGAGCTCTGACCCTACCCTTACCTATGGACGTCTCTAATCCCTGACCATCACACCCCTCCTCGGCCAAAGCAGGTTGGGTCAGAGCTGCAACCTGGTGCAAATGGACCGATCGGATTCTCTCTCACAAGACTTTAGAATTGGGAGGCATTCAGATTCTCAGGTTCTGTTGGCGGCTTGAGAAGGCAGGGTGCTCTGCAGCCAGGGCTGGGGAGAAAGGAGGGGAGGAGGAAGGGTATTCGGGGAGAACAGAATGGGGATCACTGGGAGAGGGCCCCACTCCTGCCTGGCCACAGGAATCCTGAGCAGAACCTGGCTCCACCCAGCACACAGCACCAGAACCCCCAGAGAGAGATGGGGGAAACTGTCATTCTGGCAGGCACCCCAGCACTCTGACCCCTTTGGGTGGACTTGCTGGATCCCTCAGTGGGGCCAGCAAGGTGCTGCCGGCCTTCCCCGCACCCTTCTCCCTCCCACTCACCCTTCATCAAAAGGACCGACCTGCCACTAACAAGTCATCCCCTCACGGGCTCATGGTGGATGCTGGCAGAGGACCCAGGGATCCCAGGCCCCAGACAAAGACCAGGGACACACACTTCCGCTTTGCCTGGCTCCCCCTCACTCGGTGCAGCCAGGGAAGCAGGGTGCGTGGAAGTTGAAGGGTCTCCGATCACGAGTTCCTGATCTTTTATAGAGGAGTGTGGGCAACAGGGACAAAGAGCCACAAACATACCCTTGTCCCCGAGGGAAGTGTTCTCTGTCTCAGGCTGTTCAGACACCTTGAGAGAAAGCTGCCCAGAGGCTCTGCTAATAGTCCTGAACAAAGATGTCAGTGTCCACTGGGCCTCGCTTGGAGGAGTTCGAACACAGATAGCCGGTGCTTTTCTTTACCCTGGCATTGCAGGGGACCTCAGGGTGCCCCCGTAAGCTCAGCAGAACCACACTTATGCCTCCACCCTGCAGCCAGAGCATTACCTATAGTCTCTCTTCGGTGCAAATCTGGGCTCCACCCTAAATGCCAATGAGCCTGTGCACCTGAAGTCCCCAGGGGGGCTCCTCCTGAGCTGGGGTGGGTGGAGCTTGGCCTCCAAACTCCTGTCCCAGCCACCACCCCCACCCACCCACTGAGGTCAGCAGGAGGCCCCCATCTAGCGTATGTGCCAACATGCAGGTTCCTCTTGAAACCCCAAGCCAGCACGCTTGGTGCCTTTATTGACATCAGCACAGGACGGGGTGCTCCCTGCCCCAGCCCCCAACACTTCTGTGAGCTGCCCCTCTCCACCTTCTCTTGCTGCTTCTACTGGGATGTCTCGCACGAGAAGCTGTCGTGGTGCTGAGGGGTAAGTCATCGGTTTGAATCCTTGGCTACTCGCTCCATGGGCGGAAGATGAGGCAGTCTGCTAATGACATGACCCGTTATTGATGACCCAAAGAAATGGGTTTCTGAGACTCACATTTTCTGGGGGTAGAAAGCCTCATCTCTCTCCTTCTGAACGGCTGGTGGTTTCGAACTGCTGACTTTGTAGCCTGCAGCCCAGTGTGTAACTCACCACCCCACCAGGGCTCCCTCGGAGCAGACAGCCCCATCTTTCGCCCTCGGAGCACCATTCACTTGTGTCAATGAAAGCCCAGACGGTGGGGCCTCAGCTCCGAGCTGGGTCACACTCAAACACACAGCCTCAGGATGCGGGAGCCACCTGGAGCCTCGGAAATGGCACAGAACCCTCTCTGGAACAGGAAGGGAGCTGCCCTCCACCGTGCACGTTGAAGAGTTTCCCCTCCCCTCCCAGCAGTTCTCCGCCCTGGCTGCCTTTCGGGGCACAGGGCTCTGCGGGGTCCCCCAGGTGGCACAGCAAAGGGTCTCCCTTTGCACCGGGCTCCAAATCCAAGCCCCAACTCTCTGCCATGGAGTCAATGCTGACTCATAGCGGGGTCCCCCTTGTCCCCCCGCCCCGTGGGCTTCTGACTCTGTGAGTGTGTGCGGGAGGAGAAAGCCCAGTCTTTCTCCCCAGGAGCTGCTGGTCGGTCCCAACTGCCCGCTGGACACCGACTGCAAAAGTGTTGGTTAGAGCCCAGGAGCTGCTCCCAGCAGGAAAGATGACTGTAAAGATGGACAACCTCAGAAACCCCAGGGGCAGGTCTGCCCTGTCCTCTGGGGTCATATGGGTCAGGATGGGCTTGAAGGGGGCCATAGGGGGTGGGGGAGCGTTTGTTTGGGGGGCACTTTGAAAAGCCCCCACGCTCAGAGCCCACCCTAGATCAAATAAAGTAAACTCAGGGATGGGCTCAGAATGGAAGTGGGTTTGAAAGCTGCCGGCAGTTCCAATGGGCAGCCCAGGGTGGGAGTGTCCCAGATTCCGCCCCAACACGCCTTATCCTCTGCACTCCCCACCCCACCCACAGGCTCCCATCCGATCTGGTCTTCGCCCTCCGCCTGCCCTCATTAATCCTATTTTGGGGACCAGAACTGGAAACTAGCTGGGTCAGAAGTCTGCACCAGGGGTGGGCAGGCAGAAAACATGCATTTGTATTGGGCCCCCATGCCCTACCCGGGCCTCTCCTTCCATGGTTTTTCACTATTGCCAGCCCAGGCCCGAGTAGGGAGAGGTGGGGGAGGGATGTCTTGGGCCCTGAGAGGGTGAGGAAGGAGGGAGAAGAAGTGCCAACCCCATTAAAAGATAAACAGCCCAAAGGGATCCCAGAAAATCACAGGCATTGTTTAAAAAGGGGGAAAGGAATGGGGGGGGGGGAAGAGGGTGCCGAGCCCCTGGAAAATGAGATGGAATTAATTGACTGTGAAACTGTGCACCATGAAATTAAAAATAATTTAATATGACGCTCGTGTTCGGAAGCTGTCTGGCTCTCTACTTAGCTTCCGCAGAGAGACTGAGCACGCCGCGTTCGCCCAGGAGCTCAGCTGCGGTCAGGAGTCCTGCGAGGTGCACCCGCGCCCGGGTCCGTGGAGACAGGCCTGCGGTGCCCGGTGCTGACTCGAGGGCCAGGGTCATGACGAGGCGCATCCGTGGTAAGGCACGCTGTTCAGGTTAGCCCGTGCTCCTGGCCACCTGAGGGATAGTCCCCTCCCGTCCGCGGGTCTGCCCCTTGTGAGGAAATGCAGGGGTGGTGCCAAGCCCTTGGTGGCCAGCGTGGCCCAGCTCCGGCACACAGCACTGGTAGGTGGGCCGACCTCGTGGGGTGGCGGGGCACGAGGAACAGTGTTTGCCCGCCTCAGTGGCTACTTATTCATTTCTTTTACTTTTAGGAGCTCTGTTGTCACTGTAGGTTAAGTGTGGGGCTGCCAATACAAAGGTTAGCGGTCCCAATCTGCTAGCTGTTCTGAGAGAGGAAGATGCACTGTCTGCTCACTGAGAGAGGAAGATGCACTGAAAGATTTGCCGTCTCAGAAACCCTATAGAGCAGTTCTGCTTTGTCCCAGAGGGTGGTTATAGGACAGAGTCCAATAGCCTCATCTTTCCCTCTCTGAGCAGCCGGTGGTTTAGAACTGCTGACCCTGCCATTAGCAGCTCAACACATAACCACTTGGCCACTGGGGTGCCATGACTTATACAGTCCCCTTCTGTCCCCGCTTACCCCACCCCACCCCACTGTCAGAACAGTGTTGATAACTGCCATTGAGTGGATCCCAGCTCCTGGTGACCCCACCTGTGCAGAGGACAACCATTCCTCAGGGTGTCCCAGGCTGCAACCTTTTAGAAGCCGAGTACCAGGGGGACTTCGGATGCCTGTGGGAAGACCAGCAGTCCCCCTGGGCCAGCGCAGTGGGCACCCTCAGCAGCAGCCTTAGGCAAGACCCGGGATGTTCGCCAAACATGCTCATGTGCGTTAAAAGTGTGCGTCCCCTGAAAGAGCGGCTGCAGCAACCATGTGAGTGGTATCGGTCGTGCTGGGTAGGTGCGGGCCGGATGGGAAGCCTGGTGCCCCTCTAGCTGGCCAGGCGAGCTGGTTACATCTGTTCAGTGCCCAGGAGTGGGCACAAAGAGCCCCATTAGCCCAGAGAGCTGCCTGGGGGTGAGCCCTGGGTCCTCCAGGAGCCTCCAATGACACTCCCTCCGAACCCCTGAACCCCACTCACGTGCCTATTCAGATAGCTGGAATCCTGACAAAGTGCCACCTGGAATCCTGCTTTTGAAAAACTAATGTTTGGTGACAGTCGCCCCATGCCACCCAGCTGTCCCCGCAGCCGGCCAGGCACTGTTTCCTGGCCCCCCTGCGTGTCCTCTCCCATACTAAGCATTGCTCATTATTCTCAACCACAGGGGGTGGGGTGGGGAGGGGGCTTACTTCAGAAGGAGTGTTTCCTCAGACGCTGAAGGGCGGGGTAGGGGACATCGCCCATGGCCTTGGCTCATCCCCCCAGGGGTCCGCTCACCCGGTTCCCCACCAAGGCCGCCCTGGCTGCCAGCCCAGACTGCCCACCTCACCCCTGGGGAGACCAGTCAGTTCACCAGCCTGTCTAGACAGTAAAACTGCCAGCCGATGCCAGGCAGGTGTGCTGGGGAGAGAGAGACAGAGAGCGAGAGTGTGTGTGTGTGTTTGCTAATTCCCCTGGAATGTCTGCTTGGGCTGGGAATGTAGGCCACCCTGTGAAGCGGGCAGTCATGGAAAGTGGGGTCAGGTCAGCCGCCACTCATACTGTATTGAGGTCACAGCGTCTGGGAGCCAGCCAACCAGGGACTGGGCGTGTGAGGGCAGGCAGGCTGTGTGCTGCTGTGGTTTGGTCTGTCTCACACCTTCCCCACAAGGCAGGTGGCCTCCCAGTCACAGAGGCGAGCCCAGGGTCCAGGGTCGCAGTGGACATGGTGCCAGCACATGCTGTGAAGAGACTGTCCCCCGTGTGGCCAGGCTGTTTCAGCCATCAGGGAGGGGAGTGTACCACCGCTATCACAATGACAGGATGTTTCCATTCTCCTTTTGCAAATAAGGGAGTGGGTCGAGGTGTGAGTCATGATAGGCGATGATTACAGAGCACTTACCTTGGCGGCTCTCCACGCTCTGCCTCCTGCCTCAGCAGGGAATCCTCCAGCAACCCAGCCTGCACTCCTGCCTCTCCCCTAGATGGATGTGGGGACTGAGACAAGCCATCACCAAGCCATCGTGGTTCGCTGGTCCCTGATTTGTGCGGACTCCATAAAGGTCTGGTTTGGGGAACTGGATCACCGGGCCTTTCTTGCGGGTCCCTCTTGGTCTGGAAGCTCTGCTGAAACCTGTCCTGCATCCTGGCAACATGCAAGCCCCCGGCACAGACGGGTGGTGGTGTGCAAGAGGTGCCCTAGAGGGGAGCTGAACCCGGGGCTCACACACAAGAGAGGGTTTGACCTGAACTGCCACTGCCCGAGGCACAGCGCTGACCAAGGAGGCCCTGAACCCACTCCTCTGCAGTTGATTCTGACTCACAGCGACCCTGTAGGATGAGGGTTTCTGAGGCTGTACCTTCTTTAGGGGTACAGCCCCCCGCGCCCTCCCCAAGTGGCTAATGGTCTTGGGGTTAGCAGCCCATCGTTCAGACTCCAACCCAAACTCACCGCTAGCAAGTTGATCCCAATTCATAAAACCCTATCGTGCCCGGTAGAACGGTCCCTGGGGGGTTTCCATAGATGTAAGCCTTTACGGAGAACAGTCTCATCTTCTTCCCTCGCAGCAGCTGGTGGTTCTGAACCTCCCACCTTGTGGTTCACAGCCCAATGCATTCATACCCCAGGATGCCACCTGTGTTAGGCTAGCTCAGTGGTTCTCAACCTTCCTCATGCTATGACCCTTCAATAGTTCCTCGTGTTGTGGTGACTCCCCCAACCACAAAATTATTTCCATTGCTACTTCATCACTGTCATTTTGCTACTGTTATGAATTGGGCATCCCCTGTGAAAGGGTTGTTCGACCCCCAGAGGGGTCAC
>NW_022111313.1:1143744-1150626 GCF_000313985.2 Echinops telfairi
ACTAACCTTGTGGTCAGCAGCCCTGCAGGGCCCCACTGTGCCAGGATGCTGTGCAGTCCAGATCCGGGCCTTCTGGCCCAAAGCTGAGCTCTTACTCCTGATCCCACTGCCCCCACTGCCCCCGGGGCTGGAGCAGCCTGGGGCTCAGATCCTCCACGGGCCCCTGGAGGCTTACAGTCAGCAACCTGGCCCCCAGACTCGCTCAGCTCTGAGGCGTGCTCCTGCTACGTAAGGTAATCGTCGCTCAAACACCGACGTCCCGTGGGGCTTCCAGCGAATGGGTTAAGAAACCAAAAGGATGCTGTGTTCTGGGGATGGGGGTGGGATTGGGGGTAGGACAGGCTACACACCTTTCTCTTATATTTTATTACAAATATATTTTTTAAATACAGACCTGTTGGACAACTTCTACAGCGAACACCTCGGCACCGTGGCCTGGGTTCTACCCTATCGCTGCCCCCAGCTGCTTTTGTCACCAGGCTCTCTGGGGCCATCTGTTTTAAGATGCTGCTTGGTGGCTGGGCGGCATAGTGGTTGCATGTTAGGTTGCTACCCTCAAGGTCAGCAGTTTGAAACCACCAGCTACTCCAAGGGAGGAAGATGAGGCTTTCTACTTCCATACAGAGTGAGAGTAGAACTACTAACCACAGGGCCAGTGGTTCAAACCCACCTGCTGCCCATAAGAAAAAAGAAGAGGCTGTCTGCTTCTGTACATATTGACAGTCTGGAAAACTCACAGAGCCAGTCCTACTGTGTCGTGTCCGGTCACCATGAGTCTGAATGGCCTCAGTGGCAGGCAGTGTGTTGGTTTGTCTGAAGAACATTGGAGAGGAGTGGGCCGCGGAAGGCTGCACCCTTCCTCCATCCCCTCCCCCAGGCCCGGGACCCAAGGGCAGTGGTCCTTCCTGCTAGAATTCTGGAGGAGTCCCCAGTGGTGCAAACAGTTAAGCACTGGGCTATGAGCAGGAAGTGGGCGATTCGAACCCACCATAGGCACCCCAGAGACAGCCCTGGCAACCTGCTTCCAGAAGGTTATAGCCGTGGCGACCCCGTGGAGCAACTTAGCTGGGCACTGGACTCGATGCCAGCCTGAAGTTGGCCCCTGAGATGCCTCCCGATGGGTTCGAACCCCCCACCTCTCTGTGTGGCCCAGGGCTTAACTTCCAGCCAGCACTGGTGGGTGGAGGCGTGCACATACATCACTGCAATGCTGAGAGGGCAGAGGGCAGGGGCAGCTTGGTCTGGCCACTTATCTGGGCTCTCGTTTCTTCCTGAGTCAAATGGGGTGCCCTATCCCCTCGCTGTGTGTGGGGATCACAGAGGAAAAGGAAAGCCCGGGGCCAGCTTTGTGCCCAGATGCTAAGCCACGTCCCCTTGACCCTGCACTGAGGGGTCCCACTTCTGCCTTCTGAGGCGGGTCTGTCTTTCACATGCCAGACATCTCAGGCAGCTCAGGACTCCTAAGGCCACTCCTGGTTTAGAAAACACATGACCCAAACAGCTGTCTAAGAAGCCCATACACCCTCTTGCTCAGAAAATGCACATGGCCCCTTCAGCTCCTTGGGCACTTGGAGCTTTGGCCAACTGGGGGCCGCAGGAGAAAGTGTGGGCTGCACAGGGCCCAGGCGCTGCCCCTGGCTGTGGGTGGCCTGAGGGTGGCTGGAGCCCAGGGATTCATTTGATGATGGCGCCGCATTGACTGTTGGCTGACCTGCAGGGGCAGGCGCGCCTGGTGGGCAGGGGGGCCCAGGGCCGTTAGCGGGGACGCTCGTGGGCTTATTGAAGAGACCGCCTCTTTCTTCAAGACCCCGTTTCAAACTGAGCAACTGCTTGGTTCTGAGCGTGTCATTGTTCCCAAGCAGAAAAGGGAGAGCTGGGACCGTGGGATCCCCGCTCCCCAGCCCCTCCCACCTCCAAGCCCAGTCACGGATGTGGGTCAACAAGTGGGCTCCGCTGACTCGGGGAAGCCTGTCCATGCAGGGAGACAGTGAAGGAGGTCCTGAGAGGAGCCACTGCCCTCCCTCAAGCCTCCCAGTTTCTGAGATGAAAGTAGTCTTTGCTGTGCTCAGTCCTCTCTGTGTACCCACCCGCCCCCGCCCCATCATCCTCACCTCTGCTGAGAGCGGGTCTTCTGTCGTGGGCCCCCTTCTATGGGTGCGCAAACAGAGGCTCTGAGGGGTGAGGGGAGGATGCCCAAGGCCAGTAAGGGGCGGAGCTGGTATGAACTAGCCTATGGCGTTTCACAGTGGGTGTTCCTGACTCCACCGCAGAACTGTCTGAAGTCACCAGGCACTTCCTATGCTCTGGAGGCCTGGAGCACGGCAGTTGAACACTTGGCTGCTCACAGCAAGGTTGGCAGTTCGAACCCACCAGCTGCTTCAAGAGAGGAAGGTGTAGCTGAGGAAGGTGTAGCTGTCCACTCCCCTTACATGTTTACTGGAAATCCTTTAAAACCCAAACCAAATTCACTGCCATCGAGTAGATGCCGACTCACACCAATCCCATAGGGCTGGGTAGAACTGCCCCTGTGGGTTTCTGCAACTTTAATTCTCTATGGGAGTTGAAAGCCTTGTATGTCTCTAGCCGAGTTGCTGCTGGTTTCGAACTGTAGACCTTGTGGTTAGCAGCCCAGCGTGCAACCCACTGTGCTGCCAGGGCCCCGAGAGTCCCTGTAAGTCCAAATCACCTTGAAGATCATCACTCTTTTGTTTTTCAATGCTGCTTTCGCTGCTCTTTCCGTACGAGGCTCTCAGCAGGCCCAACTCTCTCTTTCCTTTTCTTTATTTTCATTTCTACCCTCCTCCTTCGCCTTTCCTCTCCACTCCCACCCCCGTCTCCCCTTGAAGTCAAAGTCGGCTTCGCTGGGTGAGAAAACTCTTGCTCTCAATTGTCCCCCCTGCAGTCTTTGTCTGTCTGAGACGGACAAACTTTGTTGAGTGTGATACCTTCCAAAGGTGTCACGTCCTCAGGGGGTGGGCAGTTTCATCACTGGTTTTCAGAGAAGCATTGGCATACGGGTAACATGGCTTCCAGCATCACAGCAGCACACAAACCACCCCAGGACGGCAAACTGGCAGACAAAAGGGTTATTTGAAGAACATGGCATCAGGGCTAGAGGGAGACTTATTCACAACCTGCAAGACGCAGACGATCAACCTTGCTTGGTGCAAGGAGCACTTGAGGCACCTGCCGCTTGCAGCCTTCAGGATGGATCATAACTCAATGTGACGAAGACAAAACCATTCGCCAAGGGACCAGTGGGTGGCATCATGATAAACAGACAGAAGTTGAAGTTGTCTAGAGTTTCATCTTTCTTGCATACACAGTGAACGCTCGTGGAAACAGCAGCCAACCGATCAGCCAACCAATGGCCTTGGGTACATCTGCTGCATAAGAACGCTTTAAAGTCCTGAAAAGCAAGGTGGGTACTTTGAACACCAAGCCTAACCCAAACCATGGCACACTCCTTTGCCGCAGGTGCGTGTGGAAGTTGGACGTGGAATAAGGGAGACGGTAGAGGAACCAGTGCGTTTGAATTACGGTGCTGGCCAAGAAGACCGAGAGGACCGTGGACTGCCTAAAGGACCAGCAGATCTGTTTCGGAAGGAGCGCGACCAGACCAGCAGAGGCAAGGATGCCAAGGTTTCAGCTCACGTACTGTGGACATGTCGGGAGAAGCCCGTCCCTGGAGAAGGCCATCGTGCCTGGTAAAGGGGTGGGGGTGGGGGACAAAAGAAGACCCTGAGCAAGGTGGATTGACCCAGTGGCTGTGACCATGGGCCCAGACGGGGGAACATTGGTTAGGATGGTGCAGGACCGGGCAGTGTTCTGTTGGGTTGGACAGAAGGTCGCTATGAGTCAGAAACGGACTCGATGGCACCAAGCCACGACAGGCGTACCCCTGTCCAAGATGACCAACCATGGGCAGTCCCAGCCCACCTCCTTTCCACATCAGTGTCTAGACAACCAGCCCTCCCAACACGCTTTCCCTAACCACCACAACAAGAGTACTCCGTTGTACGTATGGACATCCCCATACAGACTGCCTCTGGGGCTGTCTGCGGACGTGCTGCTGTTTCAGATAGTGCTGCGATAGTCACGGGTGTGCACCTTTGTCCTTTAAGCCTCTGGGGGACGTCCCGAGAAGAGAGATCGCAGCATCCTATTCGCGTTTGTTTCAGGAAAAGCCATCTCATGCTCCACGATGGCGGTCCAATTCGGCAGTCCCACCACCGGTGTACCAGGGTTCCAATCTCTCGCATCTCCTCCAACATGAGTTAATGTCTGGTTCGGTTTGGTTTTTAACATTTGCCAAGGGTGTCCGTGTGAAGTGGTAGCTTATTGTTGGTTTACTTTCAATTTCTCTTACAGCTAGTGAATGTGAGTGTTTCTTCATAGGACTGCTGGCTGCCCGGATGTCATCTTGGGGGAGAGGTCTATTCATGTCTGATGCTCGTTTTTGACCGGATGATTGAGCACATGGCTCTCGGGGGTGGGGGTAAGGTGGGGGGCTGTTCTGGCTCATCCAACCAGCGTCATGGCTACAGGCACAGCCACCGTCCCACCTAGCCATTCATAAGCACTTTCTGAGCACTTAGCTCTGTGCCAGGAGTGGAGACAGTAGAGGCCTGTGTGCTTCCCCACCAAAATAAACCACACCAGACTGTTGCCGTGGTGTCGTGGTTACCACTTGGGTTGCTAAGCACTAGGTCCGCAGTTTAAGACCACCAGCCGCTCTGTAGGAGAAAGGGGAGGCTTTCCAGTGTCATGGTCATGGACCCCCACAGGGGCAGTTCTCCCCTGTCCTACAGGGTCACTGTGAGTCAGCGTGGACTGGGCGGCAGGAAGGGGGTTCTTGTCATTGCTCTCTGGCTGAGCCCCTGGTTCTGCGCCACCTGACCTCAGGCGTAGAAGGGCTCCCTTGGGTTTGCTCAGGCCTGCTCTTTCTGGCAGCGAGTCACCAGGCCTTTCCTCCATGGCACTGCAGAGTGGCTCAAACTGCTGACCTTCAGCTCCTCTGGGGAGCACAGGCCGTTTGCGCCACCTTCAGACCTTGCCCACCTGTGAGAGCTCCAAAGGGGACGTCACAAAGTTCCTGGAAAGATAGGGTTGTCGGATAACGGGATTTTCCCATGAGCTTTGCCAGAGGGGAGGCTCACTTGTAAACACAACCAGAGCCAGTGTGACCAAGGCCACTACGCCAAGGTCAGTGGGACCCACTGTGGACTCAGGTGGTCTTGATGCTGCCTGCCAGCCGGGGCCACACTGAGCAGTCTTGGGCCGGTGGAGGGGGCACAGCTGGCTGCCTCTATAGCTGACCCCCGAACCCCAGCCAGAACCATCCTCAACTCATTTCACTAAAGCACCCACACCCTGAGTCCCTCCTGCAGCCTCACACATCTTCCTTGTGGGTTCCAATCTGGGACCCTGTGGAGGCTGAAGGTGGCCGCTGCCCCCGAGGGGGGGCAAGGACTGAGAGGGCCTCCAGAATATGGATCCTTCAGTGCTGAGAGTAAGAAAGGCCCGAGCACACCAGGACACACACCAGGACCAGCTGGCCACTCTCTGTAGACTCCAACCTCAAAAACTCACTACTGTCCAGCCCATTCCAACCCACAGCGGCCCTATAAAACAGGGTCGAACTGCCCCTGCAGGTTGCCGAAACAGTAACTCTTTACAGGAGCAGAGAGCCTCATGTCTCTGCCTTGGGGTGGTTGGTGGGTTCAAACTGCTGGCCTTGTGGTTAGCAGTTCAATGCATAGCCCACCAAGCCACCAGGGCTGATAGCAAACCAGCACCCCCTGTGTGTGGGAGCAGAGCTGTGCTCCCCGCAGGCTGTCCGTGGCTGAAGTCCCTGTGAGTGGGTTTGAACTGCCAGCCTGAGTTGTTTGCTGTTTGCACACACACACACCCCCCCAGGGACTCCCCCATCTGCAGGCCTGCCCATCAGGCAAGCTTGGGTAATCTTCACAGGCCGGCAGAGGTGACAGCTACCGCATGACAAGGGGACTGTCCTCTGGACACCCTCCTGTTGCCCCAGGCCTAGCTGCGGCGGCTCGGGCAGATGGGACACCAACACAGAGCTTGCTCAGAGCTGCCTCGTGTTCCCTCGTGTTCGGCCATCCGTGGTGCTGGGAAGGCAGCCTGTCACACACCCTGGCCAAGGCAGTGACGACGTGGAGTTGGGACAGAATGGGGTCGCAGGTTTGCTGCCCTGCCCCGGGGTGTGCTAGGAGGCTGGGAGTGGGCCTCCCAACTTCCCTGCAGTCTGGGCGGTTCATGGCTACACCTCCTTCTTGGCAGCGTGCCCTTACTTTTGTCTCATTTGTGCCAATAGTGCAGGGTGGCAGCGACCAAGCTGGGAACGAGGCGACTACCATGTGACACACTGTCCCTGGGCTCTGTGTCCTCAGCAAGGGTACTCTCTGAGCCAGGCAAGGTGGCAGGAAAAAGTGCCCCCAGAGGGGATGCTGGGCCCAGCCTGGCATCCAGTGGCCTCATCTTCTGGCTGGTACAGTGTTTTCATGCCCTTTTGTCTTATAAAAAATGACCGACTTCAAAAGTGGGGTGATTTAAAATTAAAATCCATATTGTCAATCACCCTTGGGAAATGTTCATACTCCAACCTAAGGAGAATGAGTTGGGGCTCAAGACAGCCTGTTCCCGAAGTGTGTCAGGTCAGGAGTGGGGTGTGTGTGGGGGTCCTCATCTGGGGGCTGCTGTGTTTTGAGTGTGGGCTTCTTAGAATCATCTCTCATGTCATCTTATTCCTCGTGGCAAGGAGCCGGTGAGCAGGGCTGGGCTTCCTGTCCGGTAGATCCAGGTTCTCAGGACCTCCCCCAAGGGCCTTCCCGCAGGAAGCCAGGGGAGGGGGCTTGGGCC
>NW_022111313.1:1150860-1161165 GCF_000313985.2 Echinops telfairi
CAGAGAAGCTGGTGGTTCTGAACGGCTGGCTCTGGGGTGGCAGTCCAAGGCACAACTAGTACGCAACCCGTGCCACCTTCAGAAAGGGTGTGGGAATTCCGCGAGAGCTGGAATTTGCCCAGACGACCTGGTTTTTCCAGATCTCACAGGTTT
This sequence comes from Echinops telfairi, assembly GCF_000313985.2. NCBI lineage: Eukaryota > Metazoa > Chordata > Mammalia > Afrosoricida > Tenrecidae > Echinops > Echinops telfairi. The sequence continues at coordinate 1,151,014 of NW_022111313.1, forward strand.
TCCTTCTCAGTCAGGTTTCTGCCTTACAAAAGATCCAGCTTTGAAAGCTTGGCCTCTCCCTGCTAAGGAGGCGGTCGGCCAGAAGAATGAACAAGTCCCTCTCAGAAGAACGTTCAAAATGGCTCAGAGACAGGATCTGAAGTCCTCCAATTTCACCAGGGCCCAAAGCCAATTCCTATGAGGCAGAGAGGAGACGTGGCCCCACCTCCACCCTTCTTTACCAATTTGGGCACCAACTGGCCCTCCCGGGGCCATCTCCACATCCCTGTTGGGTTCAGTAATTCACTGCAGTGGCTCTAGAACTCACGGACAATACTCAAACTCATGACGTTGACCAGCGAGGTTAACGGATTACATACAGCCTAGCTTAGGAAATGCTCAGGACAGCTTCCTCTCAGACACATGGCCCCTTAGTCTCTGCCCGACTCGGGCAATGTTACAGAGCTCCGTTAGCACTGCCGAGAAGTGCCCAGAGGGCATACCCCCGTCATAAGGTCTCCTTTCAGCCTCTGAGGGCCTGGAGGGCCTTGGAGATGCCCACGTGTCGTGGTACCAGTCTTCCCACCGGTCTAGCAGGTTCCCAGTGCCAGGACCCCGGGGCCAAAGGTTACTCCTTGCCGCGTACTCTTGGATTGAGAGAGAGAAATATATTTAAAACACTCATAGAATTTATTCAGCAACCCTACTTTTCAAAATTTGGGCCAAGAACACAGTCAGGAAATGAAAGTAGGTTAATATAAATAGATAATTAATCATGGCATTATTTGTACTGTCTTAAAAAACCCCCGTGTCCAACCCACCGAGCAGTTCTACGCTGCCCTGCGGGGTCCCGCGAGTGGGGACCAGCCCAGTGGCAGTGGGCTTGGTTTTGCGCCTTAGAAGTTACCGCCGAGGTGCCCTGGAGGTGCCCGTGGGCACGTGTGTTGGGCTGTGAAGGTGTGTGAGATCAGCGGTTCAAACTCACCAGCCGCTCCTCAGGAGAAAGCTGAGGCCTCTGCTCCTATGCAGAGTCACAGCCTGGAAACCCCCTAGGGGTCGAGGTGAGTCAGCACGGGCACTGGCCCCGGGGCGGGCTGGGGTGGGGGTTCTATGCAACATGAGTTCCTTTCCCGGCTTTTCCTCTCCAAGGAGTCCGGCCTGAGCTCCCAAGCATGGTGTCTGTCTGTTTACTCGTCCGCCAGGTGGAATCACAGAGTTGGCAGGGAGCTGGAGATCGAGACGGGCTTCACACCCTTTGGGACCCAGAACTCAGACCTCTGGAAGCAGCAGCCATGAAACCAACAGCAGGCAGAGACCATGGGACGCAGCCGGGGGTCGTCCACCACCTCCTGCCAGCACTCATGCACAGGCTGAGCAGGGGACACGGGACCAAGAACGGAGAAACACTGACACATCGCAACGTGGGGTTGGTGAGGAATCCGCTATACGCCACAGACTGCCGGGAGCCCTGGCCGGTCCAGGTTGGGCCGCGAGGAAACCCCAGCCGCTCCTCGGAGGAAGATGACGCTTCCTGCTCCCACCAGGACTGACGGTCTCTCTCCGGAACCCACAGGGCGGTGCCACTCTGTCGTACTGAGTCCCTCTGAGCTGGAGTTGAGCCGATGGCGGCGGTGAGCTTGGTTTTGGAGAGCCGGGAGAAGGGCCCAGCCTGTCTTGGAGGGAGCGCAGAGCGGCTCTGGGAAGTGAGAGTGGCGGGGCTTCATCTCATGGACTCGGACAAGTCTCGGAGAGGTGCCAGAGGCCGCCCAGGGTGTCCGGTGGAGCAGAGGTTTCTAGCATCATCTTGGAGGCCTGTCCGCATCTGGACATGAGCAGAGAAGCAGTAAGGGGAGGTCATGTCATCTTGGGTCTTCTCTGGGATGAAAACCCGATGCTAGTTCACCTCATCTGTGGGCTGTGGCCTCCTGTTCGCTTCCCGTACATCCGAATTCCCTGTGGCGTCCGATACTGAAGGGCAGGCTGTGAATGCAGGGTGGGGTCTGTGCTCTGGGGAGACTGAGACGGTCAAGGTGCCCAGCTCCATCCTCCGCAGAGAATCGCTGGGCGGCTCAGAGACGGCAGCCGGATATCAGAGGGCTTGCTGACAGGACAGCAGTGGTACCTACCCGGCACTGGGTAGATCAGTTCTCCTGGGGAACCCCAGGGACCCAAAGTCAGAGCTCACCATGACAAAGTCCGCGTCTCCCAAGCCATTCTGCAGGCCCAAGAGACCATGTGGGGGTCCTAACCACAGCACCCCCAGGCCTTATTTCTCACGGGCAGGAACATGGGCTTATTTTGCATTTTAAGGGCACGCCAACACGGTAAAGTTATGTGTAACCGTTGGAGGGTGAGTCTATGAAGTTGCTCTCTGCAATGGGGCAATGTGCATTACTGTTAGGAGTGGGGTTTTATACAATCCTGAAAAATATCCTTTATCTCAGAAAGATTAGCTCCCAACCCACCACCATCAAGCGGGCATTCGGACTGACCCCGGCCCTGTAAGAAGGAAGGGTTTTCTGTGGCTTTCCAGAATTATACATCTGGATGGTCAAAGAAAACTACACCTTTGACCTGCAGATTGACTGGTGGTTTCGAACCGCCGACCCTGAGAGTGAGCAGCCCCTGTCTTACCTGCACTACATCGCCAGGGTTCCTATATTTGACCCCACAAAGCCAGCTGTTGTCCAGTGGGCTCTGACTCCTGGTACCTGTACGTGTGTCCGAGAAGACCTGGGCTCCACTGGTCTTCAATGGGGTGGGTTTTCAGCAGTAGATCATCAGGCTTTGCCTCCAAGGGCCCTCTGGGTAGAGTAGAACCTCCAGCCTTTCAGCCAGTAGCCAAGAGTGGTCACTCTGTGCACCACCCTCCAATGCTGGTGTCTTTAAGGAATATGTTTTACATGTTAGACGGAAAAAAGAAAAAGCGTAGAGGAGGAATCACGCACACACGTCCCCCACCCCCCTCATCGCACCACCATCCATCTCTCAGCGTCTTTTATTCCAGGCCCCTTTCTTCCAGACGGTCCGTCCACCAGCCACGCCGGCCTCGCGGACTGCGTGTACCGTGCTCACACAGCCCTGCACCGTAAGCATGCTGTCCCTCCTCTAGTAAAGATGCTCGTAACCATCCGGTGTGATGGTTGCACAAATATTCCATCCAGCGGATGCTCCATTTGGTATACGATCATTCTTCTGGGGTTGGACATTTCATTTCTCAGAGCGTCAGATCACACCATGAGTAAGTGTCTGTCTCTGCTAACCTATTCTCATTTCTTGGTGATTTTCTTGGGCCGGATTCCCCAAAGCGGAACTACTGGATACATTGGATGAGTGCATTTAATGTACACTTCTTACACACACACTCCTCAAAAAACAAGCCCACTGCCATTGAGTTAATTCTGACTGATGGCGACCTGACAGGACCGGGTAGAGGTGCCCCGTGGGTCTCTAAGACTGTCACTCTTTATGGGAGCAAACCTCCTATCTTCCACAAAGAGCGGCTGGTGGTTTGAACCAGTGAGTGACCACAAGGCCACCGAGGCTCCTTCCACACCAGCAGATTGCTTCCATTGATTAGTGTGAGAAGGTCTGAAAAGATCAATGAGGCCACACGATCCTCAGCATGGAGTATCATCATTTAAAAATCCCCGTGACGTGAACCACCGACATGACATCCTGGTCTGGATCCCGCTGCCTGTCTTTCTCACAAGCAAAGCGTCCACATAAACCTCAAGCACTTGCTTGTCACGTGCACATAGGGAGCGCATGCTCAAGGAGGTGGTGTGAATTGTGTAAGATTAATGGGCATGGTGGCAGTTACATCATCGACTGTCAGCCTGCGAAGGGGTGAGTGTAGTCTGTCCATCAGGTCCCAGCCAATGAAGCCTCTGGGTGGACATGACCTTCTCCTGAGGATTCTGGGAACTCCTGTCTTCCTCCCTGGAAGTGGGACACACTCTCAGCACTAGACATTCCTGTTGACAAGCCAGATGGAGCTACGGTGAGGGAGCCAGAGCCCTGGAGCCACGTGGAGACCCATGCCAGCGCTGAGATGCTTCCACTGCCACTGGAGCCACAAGACTTTCCACCCAGTAGCCTGTGATCTTCCTGCATTTGACGTCATTGCAAGTGTTGCGTGAATCTGAAGGAGAATTTATAGATTAATATTGGACATATCGGCTAATCTCAGATTTATGGATTTGAACTGGACTGGGTTGGGATGTTTTCTTAGTACACTCTTTGATATAAAGTTCTCTCTTACACACATATGAGTGTCACTGGATTTGTTACTCTAGTCTCCCCGGACTAACACAAGCATATAATTTGGTATACGGTAAATCCAAACTATAAAGAACCCTGGTGACACTCCTCTGCTTGGCTGCCTACCACAAGGTTGGTCGTTCAAAGCCACCAGCCATTCTGAGGGGACAACATCTGTTTCTATCAAGATTAACCCGAAACAAAACTGCCACTGAGTCGATTCTGACTCACGGGGACCCTACAGAGGGTGTCTGGGGCTTCGTCAGTCCTTCTGAGAGCAGGCAGTCTCTTCTGTGTCGTGTGCTTGGTTATCCGGAGATAACACAGGTAGCCGTGATCAGGAGAGACCGGTCCCAGGGGAAGGGCAGCATGTTGGGTCAAGTGGAGGGGCAGCAGAAAGAGGAAGGCCCTGGACGAGATGGACGGACACCGTGGCGGCCGCAGCGGGCTCGAGTGCAGGAACGGCTGTGAGGACGGCCCAGGGCGGGCAGTGCCTCCTTCTGCTGCGTGTAGGCCCGTTCCGGGTGAGACCAACTTGGTGGACCTAATGGCAACACGATGATGATGACCAAGGACAGCGAGCGGCCACGGGGGAGCCCCGGCCTCCTCCTTCCCCCTCTGGTCTTGGGACAAGCAGCCTTCCCGACATGCTTTCTCATCTCTCAGGGTTTCCTATGCAGCTCCAAGGACAGCCACAGGCAGGCTACTCTTCATACGCTAAGGACCTCCTGTTAAAAACCTTCAGATTTATTTCTCCCTGGCTGCAAGATGCTTTTCGAAGAACCACCTGACGTGTGACACGGAAAACCTGGTCCAGAAAGCAGAGGCTGGGACCACCCCACCCCCTGAAAGAGCACGGGACCACGGTCCTGTGCAGGCATGACGGCCAAACGTGGCTTTCGAGCAAAGGAGTGGCAGCCTGGCCTTTTCCCTTGACGGTGACACCAACCATGTCCCTGGGCTTTCCTGGTGACAGTTTACATCTCTCCAGCCGGTGGGCATGTTCGTGGTTCTTGAACGGCAGAATCGGCCATGAGGGACCAGCTCCTTCCTTCCCCAGAGCTGCCCCCTTGACTCTCTGAGTTTGGTTCCAGGAGGAGTGGTGGGCAGAGGTGGAAGGCGCGGCCTGGGCTCCCAATCGATGGGTTGGCGAGGGCGTGAGGAAGTCCCACTGCAGCAGTGGAACAGGGGCCCCTGGGCTGGTGGAATCACACCTAGGAGTCCTGGGCGCCGTGAGACTTTGGGACACCGCTCTCAGTGTTTCCTATGCATTTTCACAACTCTGTGAAAACGGTTTGATGTATTAAGAGTTAGAAGGGAAAAGGTTAGTGGGATGGGTCTGGAGAGCTCAGGTGGTGGAGTGTCTGAGGGCAAGTCAAAAAGTACTGCCCCCAAATCACAGAGACCTTCATTAAACGAGCTATTAAAATGGGCAGCTATTGTTTCTGGAGGGGTCCTTGTTAGGTGCTATCGAGCCCGCTTTGACTCACAGTGACCCCTGTGTGCAACAGAGCGAATGCTACCCCATCCTTCGCCATCCTCCCAATTGGTCTCGTGTGTGAGCCGCTGCTGCAGCCCCTGTGTCAGTCCTTCTATCTCCCTGAGGGTCTCCTTCTTGTTCGCTGCCCCTCCACTTGACCAAGCATGATGTCTGTGTCAGTCTGGGTACTTTAGAGAAATAAATCCACAGAAACCTGTATGTATAAGAAGGAGTTTTATATAAAGGTTAAGTGCACATCAAGAAAACATCCCAACCCAGTGCCTCCCAAGCCCACAAGTCCAACATTAACCCATATGTCCAACACCAATCTACAAAGTCCCCCTCCATCTCACAAAACACACCCAATGATGCCAACTGCAGGAGGAAAACTGAGTCAGTGAACATGTAAGCATCTCAGCGCTGGCAGGGGTCTCCACACGGCTGCTCCAGCACCCAGGGCTGCATCGGGTAGGTCCATGTGGCTTCTCCTCAGGGATGTCTTGCAGGAAGTGAGCCTTGCCAGCTGAAGCAGGGAACTGGCTAAGGCAGCTGCACCCTGGTCCGACCATCGGAAAGCAAGAGACCAGAGAACTAGAAAGGCAAGGCTCACCGAGCCATTTATCCCTCCGCCCTTCAATTAACCCGACATGTGTTTATCGGCCAAGTTGGCACAATAAACATTAACTATCTCAGTGCCCTTCTCTGGGACTGTCTCTATTGATGACATGTGCAAAGTCCTTGAGACAAAGTCTGGCCGTTTTTGCTCCTAAGGGCACTCTGGCTGTACGTCTTCCGAGATGGATTTGTTTGTTCCTTTGGAAGACTGTGGTGCGTCCATATTTCCCATCAGCCCTGCCATTCAAACGCAGCAATTCTTGCGAGGTCTTCTTTATTCGATGTCCAACTTTCAATAAAAGTCACACAAAAGGTGACTCTACACCTGCGTCTCTCCAGGTAGAGTACACAGAGATGAAATGGACTACCTCTGTGGGGAAAGACCACGGAGAAGCTCACTGTCAGCAGCTAGCAGGACTGTAGGGGCTGACTGTGGCACAGACCACCTTGCTCATAGGTAAGTCCAGGCGAAAGTTGAAATTAAAACACGTCTACAAGAGCCAAAAGACGACCTTGAGTAAACCCCACTGAATTTCCACAACCTCTCAAGAACAGATTTGACCCATCTCCCATCCCTGAAGGTCTTCCCTCTCTCCACCCTTTCCCCATAGAATTCTGTGTCTGTTGGCACCATAAACCTACCTATCACAGAGCTCTAAAGAAAATAAGAAAGTCCACTGTAATGCCAGGCAGAGGGCCCCCTGCAGAGGGGGCGGGAATGAACCTGGCAGGTTAAGGACCCTGGTGGCTCCACATGGTTGGCTGCTGACCCAAAGGTCAGCTGTGTGGACCCCCCAGACTCCTGTAGGTTGAACACCCGCCAGGCGGCTCCTGCAGAGATGGTGGTCCAGTGAGCCCAGTGGGGCAGCTCTACCTTGACACATGGGGATGCTGGGAGCCGGCAGCCACCACAAGGAGCTACAGGTGGGCTGGCACAGGGTCAGTGTGCACCAGTGGGGCAGCGGCAGAGAGGCCGGGACCTCTTTGACACAGCGAGGACTCTCAGGTGTGGGAGACAAGGACGCACAGGAACCCAGAACGGACCAGAGTGGCCTCGTGTCTTACCCAGATTCCTGCTTAGCTGGGGGAAGGGCAGTCAGGGTGGGGGTGAGGTGACCACAGTCATGGGGTGAGAAATGGTGGTGCCTGCACCAGAGTGGGGCCTTAGTGGCTGATGGAAGTGCCCACACCCTGGAGCCATTCTGAGGGCAAATGTGGGCTGAACAAACCCAGGGAGTGATGTGTGGGGAGGGGATCAGACTTGGTTCTTTGCTGCAATCCTGGCTGAGAATGGGACGAGGGGACACTCCATCCCAAATGGTCACAGTGGCCATCCAGGTGGGTGGCAGGCAGGGCCCCAGTCTCAGGCAGCCCACACCCTCGGGCAGCCAGCTGATGGGTCCAGCGGGAGCCGGATAACCTGGAATTCAAAGGCGTCCGGCACTGCGGAGGGGCAGGCGGATGGGGAGAGGCCGGGCAGTCCCCAGTCAGTCTCCTGCGGATGTTTGGATCGGAGGGACAGCAGGGGGGTGGGGGCGTGAGGAGAGGGGTCAGTGTTGTTTCAGCTGAAGGGAGAGGCAGGCCTGACCCAGAAGCTCACAGGAAACACTGGGGAGAATGCTCTACCGTAGAGCCACACAGGGTGGTGGCCTGAAAGATGCCCTCCGTGGCGGGCCGCCATTGGGGGTGAAGTGGCCAGGCAGGGGGCCTGGCTGCCTGAGAGGAAGTAGGAAGCGGGGGGGGGGAATAAAACCCAATTTCAATAAGCCTGTACGACTGCATTTTAGCTGGAACACCCCCTTGTGTTCTAGTGACCACTCTGCCCAAACTCGGCCGCCTGCTCTTCCTCTATCTGCACACACACACACACACACACACACACACCCCGTGACCACTGGGCTCTTTGTTTCTGATTGGCTGGGGCTGTTTCTCTGGACAGTGGTGACGTGAGGTCAGAGACCCTGGCGGGGGTCTCTGAGTCCCCAGGTCTAGAGCTCACGGCTTCCGGAAAAGTCTGCAGGATAAACGATGGCCACTTATTCCCTTGGGTAAGCCCCTCCACGGAGGGAAGGCAGGCCCCCTGACCTGCTCCTAGCCTGCCGACTATGGAAGAGCAATGGGTTGTCACCCCCTTGATTTCTTCCTGTTGTTGTGTCTTGTCAAGTCAATCCCAACTGCCCACGGGGCTTCCCAGGCTGCCGTCTTTGCAGCAGCAGCAGCACCAGGCCCTGCTCTCGGGGAGCTGCTGGCTGGGTTCAAACCACCGATCTTCCAGTTGGCAGCCAAGCACTTAACCATTGCCCACGGGATTCCTACTCCCTTGACCGGGTGCCGTTCTCTATGAGTCCCTCTCGGCCACCAGCTGGAGAAAGCGCGCTTCCTCTGCCCATCTTGGAGATGGACATACATTCATCCTCCCGCCCAGCCTCTCCTGTTGGGAACTGCCCGCCAGGGGAAGCCGTGGCAGGGGACCTTGAGTGACACCCAGGGAGAAGCCAGGGTCTTAGTCCTGCAGCCACAGGGGGCAAAATCTACCAATGAGCTCCAGGCACTTGGAAGTGAGCCATGCCCCTGTCGAGCCTCCACGTGAAAACGCAGCCCAGCTGGCCCCTTGCTCCCAGAGGATCTGGCTATGCACTTCCCAAACCCATGACCCCCGCCCCCGAGACAGAGAGATAACCAAGGTCCATTGCTTTCAGCCATTAAATCTGTTCATTATCCATACATCAATGGAAAAGAGATGCAATTATTATTAGGAATAATGGACATAGAGGTTGCATGAAGCATTCAATGATATTATGGCTATTATATTAATTTGCTTCTATCCGTCCATTCACTCGCTCATCTGTCTGTCCTTCCATTCTATCCATACATCCATCTGTCCACCCATCCAGCTGAGCCAGTCATACATGTCTGCATGGCACAAAGGACTGAGGCTGTTGAGGACTGTGTCTGGCGTGGAGCCACAATCAGTGCTCACGGCAACAGCAGTCAGGAAATAGAACGATGCAGTGCACTGGGTAAATCTGCTGCCCATGACCTCTCAAAAGGCTTGAAAAGCAAGGCGGTTACTTTGAGGATGAAGGTGTGCCTGACCTAAGCCATCGTACTTTCAGTCGCCTCAGGTACACGTGCAAGGTGGACGCTGCATAAGGAAGACCGAGGAAGAATCAAGGCATTTGAAAGGTGGTGCCAGAGAAGAACATGGAAAGTCCCATGGACTGCTGGAAGGACCCACCCAGCTGTCCTGGAAGAAGTGCGGCCAGGATGCTCCTCAGAGGCAAGGACGGTGAGACTTTTTACTTTGGACACGCTGTCAGGAGAGACCGGTCTGTGGAGAAGACATCACGCTCGGCTAAGTAGAGGGTCAGCAAAAAGGAGGACGGCCCTCAATGAGAGGGAGTGACCCGGTGGCTGCAACATGGGCTCAAATGTAACAACACTTGTGAGGATGGTTCCGGGCCTGGCAGTGTTGTGCTCTGTGGTTCATGGGTCACTCTGAGTCAGAACTGAACAAGCGAACAACCACATCTACTTCCATCCCCCCATACTCTCCCATCCACCAGCTCATTCACACATTTACCTACCCTTCCACCCCCCATCTACTCTCCCATCCTCCAGCTCATTTATCTACCCTTCCACCTCCCATCTACTCTCCCATCCTCCAGCTCATTGATCTACCCTTCCACCCCCCATACTCTCCCATCCACCAGCTCATTCAGACATTTACCTACCCTTCCATCCCCCATACTCTCCCATCCTCCAGCTCATTCAGACATTGATCTACCCTTCCACCCCCCATCTACTCTCCCATC
>NW_022111313.1:1161507-1164367 GCF_000313985.2 Echinops telfairi
CCTTCCATCCCCCATACTCTCCCATTCACCAGTCATTCAGACATTTACCTACCCTTCCACCCCCCATCTACTCTCCCATCCTCCAGCTCATTTATCTACCCTTCCACCCCCCATACTCTCCCATCCTCCAGCTCATTGATCTACCCTTCCATCCCCCATACTCTCCCATCCTCCAGCTCATTTATCTACCCTTCCATCCCCCATCTACTCTCCCATCCTCCAGCTCATTTATCTACCCTTCCATCCCCCATACTCTCGCATCCTCCAGCTCATTTATCTACCCTTCCACCCCCCATACTCTCCCATCCTCCAGCTCATTCAGACATTTACCTACCCTTCCACCCCCCATCTACTCTCCCATCCTCCAGCTCATTTATCTACCCTTCCACCCACCCAGCCAGCCAGGCAAACTTTAAAGTAAGGGGATCACAAACAGATGTGATAGCTCACTGACCAGCCAAATTTGGGATCCTGAGTGCAGGGGGAGGGGACTCCATTTTGGAATTCCTTATGCGCATGCCCATCAACAGGCTGTGAGCTTGGGCCAGCTTGGAGAAGACACCCCCAGTCTCATCATCGGTGTCTAATTCGGAGAAAACTGAACTTGCATGCATGTGTGCGCCCGTCTGTCCTTGAAATGAGTAAAGGGCAGGGTGGCAAAGCAGGCAGTCAACCGAGCCCTCCCAGCGTCGGCTCGAGCTCGGAGTGGCCCCAGGGAGGCCTGCGGGTTCTGAGTGCCTCCAGAGCTCGCCGGGCCTCAGCAGGGAGGCCAGATACAGATGTCAAGTGTCTGCCGCAAATGTGAAACTATTTAGGTACCATTTAGCAGAAGCGAGCCATCCTGCAGACATAAACATTTTAATTGGAGTGACAATTTATTCAAACAATTTGACCACGCTCACACATGCCGAGCAGATGGGCTGGGTGGGGGCCTGCAGAGGGAGCTGCTGGGGGAGAGGAACCCCGACAGAGACGGGCTCTCCTGCCACGGGGGGCAATGTGGGAGACAGGTACCCCTGTGCCTTTCTGCTAGCAAAGGGCTCCTGGAATGGGCCCAGCTCCCACTCCTGGGGTGTCCCAAACTGCTGGTGACTTGGGGGAAATGCCTGCCTGGGGGAGGAGGGTCACGCATTTATTCTTTTAAGTGAAGAATATCTGCTAGCTGTCTGCCCCGGTCCAACCATTGTGCTGGTGTGTGTGTGTGTGTGTGTGTGTGTGCCGCTGTGTGCACAGGAGTGCATGCATGTGTATGCCTGCTTAGCTGTCAGCTTACGTGCACAGATGAGTATGTGTTTAACTATTTGTGTGTTCATAGATGCTCAGTGCACGTGTGTCGGGAAGGACCAGGCCTTGGAAAAGGACGTAGCCTCATAAGGCAGAGGGCAGTGAGAACGAGGAAGGCCTGGACAAGATGGGTGGACACGGTGGCTGCAACCCTGGGCTCAGACGTGACAGGGATTGAGAGAATGGTGCCTGAGCAGGAGACGCTTTGTTCTGTTGTCCCCAGAACCACGACGAGTTGTAACCGACTGCATGGCCCCTGACCACAGTGCACGTGTGTATGTTCGTGTGAGTACATATATGTGTGCCTGGGACTATGTGTGTCTGCATGTGAGCATATGAGCGTGTGCATCTTTATGCTTGTGAGTGTGTGAGTGCAGGTGTGAGTGTGCATGTTGGGTGCGTACAAGTGTGCATGTGTGTGCACTTACTTGTGTGTATGTGAATACATGTATGTATGAGCATGAGGTATGTGTCAGAGTGTGTGTGGGTATGGGTGAGGATGTTAGTTATACGTGTATATATCTGTGTGTGTGAATATACATGCGTGAGACTGTGTGCATGGGTATGTGTTTGTGTGTGTCTGTGTGAGTGTGTGTACATTGTCTAATCCATTACTAACATCTCATGATTTAGCTATATGAGGAGGTACCCCCCCCAAAAAATGGGTTTTTCCCCCAAAGCTACATATTTAATTTTTTTTTAACAAAACAACCTTATCACCTTCACAGTACTCTTCATTACACTTAATGCATTTGTCAAATCTGAGATTCCGTTCATGGAAACATTTTTCAAACTCATCTGTTTAGATGGCTGACAGCACCTCCCTTGTGTTTTTTCTTCACCTCTTCCATGACATCAAATTGCTGTCCTTTCATGTCCCTCTGCATTCAAGGAAACAAAAAGAAGTCACACAGAGTGAGCTCAGGTGAGTAAGGTGCATGGGGCAAGAGGGGCATGCTGTTTTTTGACAAAAACTGGCACCCTGAGGTGGCTGTGTGAGCAGGTGCATTGCCATGGTGGTAAAACCAGTCCCCATCTGCCACAATTCAGGCCTTTTTTGTCACACACTGTTAAGCAATCTTTTCAGAACCTCTAAATAGAAAGCTTGATTAACAGTTTGACCTGGTGAAATGAACTCCAAATGTACTATCCCCCTCATATCAAAAAAATAAATGAGCATCAGTTTTTGAGGGGGTAACCCCTGGTATGTGAGAGTATATATGCATGAGTGTGTGTCTGTGTGTGATTGTGTGCAGGCACATGTGTGTATGCGTGTACAGTCTAATCCATCACTAACGTCTCATGTTTTATGTATGTGTGTAGAGTGTGTCTGGGTGTGATTGTGTGCAGGCATGAGTGTGTGAGTGTGTGTATGTGTGTACACTCTAATCTGTCACTAGCGCCTCATGGTTTCTGCATTTGGAACCGGTGGTTGTCTCTGGCTAGACTCTCCAAGCAGCAGTCTCGTCCTCCCCAGCTGTCTTCTGGCCCTGGGAGGGAGCTTCCCTCCTCCCCATCTCCTCTCCCTCAATGCCTTTTCTGACCCTCTTCCTCCTCCTCCTCCTCCTCCTCCTCC
>NW_022111313.1:1164467-1171597 GCF_000313985.2 Echinops telfairi
CCTCCTCCTCCTCCTGGTTCTTCAGGGCTCAGTTCAATGCCACCACCCAGGTGGGACCTACCCAGACCCGTTTATCATGACAACGGCACCCACGCAGGCAGATCGCAGACCGCAGATCGTATCTAACACCCTCAGGCCGAGTCCAGCCAACCTCCAGGAGCGTGAGCCAGAAAAAGAAATTCATTGTGTTATTTTGAGCCATTAATAGTGGGGTGATTTGTTACATGGCAGCAAATAATGGGCACATATCTGAGGCGGCTTCCGACGATGCCCACATATGTTTGACGCTCCTTTCCAAAGGGTGTGTTTGCTTACACGTAGTTAAAGCAGACGTGCCCGTGCTGCTGATGCTCTGAGCCCCTGACTTCCTGTCTCCCTCTTTCTCACACCACTAGCTCTGCGGGAAGTTGCCGCTCTGCTGGGCGGACCCTCGAACTGTCCTAGGAAGTGGCCCCCATGACAAGGGACGGAGGCCTCCTGCCAACAGCCCTGGGCGGGAGCCACCATCTCCGAAGTGGCTCCTCCAGCCCCAGTCAAGCCTTCAGGTGACTGCAGCCCCTGCTGGCATCTGTCTGCAACCTCATCAGAGGCCTGAGCCAGACCCACGCAGCGAAGCCTTCCAGAGAGCATGGTGCACAGCCTCTGCCTCTCCCCACCCCACCTGTGCTAGGTGTGCTGCCTTCTATGCGCTCATCCCGCCTGCACGGCGCTTTCCTTTCAGAACGAACTCAGAGAGGCCATGGGTGCGGTGACCTCACATGTCCAAGGCCGTTGTTCTGTCCCAGAGGTCTGAGGACTTGCGTCTCTGCAGCGGGGGTGAGCCCCCACCACCCCTCCAGCCTCCCCTCTTCTGAGCCTGGGCTTGTCTCAATTCATCTCGTAAGTCTCTTGGCCACTCCCCGCCTTCTCCCTCCTTAGCAAATGGAATGGTTTAGCAATTTAATTTAATCACCCACTGAGTTTCCAAAATTAATTTCCTGTTAGAAATAAACATTGTACTATGAATGATCAATCAGACCGGGCGGTAATTCACCGAGGTCTGTGAATTAAAGCCTGGGCTGCTGTTCCCCACGGCAAATGCAAGTGGGAGCGCTGAGACCGTCCCAGGAGTGAGCCTTCGTGGCTGCTGTGGGGGAAGGTCAGGCTGCCCGTGGTGGTCTCCCTTCGTGGGCTGCTGCTCCCCCCATGGTCCAGTGTGCAACCACGTCCAGTCTGTGTTCGCTGCTGGGAATAGAAGAATAGCAGCAAGATCCAAGACCAGGAGAGCGGTGCCTCCCACCTGACATGACGAGTAACATGGGCTGTTCTGACCCCTCCCGCACATTAATTTATTCATCAGAAAGGTGGAGAGGGTGGTGAGGTGCCGTCCCATCCACTCTGACTCAGAGCCATCAAATGTCCCCCAAGCGAAACCCAGCCAGGCCCCCTCCTCACAAGCTTCACCACGTTCGAGCCCAGTGGGGTAGCTACTGCATCGTCCCCCTCACATCACCCCCCTCTTTTGTGCTGGAGAAGGTTGATAGGACCAGAGATTGCCCAAAGGACGGATGAGCTGTCGTCTTGAGGAGGTTCCGCCAGAGAGCTCCTTGGAGCAGCGGTTCTCAACCTGTGGGTCGCGACCCCTTACAGGGTTGGGGGCTGTGGGGGAAGGGGAGGTGTCGAACAACCCTTTCACGGGGGTCGCCTAAGACCATCAGAAAACACATCTCTCTGATGGACTTAGGAACCGAGACAGCGCTCCTCTATCCGTCTCCAGGCGGGTCCACCCACCTGCAGATACGCCCACATACGAGTACCGGGCATGAAGACTGTTACCCATGCTATCCCATGCTTCAGAGAACATTTCATTGATGTGTCATTAGAAATAAATATTTCACAATATATAATTACATATTGTTTTCGTGACTAATCACAACGCTTTCAAAATGTTCAATTTGTAACCAGGAAACTACATCCTGAACATCAGATATTTACATGATGACTCATCACCTGGTAGCATGCCCACTTGAGACGTGAGGTGACATCTCACCAGCCTCCCTCCAACGGAGGAGTCGGTTTGTGCTTCTTCCGAGACAGGTCTGCTCATTCTGCTGCAGTCTGGGGTCTGTTCTAGCATGTTCCCCAGAACAAGGGAAGTGCTGGCGTTCAAACTGCATCTGGGATGAGGCACAGAGAGGCATCATAGCTGGCCAGGAAGTGTTTTCTGGCACTAAACTGTCCACCTCCCTCCCTGGCCAGCATGGTCCTCCAGGACACAGCAAGCCGTGGCCATCTGGCCTGTTTTCTCCGTTCCTCGGGGCACAGACTCCCCCTCTCTGCCTCTCTCTTCTGGCCCCAGCCTGGGCCCTCAGAGCACAGGCGTCCAAAGCAAATATTCACCTGAGGGACAAGTGATGCCCCTCAGGCAATTCTTTGAGATGTAGAAATGGGAGCAGCCCACCCCTCTGATGACACCCTCCCGGCCTCGCTGTGCAGGTGGTGTGGAGGACCGCTCTGGGAGGCGCCCGGCAAAGCTGGCTGGGCGATGGTGGGTGCCAGGTGCTCAGGCTGCTCCGCTGGCAGGGGTGCTGATGCTAGCAATAGGCGTGTGATGGGGTGGGCCCCGTGAGGGAGTGACCAAGCC
Organism: Echinops telfairi; assembly: GCF_000313985.2. Classification (NCBI taxonomy): domain Eukaryota; kingdom Metazoa; phylum Chordata; class Mammalia; order Afrosoricida; family Tenrecidae; genus Echinops; species Echinops telfairi. Next base: position 1,167,091 of record NW_022111313.1, read on the forward strand.
CTGGGATGCTTGGAGTGCCACGTGTCAGTGGCCGGAGTCCCGGATCGAGAGAGCAAGTGTCGTCACTGCCGCCACTGGTTGAAGCTTTGTGCATGCAGCCCAGCCCCCACCCTCCATTCTGCAGGGTGTGTGTGGGGTGGGTGGGGGGTGCTGACAGATTCCAAGGGTCCTTTGGGGACCACTGTCCACTGACTCTGAGCACAGAACTGTGCTGCCTGGGGTTCAGGGAGAGGTAGTTCACCAAGCCTTTCTTCTCAGAAACCCCAGCATCTCTGTGAGCAGCTGAGCCCGTCAGGCCTCTGCACCCCAGGGACTCCGGGAACGGAAAAGAAACGAATTCTCCCTCCCGCTGAAATGCACACGGGAGGTTTCCAACCCTTCCCAAGTATGCCAGTTTGGCTCAAAACCATACCAAACAAGCTCAGTGCCATGGTGAAACCGCTGCTCCCCGGTGGCCTCGAACATGTAACCACTGCACCACGAGGGCTCCCGGGGCACCCCGGTAGGTTCCAATCACTAACCTTTACTGCAATGGTTCTCAACCTGTGGGTCCTGACCCCTTTGGGGATAGAATGGTCCTTTCACGGGGCTCACCCGATTCATCACAGCAGCAAAATGACAGTGATGAAGTAGCAACAAAAATAATGTTATGGTTGGGGGGTCACCACCACATGAGGAACTGTCTGAAAAGGTCATGGCATGAGGAAGGTTGAGAACCGCTGATGTAAGGGATGGGACTGGCTCTTCTGTCTCAAATGTCCTGGTCCAGTTTCTCGGCCTGAGAGGCGTAGGGAGAGCTGTCCCAATTTCCAGAGGGAACTGGGGAGTCCCAGGAGCATCGGAAGACGATGACTGCAGGGGAAGAGATGGCCCGGAGGAAGAGGGTGACATGGTGCCCAACTCCAGCACTGTGGTTGGTGTGCGGGGGGAACTGTGCCTGGGGCGCCCCACCAAGTATGCGGTCAGCAACAGTAAAAGAAAACTAACGAACAGAGCGCCCAAGCCCTCTTCTTTAAGGATGAGCCCTCCGGGCTGATGAAGGGACAAAGTCCCCTCTGTATGACCGAGAACAAGACCGGACCTCCCCATGAAGAATTCCTACCTCTGGCCATGCCCACCGTGGGGCCGGTGGTGTCAGGTGCTGCAGTGGGTGCCCATCAGCAATACCAGGACCAACAGCATGGCACACAGGCTGGTTCTGCGCCATCCTCACGCCTGGCAGTGTTGGAGCCAAGTGTGAAGCCACTGGGCCTTCCTCTGTTACGCTTATCCACTAATTTATCTTTTTCCAGCGACTGGTCTCTCCTGATAACGTGTCCAAACTACCGGAGACGAACCTTTCCATCTACGCTTCGAAACCAAACGCTCAACACCCTGGAAGTGCTCAGAGCATCTTAGCTTAGAGAAGCCCAAAGCCTCACAAGCCTTGCTTCGTCCCTGCTCTGAGCCTCCTTAGAGAAAGGAGACCGGTCTCCCTCCCATTAGACTAAGGTGACCAGACGTCCTGCTTTTGGCCGGACAGTCCCAATTTTTAACAATTTTTCCCATGTCCCGCGGTGTTTTAAAAAAGTCCCAATTTTTGGAAAGAATGCACGACAAGCTAGGGTACACGGTGTTCGGCTGCCATGTGGCTATTTCACCAGGATATGAGTTTTATCAATGGTGTCCTGCTTTTGTCCCACTTTACCAATGTTAAAATCCGGTCACCTTACGATTAGACGACAGAGGCAGGCAGAGACTGAGCAGCCCTCAGACCCCGATCACGGTTGCCTTTTTTGCTTGAACGCATCTGGGTTTCAGGAAAGGAGCTCTTAGCGGAAGCTCCCACGGTGACTCTCAGAATGGTGGGGCTGGGGACGGGGACGCAGAGGGAAGAAAGGAAGGGCCTGGGGCCGGGCCCCGAAGCCCGCAGTGTTCACAGACTGGTTATAAAACAGACGCTGAGCAGAGCTGCTGGGAGGCAGAGGAGGGGATCAGGAATGCCGGGGCTGCTTCCAAGTTTATGTTGGCGACAGGGCAGAGCCAGAGAACTCCGCCAAGTGGGAGATGTTTTCCCAGCAGCACAAGAGCACAGAGACGGGGCGCTGCTCTTCGGCAGGGGGGCAGCCCTTTCCTCCTCCATCATTTCAGAAACCTCCCCAGCCTGGCCCAGAGCCCCCCGCTTCACGGGGTCTCCTCCCAGGTCAATAAAATTCAGTCGCACAAAGCTCTCTCGTGAGGAGGCATTTGTGGTGGTGAAAACGTCCGGGCGTCTTCTCTGCTACGAGGAAAGACCAACGGGCGGCTCTGCGCACAAGAGGGGGCTTTTAAAAGGGGGTGAGGGGCAGATTCCATTATCTTTTATCTCCATGTTTTGCCCAAGCCCCTCCTCGATTCCCCACATCTGTGTATGTGTGCAGCAGCTAGTGCTGCTGGGGTTAACCGAATTGGATTCTTGCTCTGGGCACTTGTTCCAGGATCGGTCTGTTCTCACCGCCCCCTCCAGTTCAGACCCCGCTTTGCAAACCTTCCTCTTCCGGGTCCCCAACTTCTATGTGTTTGGCCGAATAGGTCTGGAATGGGCTTCCGGCATTTGCCTTTGCCACGGACTTTCCAAGTGACCCTGGTACCGGCCATCTGTGTGACCCACAGAACTAGCCTGGAAGAAAGTTCTAGAAGCATTCGAGAGCTCAGACCAATTGTACCGAATCTGAGAGGTTTGGGGAGATGGGAAGCAGTGTTTCCCAGCGCAGGGTGAGCTGATTTTACCAAGTGCTCGCGGGAGCCATGGCGTAACACTGATCCTGAAACACAGAGACCATTTCTAGGACCCTCGGACAGTCCAGGGGATTTCGCCCTGCGTGAGGAGCCTGGCGGCTCCTGACACCGTCAGCAGGCCACAGAAGCTGACTAGGGGTCCGCCATCCTTGCTTGTGTTCAAAACAAGTGCTGTCATTGTTGCTGGGAGCCATCGTGCTGGTCCCCGTGCAGTGCCCCGTCCTGCACCAGCCTCACAGGGGCTCCTCTGCCCGAACCCACGGTCCCAGACACTGTGTCGGTCCACCTCCCGAAGAGCCTCCCTTTTCTTGGCTGCCTGTCCACGTCACCAAGCATGATGTCCTTCTCCAGGGACTGGTCTCTCCTGACCACATGTTTAAAGCATGTGGTGCGAAGTCCCACCATCCATGCTATGAAGGACCACTCTGGCCGCACCTCTCCCAAGGCATGCTGGTTTGCCCCATTGGCTACAGAACAACCTGAGAAGCCGGGCCCTGGGTCAGAGAAGAAGATGCTCTTAGTGGGAAACCTTTGCCTTTTCCTTCTTGGACAGGTTTCCCTCCAGACCCAGGCCCCGAGCCTACTTCCTCTGGCCCTTCTGTATTTCCCACTAAGAGAGAGAGCAAGAGAGATGGGAAACGGGGCAGTCACACTCTGTCCAAGGAGGAAGATGCGTAAGGCCGGTAGAAAAGCCAAGCTGTCCGCCTGCTGTCTGTCTTTCCACAGCTCCCTTCTCTGACGGTACGGAGTCCTGGTTTCCATTTGTGAGGTGGGGGGTGATTCATCAGAAAGGAAAAAAAAAATTAATAAAATGACCGAATCCTCAGACAGGTGAGACTTAGGCCAAAGTAGAGAAAGGGTCCTAAAGAACCCCGGGGAGGCAAAGGGGGTTCAGGCGCTGGGTTTTGCACCCAGGGGAGTCCGGGACGGTGGGGACTGGCCCCACCCGCCACTTCCTCTTTGCTGCCACTGCCAGGTGTCCGCAGCAAAGACTGCTTCTCGGCCGCCCTGGGAGGTGCGGGTCTCAGGACACCAGCACCTCTAACACGACCCAGAGAGAGCCGCCAGCCTGAGGCGGCTGTGAAAACTGAAGTCGTGAGCTGCCCTCTCTCCGGTGGCCCGAGGCTGCAAGTAGGCCTCCTTCAGGGGTCACCATTAATGCCAGAAGGAAACAGAAACATTCTTCGGGGCTGAGACAGTGGTTCCACTGTTACCTCACCCCAACAACCAGGGCTTGTTATTCAAAACCTTGCTCGTTCCGTCGCTAAGCACTCAGAAGTTGGGGCTCACAGGCAGCACTCAGCCGCGGGTGGCTGGAAAGAGTGCATCACCTCCTTGTGTGCCCAGTGAGGCCTGGGACACTCACGGCTGCTGACGCTTTGCCCACTGCTGGCAGCTGTCCAGGCCTGGCCCTGCTGGTCCTGACACGTGGCCTTCGCAGGGAGACCGGGGAGCTGCTGGCGTGGGGGCTGTGATGACTCAGGTCGCCCCCCCAGAAATCAGAGACCAGATAGAGCATCTCAGGCTGGGGAGGCTTTGAGGAGAAGCTGGGAAGGGAGTGAGGGCTGAGCAAGGTGCTGAACACCCCAAGGTGAAAATTACACCAGACTCAAACTAGCTGGAGGTGGTTTTGACTCTCTAGTTGGTAAATGAGCTCTCTGGCAGCAGGAGAGAAAAAACTCCGATGTGCGGTGTTTGCCCATTTCTGTGCTGTACACACTCCTGCCACGGTCAGTTCCAAAGCTGCCCG
>NW_022111313.1:1172830-1174497 GCF_000313985.2 Echinops telfairi
GACCAGCTGGAGATTTTTGAGCCTGTGAACTGGTGCATATTGTTGCTGACTTTATGGATGGCCTGTCTGGATTTGACTTTGCTTATGGATGCAGACTTCACAAGGTTCCAACTGGAATGAAGACCCTTCATGTCGAAAAATATGATTGTCAGAGAACTGGGTTGATATAAGTGGGCAATATATAAATTGGATACCCACAATTGGGGGAGATAAAGGCATGAAGTGGTTGGCTTACAAACTTTCATACATGGGGGGTGGGGTGGGGGGGATTCACAGGATTAAGTTGTAGGTGTTACTTAATTGCAATTGTGAAGCTAAAGAATTATGTACAGGTGCCAGGTTGGCAAGGGGTGGGTTCAGTTAGTTTATTGTGCCAACCTGGCTGATAAACACATGTGGGATTAATTGAAGAGCAGAGGAATAAATGGCTCGGTGAGCTTCTCCTTTCTAGTTCTTGGGTCTCTTGCTTTGTGATGGTCAGACCAGGGTGTAGATGCCTTAGCCAGTCCCCTGCTTCAGCTTGCAAGGCTGACTTCCTGCAAGACATCCCCAAGGAGAAGTCACATGGACCTACTCCGATGCAGCCTTGGGTGCTGGAGCAGCCTTGTGGAGACCCCTGCCAGCGCTGAGATGTTTACACATTCACTGACTTGACTTTCCTCCTGCAGTCGGCATCATTGCATCTATTTTGTGAGATGGAGGAGGACTTTGTGGATTGGTGTTGGACATACGGGTTAATGTTGGACTTGTGGGCTTGGGCAGCACTGGGTGGGGATGTTTTCTTGATGCGCACTTAACCTTTACATAAAACTCTCTCTTATACATGAATTTCTGTGGATTTGTGTCTCCAAAGTACCCAGACTAACACAGTCCGCAATACTTTTGCCACGTGCAGGTGACGCCACCTTGCTTGCTGAAAGTGAGGAGCCCTTGAAGCATGTGCTGGTGAAGATCAAGGATTACAGCCTTCAGTGCGGATTATAACTCAGTGTAAAGAAGACCAGAATCCTCACCGCTGAACCAAAGGTCGCATCATGATTCATGGGGAGGAGATTGGGGTTGTCAAGGAGTTAATCTGGCGTGGATACCCAACTAACGCTCATGGGAGCAGCGTTCCAGAGATCAGACGACGCATCGCGATGGGTCGATCTGTGGCACACAGCCTCTTTCCAGTGTTGAAAAGTCATAAATAAAGTGTTGAAGGGAAAGGATCTTACTCTGAGAACTCGGGTACACCTGGCCCAAGCCCTGGTATTATCAAATATCCTCGTAAGGAAGACTAGAGAAGAATCCACGCATTTGAATTAAGGTGCTAGCAAAGAATATGGAAAATGAATGGACCACCAAAAGCACAGCCCGATCGTCTGGAAGAAGTACAGCCAGCATCGTCCTTGAAGGAAAGGAGGGCGAGACTCATCTCGTACTTCGGACATGTTGTCAGCAGAGACCAGTCCCTGGAGAGGGACGTCACGCTGGGGTAAGGAAGGGGCCAGCGAGAAGGGGGGGAGGCGCTGGACAAGATGGACTGACACAGTGGCTGCGACTCGGGGCTCAAAGATAAGGACGGGGGAGGGTGGTGCAGGACCAGGCAGTGTTTCTTTCTGTTGCACATCGGGCGGCACCAACCACCACAGCGGTGCACGCTGGGAAATAGGGCATTAGGAGAC
>NW_022111313.1:1178471-1181945 GCF_000313985.2 Echinops telfairi
ATGGGGTCCGCATGGGTTGGAATGAGCTTAAGGCAGTGGGTTGGGTTTTGAGGTTGTCTGGGTCCTGTGATGTGCCCGGCTGCACAGCTGCTTCCTGCACAAGAGACGCAGAGGGACATGTGTTGCATAGGGGAAGCTCTGGTGTCGGATTCATCCAGTCTACATCTACCTCATCCTGTTCTCTGATGGGGATTTCCAAATCCTACTACAACCTGATGAGACCACATCCCTTAGGTGGATAAATGTCACCCTGGCAGATGCTGTGTGATCCCTGGCTCATCGTGAATGGCTCTAACAACTGGTGGGAGCTGGCACCTGCTCACCTCAGATAGCATCCTCTCTCCCGGCAACTGACGATGGCAGCAACGCACCCCCACAACCTCGTTTGGCCTCACAGTGACCACTCACGGGGAAGTGGACATCGCAGGGGATGTCAAGAGGACAGAGCCTGAGCTAGGGGAGCCTCCCGGATCACCTCGATAGGCCCAGTGTCATCACCACCCCGCGAACCCACCACTTACTGCCCCCTGGGTGCAGACTCTCGGCAGCTGCATGGGGCTCCAGGTCTGGGTGGGTTCAAACTCCCCCAGGTTGAGTCGGTGGTTGAGGAGCGAACCGTTTGCATTGCCAAGATTGCAAGGGAAGCATGTGAGCCTTTCAACCTGGAGAACTTGGGCTCCTGATCCAGAAGATTTTGACCAGAGAGTCTGTGGAAGAATCTTGCTCAAAAGGTGGGGAAGTGCTCTGAGAATTCAGACTTTCTGGAGCCATTGAAGCTGGATGACTCCCTAACCCACTCAAAAACAAAAACAAAACCAGTAAACAAAGCTATTGCCTTGAGATCATCGCTAAACCTTAACATTTAAACCAAAAACAGCGCCTGATCTTTTCCCAAAGAATGTCTGCCTCCAGAACCACTTGTATGGGGTTAAACCGGCCACAGCAATTCAAACGATAAGGCAGGAACACCCGTGGAGGAGGAGCAACTGGGAGGATGCTGAGCATGGCCGCCCAGCTGGGTGAGTGTCCGCGACATCACCGAGCGGCATGCCCAGAAGCCGCTGGACGGTGTCTGCTTTGCTGGGACTATTTTCATCAATAACAGAAACAGTGCTGGTGGCCGCTCCCGGCTACCATGGGAAAGACGTGACTTTGAAAGGCAGAATGTTCGAGAGATGGCAGCCTGAAGTGGACCCCAGGCTGTCCTTGCTGGTCCTGACGTGTAGAGAGCTTTTAGAGAAGCGAGGACAGCCCCCAGCCAGCGAGAAAACAGAGGGAAGGTCCCACGGCTCTGAGGAACCGAATTTGAGCAGCCACGAGAACGCAGGCCCAGGCTTCCCCTGAGCACCTCCGGCAAGCTGCTTGGGTCGCTGAACTGATGAAGGAGGGCTTCTCGGAGGAACCTGACCGTCCCTCTCCTCTGCCCATTTTAATGAAAACGCGCTAGCAATTATCTTGGCCCCTCAGCCAGGTCTTCAGAGAGGAATCATCCAGGGTGTCCCAGTCACCTCCTCTCAGTCTGTCCATTCCGGCACACACGTTGGCCGTCCAGTGTCCCTAGAGGGGGAGGAAGGCCCAGCGGAGGACCAGGTGACAGGGCAGTCCCACCCCCACCGCAGGGCAGGCCTTGTGTGTGCAGAAGGATGAAGACACCCTTTGTGAGAGCCCACAGACCGTGGGAGAGGAAACTCTGCCAGGCCCCGGAGCGTGGAGGAGCAGGGTGGTGGGACATAACTGGGGAAAGGGGAAGAGCCGGGCGCCCACACAGAGGCTGCGGCAGAGGTGGGGGGGAGGGCCCGAGGCCGGCGGAGAAGTCAACCGGCCCACTTCCCACTCTAGAAACACCTACAGAGTTAAGCATTCTCAGGAAGGGACTGTTTTTCCTTCTCCCAGAACCGCGGAAATACCAGCGAGGAGCTGGTGTGGGGCCTGTGTGGGCTGCCATCAAACAGTCTGCGACTCTCTCCTCAGACGGCAGCGAGGAGATTAAACACCCTGTGTCGGTCCGCATGGGGAAAATGAAAATGTGGTGACCCAGGGGAGTCACGAGGGGGTGGGGGTGACCCCCCCGTCCCCAAAGGAGCCTCCTGGCCTGGGCTGAGTCACAAGCAGACGACTCCTCTCCCCTCCGCCCTCTGTTCCCAGTGCTCCAGGAGGCCGGCTCCACGCAGCGGCATCTCCCAAAGCCAAGCCAAACAGATTCATTTAAGATGCATCTGCTGTAGATTAAACATTTGGAAAAGCCATTTCATAAATATTTTTTTTCCCACAACCACATCCCCATATGGCGGGGAGCTCCGGTCTCCGCTCCTGCAAAGGCTGCTGGAAGCCTCCCATGTGCACTTAATGTACACGCCGCCATCCGGCCTCCGGTCCCAGCTCCGCCTCCGGGGCACGCAGCCACTGCACCGGGCCAGCACAGCCAGGGAGCAGCCCCCTCCTGGCCTCTCCCCAGCCAGGTCTCTGTCCCTGCTCTGCCCGGAGCGAGGGAGGCCCCACGGGTCCCGGAAGACAAAGCCCTCCCTTTCCCAGCACACACCATCCGCAGAGGAGCACCCCAAGTTCCAGCCTTACTACCCCATAGCCCAGTCAAGTTGACTCCACCTCCGGAGGCCCAGGGTGTGTCAGAGCGGAATGTGTGCCACGGGGTTCCCAGCGGCTGTTCCTGGGAAGCCAGTTGGCAGGTCTTTCTTCAGAGGCACCGCTGTGTGAAGTAGAGCCCCCAACATTTGGGTGAGCAGCCAGGGTCCTTTCCTACAGATACCACCTAGGGACTCCAGCAGGGACCCAGAAATCTCCAGGAGCGAGGGCGGTTGTGCCCATTTTACAGATGAGCTGGTAGTTGACCAGTTACAGTTTGAGGGTTGCAACAGCAAGCGGCACAAGCTTACTTGGGCCTGATACATTGGGGGAGCAGGCTTGGCAGGGGAGGACCCTGACAGCCACCCAGACTGGGATACAAGACCCCCGAGAAACAGCCGGGCCAGTCGAGGACCCATATCCAGGCCTACGTTACGAGCCGGCCTGCGCCCAGTGCTTGGTTTTAAGCAGAGGGACCCAGTGCTGATCTCCCGGGGCCTCACCCAGGATCCCGGTACTCCACTTCCCCTGCTACACCTCTCCATGGTGCATAGGGCCAAATGTTCAAGGCAGCCCCGACGGCGCTCTGGGCTGCTGACCTCAAGGCCAGCAGTTCAAACCCACCAGCCACTCCCAGGGAGAACAATGAGGCTGTCTGCTCTGCTAAAGATGGGCAGTCACAGAAAAGACGCTACAGCAGGGTGACTGTGAGTCTCGGAACGAAATTGATGGCAGAGAACTTGGCTCTTCTGGTTTTGGCTGTCGGGGAGTACAAGCAGTGTGTGCTCCATCACTGCGCCACAGGCACCGCAGAAGGAAGTCCGAGCTGTTTGCTTCTAAAAAGATCAGAGCCAAGAAACTGCCCTGGGGCTATTCTGCTATGACGTCCGGGAC
>NW_022111313.1:1183696-1189977 GCF_000313985.2 Echinops telfairi
TGTATGGATTGTGATAAGAGTCGTATGAGCCCCTAATAAAATGATTCAAAGAAAGAAGCAGCAACAGGCATGGGGCTGGGGGTTTATTCCCCAAAGTTCATGTGGCAAAAATTGATCACTCCCTGCCAGTGAGCTGATTCCAACTCAGAGCCACCCTGTAGGACAGGGTAGACCTGCCCCTGTGGGTTTCCACGACAATAAATCTTTCAACTCAAAAAACTCAAACTCACTGCCAGCCAGTACGTTCAGACTCTTAGCCACCCTATAGGACAGGGTCGACCTGCCCCTGTGGGTTTGCAGATTGTGAATCTTTCGACTCACAAATTCACTGCCATTGAGTCCATCCAGGCTCTATCCACCCTAGAGGACAGGGTAGAACAGCCCCCAATGAGTTTCCAAGACTGTAACGCTTTACAGGAGTAGAAAGCCTCACATTCCTCCCAAGGAGCAGCTGGTAGTTTTGAACTACTGACCTTGCAGTGAGCGCAGCCAATGTGTAATCCATTATGCCAACAGGACACCCTAAGATTGATCTCTGCGGGTCTTCATCATAATGAAATGTCCCTCGTCCCCCAGCCCCGGCCAGCAGAGTAAACACACCTCAGCCTTCCCCCAAACCTCCTGCTGATGTTTGTTGGGGTCCAGGTACATGCTGTGCACCCCAACCTCCTGGGGTGCAGCATCGGGGTTCACTGAAGACCTTCCTTGTCAGTGGTGACTGCTTGTGGGATGTTCTGTGCATCAAACGCTGCCCACGCCTGTGCCCTGTCTTGCTGAGTTTATAGGTTCACGGCAGGCACGGTCCCTTTAAACATCCCTTAAAAATATGCTTCCAGGAAAGAAATCAAGCCTTGCTTACAGTTCCCATAACGAGCCGGAGAACCCCGCTCCCTGGAGAAGCCTGCTTGGTGGCGTTGACTGCTGCGGGTGAGATGTGACTTCACGGCTTCACCAGGGCAGGGGGCAGACAGCCTTCCTGGGACCCATCATCTCCTCCCGGCTTCCTCGCAGGAGGTGACGGGGCTCGTGACTCCTCACCCTGAAACGGGAGCCTGTCTGGTGAGGTTCTCATTACATCTGCACCGAACGAGAAAGGTGACCAGACCCACCCAGCCCCAGCCCAGTGAAGCCAGCTCCGGGGTCAGTGCCAGGGGAGGTGAGGGGTCTGGTGTGGGCTTCGAAGACAAAGCTTGGGTCAGTGTGGAGTGGTCCCCCATCTGACCCCACCCAGCCCATCTCCTGGGATACTCGCTGGTCCTAACTAGACCCTTCTCATGCCTGCCACTCTCTGTACCACCCCTGTGCCCGCTGACAGGGTGTACCGAGCACCCCTGCCAGGCTCAGCACCCCAAGGGTCTGGGCCAGCACAGCACAGGGTGTGCGCACCGCTGATGGGCCATATTGGTTCACGTCGTCCACTCCGATAAGTGAACGCTTGTATCTGTCTTCATCTGCCACCCAGCCCTCCACCCAGAGAGCGGAGGAGACCACCTTGTGCTTGGGCTGCCCGGGCATCTGAGGGGACGGCCCGTCTTTCCGTCTGAACCTCATGCAGCCCACGGCATTGGAGCTGACATTCCGAAGAGGAGTGGGATTGGGGCTGGACAGAGAGGAGGAATAGGAGCCCCCTCCCATCTTGCCCAGGATCCTTCAGAGACCCGACCCGACCCAGCAGTGCGTTCTCGCTGAGTGTGGACAGAGGCATGAGCAGGGCCAAGACACAGAGACGCAAGACTCTGATGGAGCAGAAGAGCTACTGGGCGGGGGGAAGGTAGAGGGCTCCTGAGACCCCCCGACCAAAACATGTCAGGGCTACCTGTCCACCCGTGTGGCCCACTGCCAGAATGCCCAGGGCCTGTCCTGGGCCTCAGCCCTCAAATCATAGGGAACACCAGGGTGTGGCCCTCACCATGCTGCCAGGGGTATACAACTCATGTGTACCAGCCCTGTCCTGCCCTCAGGAACCACCTTCCTCTTCCACGGGGCTGGGACACCTGCTAAGACCCTTGGCCATTGGGCTTGACTCGTAGCAACCCTACAAGGCAAAACAGAACTGCCCGTTGGGTTTCCAAAGCCACCATCTCTAGGGAGGCAGACCGGCTGAGGGGCTCCAACCACTGACCTTGAGCTTAGCAGCTGAATGCTTCACCACTGAGCCGCCAGGCCAACTGAGGGAGTTCCTACCTAGACACTCCACCTGCCCAGTGGAGCAGGTGCATGAACCAGGATGAAGGGACTGGGGATCCTGACTCCATCCACACCCTTCTCTGAGGGGACAGGAGAAGCCAGCTCTTCCTGAGTGCTCAGAGCCTGTCTGTGTCACTCACACTGCCTGTGTCCAGAGGCCACCGGGAGGAGGCTGGCCCACAGGTCTTCAAAGCTGAGAGAGAGAAAGAGTACCCCTAACAGGTCCCTTGAGTTCCTGGATCGGACCATGCCTGAATTCCTCCTTTGTGTTTAACCAGCACGCTGGCTTTGTGGGGTCATGTCATGTGGAGCTGGTGGTCTGTCGGAAGACTCCCGATCTACACAGGCCATCTTGGGCATCTCCAGGGGGAGGGGGGCCCTCGGAGGTGGTCTTTAAAGCAGCGAGGGTGTAGGTGGGTGGTGGGCGAGTCCAGGCGAGAGGACAGAAGTGCAGCCTCGTGGGTTCTCTGTGGGTTCCTTCCAGACCGTGTGAATGCAGGGTGTCCGAGTTGAATGTGGGATGTGAGCACTGATGATGCTCAGATGAATCTGGAAAGACAGGATTAGAGTCTGCTGGTATCGCGTCCCCTGCCACACCCCGCCCCCGCCCCAGCCAATTTGTCTGAGAGCCAAATGGTGAGAGAAGTCCCCCCAAAAGCAGCCGCCGCTGTCAAGTCACCCCCAGAGTGTCAGAGCAGGACCCTGACGCCTAGGGTCCTCATTGGCTCACGTGGGCACAGCACACTGTGGTCCCTTCCAGAATGCTCCCCAGCCTCCACCCTGGAAATGGCCCACTTCCAGGCCTTCTGGGGCCCAGGTATCTATCTTCCTTCCAGGAAAACACTCATTCTGGTCAATGGTGGCATTGCCTCCCTCCTGTAGGCCAGCTCCTGGACCAGGCTCTGAGTCAGTGCGCCCACCAGGGAGGCTGGCAGGAGGGCGCTTTTGTCTGAGCAGCAGGGGCTTGGAATTTCAGCTAAGCTGGGGGATCTCATATGGACTCCCCCATTGCCCGCTCACCACTCCCACCAGGAAGCGGCTTCTACTAGGGAGGGCTTTTGAAATGCTAATGTTCCCAGACCCAGACTCTGCCTTTTCCCCATCTCCAATAACAGTTTTGATGTCAGTTGCTGATTGATTCCACAACATTCCTGTTTCCCTTGAAGCCCCTTCTCTGACTTGGATTTTATTTCTGGAACGCTCAGCCTCTCGAGGTGAGTGGGCGCCAGGGCGACCTGTCGCTCGCAGCTGCCTGCTTTCCCAGACCCCGGCCTAGGCTCTGTCTCTGCGTGGCTGGGCAGCCGGCTTCCCTTATCTGGGGCTGGGACCCAAGATGAACAAGCCTCGGGTACCCTTGGAGGGACTCACCAGCTCGTGGGAAGGGCTCCATGAAGCGGTGAGAAGAGTGTGTACCCCCATGGGCACGTCCATTTTACAGCGGGGAGACTGAGGCTCAGAGTGCTGGCTGGCAGCAGCTTCCCATCCTTGCGATGCCCAAACCTATTGGTCCAGAGAGCCCTGGGACAGAAGGCTGCAGGGCCCACTGCCACCGGGTCTGGTCTAGGGCAGGGGTGCGAGTCCGGGTTCACTAGACACATATGTATCAGAAAGAGCTTTCTATAAAGAGTAATTGTATATTAAGAAAACATCCCAGCCCAGTCCAATTCAAGTCTGTAAGTCCGATATTAGCCCATATGTCCAATACCAGGCTATAAATTCCTCTTCAGACTCACGCAATACATGCAATGATGCCGAGTGCAGGAAGATCACAGGCCAGTGGGTGGAAAGTCTTGTGGATCTAGTGGTGGTGGAAGCATCTCAGCGCTGGCATGTCTCCACGTGGCTCCTCCAGCTCCAGGGCTCTAGCTCCATCAGTGCAGCTCCATGTGGCTTGTCAGCCAGAAGACAAAGCAGAGAGAGTGTCTTCCACCTCCAGGGAGGAAGACAGGAGTTCCCAGAATCCTCAGGAGAAGTCCATGCCCACACAGAGGCTTTGTTGGCTATGACCTGATTGACAGGCTAGAACTCCACCTCTTCCTCAAGTTGACTGGCAATTATGTCCCGGTCACAGCAGGGGTCCCCTGGGAGGGACCTTCTGTTGAAGGAAAAGACCAGTCAGTGGGAGCGCATCCCTCAAGTGTGTGGGTGACAGGTAAGAGCTCTGTGTGCGCCGGTGAGGGTGAGGGTGAGGCAGGGGGCATGGCAGGGTGCCTCCTAGTTCAGCCCGCGCTTGCTGTGGGATGCTCCCAGTGGGCCAGCAGCATCTGATGGAGACTAGTCCCTGCAGGTCGGCTTCTGGGCGCCCGGAGCTCGCATGGGCAGCATTTCTTTCCCGCTGGGCTCCGATCACCTTGTGGCACTAGGGTAACCCTGCCTTTGAAGGCACCAGACGCCTCCCAGATCAAAATGTGCCGCGTGCTGAAGAGGCCCCTGAGGACAGGCTTATGTCTGGAGTGACCACTCAGTGGACTTTACACACCCGGGCCCGGTGCTCTGTGGCTGTGGTGGCTGTGGTTGTGGTGGCTGTGGTGGCTGTGGTGGTGGTGGTGGTTGTGTGCAGTCGAGCCAATGCTGACTCAGCAACCCCACGTATGACCAAACAACCCACCCCCCCATCCTGCGCCCTCCTCCCAACAGGTGCTGGGTGGGAGCTCATTGCTGCGGACACTGGGTCTGCCCGTCTCTCAGAGGGTTTTCCTCTTTCTTGATGACCCCTCTACTTCACCCAGGGTGATGTGCTTCCCACGGTCTGGTCCCTCCTGATGACATGTCCAGAGTGCACGTGTTTCCGTAAATTCATTGTTTTCATGCCAAACCTGGGAGGCACGTTCTGCCATGATTCCCGCTGGAGAGGAGAAGTCTAGTTAGAGAAGGGAGACACCACCCAGGAGTCCACGCAGAGAAAGAATGGTTGGAGACGATGATGGTGGCAATCGTATGATTCTACGTGATGTCCCTGAAAGAGGGAGGGACATGACAGACGGATCAATTCCCAAGGAAGAAGAATCAAGAAAGAAAGAAAAGTCTAGCTAGACTGGATATAAAACGCGGGCACAAGAACCCAGAGGAAAGGCAGGATGGTCCAACAGACACCAATGAGAAACCCAAGGGTGAGAACCATCATGAGGTTTGAAAATCAACCTCGCTCGGTAACTTAGGATGGAAAGAAAGAAAGGAGGAAGGGGTGGGAAGGGCAGGAACCAAAAGAGGGGGACCAGTAAGACGGAAGGAAAGTAAACAGGATGTGGGGGGAGGACAGAAGAAACGGGAGAGCAGAGTCCAGAGGAAGAAAAAGATGAGAAAGAAGGTGAAAGGAAGGGAGGGCAGAGGCCTTCATGGGAAGAGGCTCCCTGCGACGTCCCCACACGGCTGCTCAGAAGCGTGCCCCGTCGGGGAGTCTGCCAACAGTAAGGGTTTTCACATGCACATCCAAGACGCCAGTTCAAGGATGGATTAGAATTTGTGCTTTGCTTCTGTTTAGGGAGACCGGGTATTCATTCTATTTCTCCTTCTAGAAATCACACAGCACAAAAAATTCACTGTGGTTGAGTCGATGCGGACTCTGCCTGAGTGTTTCTGAGACTGCAGCTGTTCATGAGAGGCGACAGCCCAGTCCTCCGCCCTCGGAGCTGCTGGTGGCTTAGAACTGCCCACGGTGCAGTCCCGGCGCAACGTGTAACCGTGGCACCTCCAGAACTCCCTTCTAGAAATCACAAGACATCACAATTTCTGAAGAAGAAGTAGCCAAGGTCCGGCCACCCGCCTCCTGCCCCAGGAAGAGAGTAGGTGAATGTCAGACCGAGAAGTGGGGGACACGTGTGGCCCCTCAGGTAATTAGTGGGGATCATTATGTACTGGAGACCCAGGGTGGAAGAGCACCCCTGGGATATCAAAGACCCCTTTTCACCCAGCATCCTCCTCGTCCTTATCCTGCAAGTTCTCACTGGGGGAGGATAAAGCCCATTCCCACAGGAAGGCATCCTGACCACGGCCCAGCCTAGAGGAAAGAGGGAACCTCTGCCCCAGGACCTTTGCCCAGAAGCTCCAGTGATCCTCCAGCCACAGAATGCCCCCCCACCCCCCCTGGGAGAGGG
>NW_022111313.1:1191399-1198794 GCF_000313985.2 Echinops telfairi
TGGTACAGATAGGAACTGGAAACACAGGGAATCCAGGACAGATGATCCCTTCAGGACCAGTGGTGAGAGTGGCAATACCGGGAGGGTGGAAAAAGGGTGTGGTAGAGAGGGGGAACTGATTACAAGGATCCACATATAACCTCCTCCCTGGGGGACAGAAAACAGAAAAGTGGGTGAAGGGTGACATCTGACAGTGTAAGATATGACAAAATCATAATTTATAAATTATCAAAGGTTCATGAGGGAAGGGTCAGTGGGGAGGGAGGTGGGGAAATGAGGAGCTGATGCTGAGAGCAAATGTTTTGAGAATGATGAGGGTAATGAATGTACAAATATGCTTTATACAATTGATGTATGCATGGATTGTGATAAGAGTTGTATGAGCCCCCAATTAAATGATTTTTTTTAAAAAGAATATAACAGCTAATTAGTCCACACAGCAGTACAGAGGGCTCAGTTCAACTCACTTCCATGGAACAGTTAATATACTAGAAGTCCTTCAACTCACTAGGACTGCTGGGTCCAAGGTCAAGGAAGCAGACATTGAGACTTCCCTAAGGCAATGTAGGCAGTCCAGCCACAGTCAGCAGCTCGGGAGCTTAGTGAAGCTGGCCTGGATGGGATATCGAACTCAAGTAATGCTAGCTGTCAGCATCCGACAGCCTCAAGCTCAAGCAATGGACACACCAGCAGCGTGGCAAAGCCAGTCTCGAAGGAACCTTAAGCTCTAGTGACAAGGTCTATGGGTTGGCTGTCCCACATGTAGTGCAGCTCACAAGTTGAGGCAGAGAACTAACTAAAGCAGCCACATGCTGGTCTGATCGCAAGAGAGCAAGAGAGAGGGGGGCCGGGCTTGCCTAGCCATTTATCTCTTTGTCCTCCAATCAAACTGCTGCCTCATTAATCCCACATGTTCCTATTGGCCAGGTTGGCACAATAAACCCACCAATCGCAATGAACACATGAACAAGCCAAGACAGGAAAAGTGGTGCATTGTTCTGCTTTCTATTTCTCTGAGACCCACCTTGAGCTTTCTAGTTATTTTCGGTTTGATACTGGTCATTTTCTCCTCGATGTTCTCCCAAGTATAGTGACCTTCAGGGATGAAAGATGGCGGCCGTGGATTCGACATTTCCCCCATTGAGAGGTGAAGCCTATGCTGCCTCCTCTCACATCTGGGCTGGATCAAGACTGT
Organism: Echinops telfairi; assembly: GCF_000313985.2. NCBI lineage: Eukaryota > Metazoa > Chordata > Mammalia > Afrosoricida > Tenrecidae > Echinops > Echinops telfairi. The sequence continues at coordinate 1,192,595 of NW_022111313.1, forward strand.
GTGGACGGTGAGTGTGGTCAGAGGGAGGCTCGCCAGCTCCAGGTCTTGCCTTCAGAGGGACAGCAGCTTCTGTTTAGCTAGTGAGGAATGTCCCCTTGAACATGGTACTCTCTGAAGATCCAATGTCAGGGGATCAACTTGACAACGGCAACCGGAAGGGCTGGACAGGAACTTGAGGGGCAGTGAGTTCGTGTTCACGGGGCAGAAGGGTCATCAGAGAAGGAGGGTGAGAAATGCTGCCCAAGTCAAAGTCACTGATTGGCCCTTTAGAAGCGATTGAACTGGTGTCTGGTTTATGGCATATATTCTCAACTGACCAGGATGCTCCTTAGAAGGGAGGATGGTGAGGCCTTATCCCACAGGCTTGGGGCGAGGTATACGTATCAGAAGAGAACAGTCCCTGGAGAAGGATGGGCACCACGCTTGGCAAAGCGGAAGGCCAACACGGCAGAAGAAGACCCTGGAGGAGATGGGTTGACCCAGTGGCCGCCACAATGGGCTTGCCCGTCACAGCGATGGTGAGGGTGGCGCAGGACGGGCAGTGTTTCCTTCTGGTGTCTGTAGGGTTGCTAGGAGTCAGAGCCATTTCGATGGCCCCTAACAACAGCTGCATCTGGAGAAGGATCTGACCGTGCCGGGACGGCTGAAAGGACAAGACAGACTGTAAGGCCAGAGCACTCCTTAGAGGCAAGAAGGGTAAGACTTGTCTTACAGACTTGGGAAAGATAGTCCCTGAAGAAGGAATTATATTTGGTAAAATGGAGGGAGGGTTGCGACAAAGGGAAGGCCCTCCGAGAGATGGATTGCCCCGGTGACTGTATCCGTGGGCTCAGGCGGAGGAGCAGATCTGAGGATGGTGCAGGACTATGCAGTGTTTCTTTCAGATCTGAGGATGGTGCAGGACTATGCAGAAGCGTGGTGCCCGTCCTTCTCCAGGGACTGCCCTCTTCTGATACGTACTTCTGATCCGAGCCACTCGATGGGACGTCACAACAGCAAAACAACAATAACAAAATGCAGTGCATCGTTGTTCAGAGGAGAAAGAGGAGGACAGGTGGCCTCCACTACTTTCCTGGGGGACCCTGAGCCACCAGGAAGGCTCGGCTTTCCCTGTGGCCGCCATGCGATGAGGAGCCCCCGTTAGCTCTGTAGAGAGAGGTCATGGGCGTGTGGGGTGGGGCGGAGTCACCCCTGACGTGTGCCATCATGCCTTCTTTCTTCATCGGCCTGTCCCAAGAATCCTGATACGCACTATTGATAAAGTGCTGTCTTAAACGAGGCTGTTTGGGGAGGCGGTTTGCTATGCAGCAAGGGATTACTAGAGCAGAGATTTCTCAGCCAAGGCTGGGAAGAGAAACCTTCCAGGCATTGAAATAATCCCTCACCCACCCACCCCCACTCATCGAACTTGAAAATCCTCCCACGAGAGCGCTTGGGCTCCAGAAAGCCCCTCCGAGTAAAACTAAACAGATCCGTCACGTGGTGGTGGGCCTCCGACGTACGGAGCAGGAACATTCTTTTGGTTTGGTGTTTGTGGACACTCTTCCTTTTGTGGTCTTTTATTTTTCCAAAACAGACTCTCGGCTGGTTTCTATTATCCATGTGACTGCTGGAAAAGTCTAATCCCTAATGGAAGACCTATATTTTTAAGAGCATCAATCAAGAAAATTGAGGGGAGAGCTCAGCTTGGGAAGCAATGGCGCATTCCAGAGCGCATTCCACGGCTTCTGGAACCCAGGGAGCCCACCCTTTCTTTTCTGTCCGAGGTCCCAGCCTGGAGCTCGCCTGTGCCCGGGTCCTCCACCTCCTGTCCCAGGAGAGGAGGGGAGGGCAGGGGTCAGCTGGAGGCGGAGTGGAGCTATGCCTGTGTCTAGAGGCAGCTCTGTCAGTGATGCCAAAGCTGAGGAGACCGTCTGCGATGTGTCTGTCACCAGTACTTAGGTGGTGTGGGCTCACCTGTCAGGGCGCGTGCACCCAGTTCTCAGATCACAAGTCCTTCACGTTGCAGACAGAGTGTACGGGCCACTCCTCAAAGTCACAAAACTCTAGCTCGTTGCCTCCAGAGGGACTCCAGGGGACCGTGGCTCTCCAGGTAGATGTCACCTGGGACCTGAGGAGGAGCTTCTCTCTCTGTTAGGCTTGTTAGAGAAACGAACCCAGAGATACTCATCTATGCGTCAGAAGAACTTTAGATCCAGAAAACATCCCAGTCCAGCCCAGCTCGAGGCCACGAGTGAGTCCCTCTTCAGACTCAGGAAGCCACGGCAGTGGTGCAGGATGCAGGAGATCACGGGCCGAGTTGCATACATCCAGTGGAAATGTGACAGGGCTGCAGTAATTCTCAGGGGGGTCAGCAGGCAGGAGAGTCCAGGCAAGGGGGAGGAGGAGGTTCCCAGGGCCCTCCCTCCTCCTGAGAAGACAACACCCACAAGGAGGCACCATCAGGCTGTGTCCCGACGGACAAGTTGGATACCACTCCCACGCTTCCATGTATCTTCCATATATCTCCATATACCATCCATATATCTTCCATATATCTTCCACATATCTTCCATATATCTTCCAGGGGACAGGACATTATGTAAGTACCACACTCTCCTTCACCCACCGGTCCAGGGCACAGCGGGGGCCAGCATCTGGGCTAGAGAGAAACATGAGGCATGGATGGACAGATGGAGGGACATGGAGAGGAGCTGAGGAGGAAGTTTTTGGTGAAATGTGAACTGCTGGGGTGAGGGGAAGAGCTCAGTTCTCCCAAGAGAGGGTCAGTGGAGCAGGGCTTGTGATGGGGCTCCTGAGACCCACTGGCTCAAGCTTGGTTGATGTGATCAAGGGGCCCGAGGGTGGGTAAGTGGGTGGGTAGGTAGATGAGGGATGGATGGATGGATGGATGGATATAAAAATGAAAATCCACTGCCATAAAGTCAATTCTAACTCATAACCCACTAAGACAGACTACAACTGACCCCTGTGGGTTTCCGAGCCTGCGAAGCTTTACGAACACAGATAGCCTGCCTCACCTTTCTCTCAAAGACAGGCTGGTAGGTTTGAACTGCTGACGTTGTGGTTGGCAGCCCAATGTGTAACCCACTACATCACCAGGGCTCCAGATAGAGAGGTGGATAATCAGAGAGGCAGGAGGGCAGATGAGCAGACAGATCAACAGGTGGACAGGCATGGATAGATCCTGCGGTGAGCACAGCGGCCCCTGCTGTCTGAGATCATCTCGTTGCTGCTAGCTTGCACATAGCCCAAGCTAAGTATCAGCTGGGGGTGGGGTGGGGTGTCTATTTAGCTTGCCCCCCAGTGTATCCCTCCATGCCTAGGATCATCCTTGGCCACTGTGGCCACTCAGGCCTCATCAGGGAGCTGGGACCTTGGAGGCAGAGGCCAGCCCCGAGAACAGGAGAAAAGAGAAGGGGTTGTGATCAAAGGAGCCCGAGGGCCAGCACGGCCTGGGGCAGACGTGGGGCCTCCCGCCAGTCCACTGGCTAGTCCAGTCCCCAGAACCAAGCCTGACTGCCTGCCTGGACCTCGGGGTAGAACTACAGGGAAAAGAGGGGCCGTCCACCGTGGCAGCACTGTCCCCAGAGTCCCTGCCACCAGCACCCCTGGGATGCCAGGCCAGGCTCTGGGGGCTAAATGGGGCCTTTGGAGTGTCCTCAGCCCAGGGTCCTCTGGGCCTCATTTCCCAGGGTGCAGGAGCAGGGCTGCTCACTCCCTGGTGGGCTGAGACAGACCAGGCCCCTGCCCCATGTTATAGCGGGCTGAGACCCCAGGAGAAGCCAGCCCCTCCCTCCCTGCTCCAGGGACTGGGCTGATGCCCCCACAGGATGAGATCTGGGGAGCCCCCCAGTGACCCTCCCTTCCTTTCCCGAGCTCCATTTGACAGGACGTAATAAAAAAATCGTTTAATCTTTGTCACCGTGGGTACGCAGGGAGGCCAAAAGTCGCAATGTTTTAAAGGGAAATTTTAATTAGTATGCAAATGTGACTCCCGGCATTAAAATGTCATTTGCTGAGTAAATGTTGCTGCCCTCTGAGTTCAGGTGTGTATTTGATCGGGTCCTGCCAAGGTGCCTTTGTGGGCTCGCCGCGTGTGTGATAACAGCGTTTCTAAAACAAAACGAAATTCTCCCCGGTTGCAATGCACCAGGTTACGGCCGTCGCCGCCGCCACGATGTGACCGGAATATTTTAAGGCCGCCAGCAGCCCTGCAGCCCCTCCCTCCCCCTGGCTGAGACCAGACTCCGTCTGGCCAGGAGCGTGGCCAGGCCTGGGGAGGGGTGGACACTTGAGTGATGAAGTCATGTCCCCACTCCGGGAAAAACCCACTTGGAGCTGCCTTGGGGGAGCGCCTGGAGGGATCACCAGAGGGTGGGGCACGTTTGTCCATTTACTGATAGGGACACAGCCAGTCAGAGCCAAGGGCGCAGCCTGCAGGGCCATAGGGCAGTGGCCCGCCCCTCGGGCATTCCCAACGTGAACCAGTTCACTCAGCAGTGTGCACACGCCCCCGGGGAGGTAGGTGTGCGTGTCTAGTTGTAGGCACGCAGATGCGTGTGTATGTCCATGTTTGTGGACGCGTGTGCCCGGATGTGTGTGTGTGAGACTGCGTGTGTGTATTCACCATCTTGCTTCACGGGTGTGGCCATAGGTGTGATGCAAGGCACGTCTGAACATGCCTATCAGGGTCATTTTGACTCTGGCCCCACGTTTGATCTTGCCTCTTGCACCGTCTCTAGAGTGGACCTGCCAGGAACCCCTTCACGCTCAGAGCCTAGTGCACACCGGAGCAGGGTTGAGATGAGGGGGTAGGGGTCTGCACTCCTGATTGTGGGGATGGGAGGGGGGGTCCACCCTTCAGGAACATCCTCCCTGGGGACGGGAGAGGGGGTGAAAGAGCTGTGTTTCCTGTGGCTGGTACAGAGAAAGAACGAGGTCACAGGGCAGACCCCAGACTCTCCCTCCATCAGCCTCTTTCTCCCCCTCCTCCCCCCTGCCACCACCCCTGACTTCTTCCCTGTGGCCACAGTCCCCTCCCTTGGGCAAGGCTGGACAGCAGAGCCCGGTGACCCTGTTCCAGGTGTCCGAATGAGCAGCCAGTGTGGCCGAGACCTCAGATCCCTGGTCACTTGTGTATGTCCTTCCGAAGCCGCTGAGCACGTGTGGCCGAGAAGACGCAGGACCCCCAGTTTAGCCTCTGCTGTCCCGTCCACGCTGAGTGTGTTCCGTCCGAGGGCGTGCCGAGGCGGCAGGGCGTTCTTACGCCACAACTGACTGGTGGCTGGTCTGAGTTCAGGGCTAACCGGGCGTCCTGTCCTGAGACTCTTCAGATTGTGTTTGACACTGGCCTTTGCCTTCACCTACCAAGAGCTGGGCACACCTGAGAGTTTGCCACTCCCCCACCCCAGGGCCCTGTCCCATTCCAGCTCATGGCACGCCTGCAAGACAGAGCAGAACTGCCCATAGGGTTTCCATCAGTGTCACATCTTTCTCCTGTGGGTTTGAACCGCCGGCCTTTTGGTTAGCAGCCACACTCTTAGCCTCTGCCCCACCAGAGCCCCAAGACTAGAGAGGGAGGGGTTCTGAAAGTCAGACTCCCAGACCAGGAGGTGGGCCAACTCGGTCCATTCCAGAGCTGCCAGCAGGACCAGGCAGAAGCGGGGCTTTGCCGGAGGCTACCCTCGTTTCCCTCCGGGCTCCCCAGGGTTTCTCCCGGGAATGCCTCCTCAGTAAACTGGGAAGGAGCTATCCTCTCTGAATGCATCTGGGGGAACTGATCTAAGACAGGCAGGTCTATGGACATTTTTCTCTTCCCCACATGAGGAAGAGAAGTTCAAATTCCCACAGACTCCAGACTCCTGAGGCTGTGGAGGCTGGGTGAACCCTGCAAGGGTAGCCCTGAGATTCTCCTTAAACCTTAAACCCCCAAATACCCTGACACTCTCTTTAAACTGAACAAGGATTGAGCCTAAAAGCAACAAGTGCCTGCCTTGAGCACTACGTTCTTTTAAGGTCTGTTTTTTTAATCATTTTACTGGGGGCTCTTATCACAATCCATACATAGATACATTGTGTCAAGCACATGTGTCCAAATGTTGCCACTGTCATTTTCAAAACATCTTTCAGTCTATTTTACGGAAATCGAACTGACAGCGACTGGAAGAGGTTGTAAAGGAAACTTGGGGGCCAGTGGG
>NW_022111313.1:1200158-1206181 GCF_000313985.2 Echinops telfairi
CACACCTTTGATACAATCCAGGGAGGCTTCATTCCGGATGTGGCAGACTCTGAGTCCAGACAGGCAGTGTGCAGAAGCTGGCTCACTTCTCCTGCTGGCCCCAGATCCTGCGTCTGGTTCCTCTCCCTCTGTTCTATGCCTTGCAATCCCAGAGCCCTCGGCAGACTGTTGACCTTGGATCCATTCAGCTGTGCATCCACCAGCTCGTGGTCTTCCTGCTTCCTGTTGCTCAGCAGCCCCTGACGTTACAGGAGTCGGGAGAAATCTCTAGTTTACATCTGACTCATGGACTGGAACTGAACCGGACTGGCCCACTTCTACAACCTTGTGAGCCACCTGACCCAAACCATGGTATTTCCCATTGCCTCCTTTCCCCGTCAAAGTTGGACGTTGAATAAGGAAGAGCGAAGAAGAATCCATGCATAGGAATTACAGTGCTGGCCAAGAATACTGCAAAAACAAAGAAATGCAGCCGGAATGCTCCTTAGAGGAGTGGTTCTCAATCTTCCTCATGCTGCGACCCTTCAGTACAGTTCCTAGAGTGGTGGTGACCCCGTATGTGGGCGTATCTGCAGGTGGGCAGACCTGCCTTGAGAAGGATAGAGGAGCAGTGTCTCGGTACCTAAGACCCTCAGAAATATGGTCTTAGGCGACCCCAGAGGGGTTGTGACCTACAGGTTGAGAACCACTGTCTTAGAGGCAAGGATGGCAAAGCTTAGTCTCACCTACTTTGAATCAAGAGAGACCGGTTCCTAGAGAAGGACATCATGCTTGGTAAAGTAGAGGGGCAGCAAGAAAGTGGAAGGCCCCGGACAAGATGGATTGACACAGTGGCTGTGTGTTAGGACGGGTTGACTAGTGAAGCAAATCCAGTGGCACTCATCTATGTGTAAGAGAGAGTTTTATATCAAGAAGTAACTATATTAGGAACACATCCCGGCCCAGTCCAGATCAAGTCCATAAGTCTCTCTTCAGACTCACGCAGCCACGTCAGTGATGCAGAATGCAGGAAGATCACAGGCCGGTGGGTGCAAAGTCTTGTGGATCCAATGGCAGTAGATGCATCTCCAGGGCTCCCTCAGGTTCCACTTGACCTTAACAGGAAGGTGAAGACAGAGAGAGAGAAAGAGAGAGGAGGGAGGTTCCCAGGACCCTCCTTATGAGAAGGCCACGCCCACAAGGAGGTATCATCAGGCTGTGACCTGATTGACAGGCTAGACTCCACCCCTCCTCTCTATTGATCAAGTTGACATGTGTAACTACCACAGCCTGCAACAAGGGGCTCAAACATAAGACTCATGGTGAGGATGGTGCAGGCGGTGTTGGTGTTTTGTTCTGTTGTGCAGAGGGCTTGGTTGTAACAAAGTACACATGTATGCAAGCATCGCTGGTTTTATGTGTCTAGAGACCCCAGCCTGACACTCCCTGCCTCACTACTGCTCCCTAAGCCTCTTCTGAGAGCACTCAGCTCCAACTGCTCACATGAGACAAAGGACCTCTTCTTACGTTAAGCCGTTTCCTCAAAGGCCCTGTTACTTGCAGCCGAAAGCACTCCTGCTCTATGCCATCGGATGTGGTGGCTGTTGCAGGTCCTGGTTCAGGGGTCCCATCTTGTAAGTAGGTGCATTGCGCTGCCAGGAGTTCCTGAGTGGTAGAAGCAGGTCCTTGCTCAACCACTCGGCCACAGGTTGTCAGTTCAAAGCCACTCAGTGGTAACTTGCTTGGAAGACAGGCCGAGATCTGCTTCAGCAAGGTCATGGCCTTTAAAAACCCCGGAGGAGCCGTGGTTCTCAACCCTCCTCATGCTGCAACCCTTTAATACAGCTCCTCATGTTGTGGTGACCCCCACCCAACCATAACATGATTTTCGTTGCTACTTCATAAGTGTCATTTTGCTACTGTGATGAATGGGGCCACCCCTGTGAAAGGGTCCTTCGACCCCCAAAGGGGTCGAGACCCACAGGCTGAGAACCACTGTACCTGGAGCATTTCTGTTTGGCCCCCACAGAGTATCCAGGGCTAGGCTCTACTGACCAGGGCTTCTCACACCAGGGAGCAGTCAGAAATAAGTCAGAGCTGCCTGGCTGTAGACCCAGACCCTGGCCTCTCGCAGGGTGGGGCTGATCCGAGACTAGGAGGAAGCATCCTTTTGGGAAGCAAGGTTGCTGTTAGAACAAACAAAGGGGGAAGACAGCATGAGGAGAGGACCTTCCATTGTCCTCCCCAACAACCTCAGGCCGCCCAGAGGGCAGAGGGTCTTCTGGAAATGAGAGGTGTCCGAGTGGAGACAAAAAGATGCTTAGGGACTTGAGTGAGCGTCATGTGGTTGTAGTCATTCTGTGCCCGTGAGTCCGTTCCAACCACAGGGGCCCCACACACGACAGAGGGACACCGCCCGGTCCTACACCATCCTCAGACATGACGTCCGTCTCCCCTGACAACCTGTCCAAAGGACGGGAGATGAAGGCTCGCCCTCCTGGCTTCTAAGGAGCATCCGGGCTGTGCTTCGTCCGAGACAGAGCTGGTCATTCTTCTGAATCAACCCAGACTCACTGCCATGGAGTTGATGCCCCTCATAGTGGCCCCTCAAGGGCAGAGTAGCATTGTCCCTGGGGGATTCTGACACTCTTCAATCATTACAGGAGTGGAAAGCCTGCTGCTTTGGGTGTGAACCCCATTTTTCTTGATCGTTTCCATTAAGAATGGAGGTCTCCTGCCCTGTTTGTCTTTATGGGACTGACTGAGTTCGCTGGCATACTGTTTCACAAATCTGTCCGTGTCCTGAGGAGGTTGGCAGGCCCATCGTTGCTTTGAGGGTTGACCCTTAGCCCACTGGGTGTGTGTGCCCCAGTTCATTGAGCCGTCCCTCCGCCAATGGGCAGTGTGGTTGTTTCTATCTCTTAGTTGTTGTGGGTGGTGCTATGGTAGACCTGAATGGAAGTGCTTTGTTTTAAGCAGCAAAAGCAAGGGGGTGGGGGTGGGGAACCAGTTCTTCACCTAGATCAGGAGTCCACACACCTTTTCTGGAAAGGGCCAGAAAGCCAACACGTTCAACGCTGCAGGCCATAAAATCCCAATCAGAGTCACCCAACTAGCCTGGTGTAGCCCTAAAGCCAGGCCCTGCGTATCATGTCCATAGACAAGTCAATAAAACTTTATTGATAAAAACAAGGGGGCAGATTGGATTTGATCTAGGGCAAGGGGTTGCTGACCACCAGTCTGGGTGAAAACCAAGCCAGACTTTCCTTAGATCCTCGTGGGGGCAAAAACATCAGATTGGCATCAGAATATCTAGACCTTTAGATTTCTGAATGCGGCGAAGCAAAGCTCCCAGAATTTGAGGGGTGGGTGGGTGGATGGTGGAGCCAAGAAACATATGCTGAGCTGATCCTTCAAAGCAAGGATGGCGAGACTTCTTTTCAGTCAGACGAGTCATCAGGGAGGACCCCACATGTCAGGGTTGCCTTTGATGGCAAAACCTACGACAATTTTAGTGTGAGGTTTAGGCAACAGAAGAAAATCTTCCAACAGCCAAGAGCTCAGATGCGCTAAAGCCCTTTGTTTGCCTTGAAAAGATGGCCCAAAAAAGACACTCAGCCACTTAGTAAGGGAGTCAAATGTTGATCTCATGACTGCAGGATCTGGGGGGACAGAAATAAGCAGGAATGAATGGGGCCTCGGTAGCATAATGGGTTACTCGAGTTGGGTTGCTAACCTCAAGGTCAGCAGTTCGAACCCACCAGCCGCTCCACAGGAGAAAGACGAGGCTTTCTACTCCCATCAAGATTTCCAGTCTTGGAAACCCACAGAGGCAGTTTCCCCCTGTCCTGCCGGGCTTGCTGTGAGCAGGTGTCCGCCCAACAGCCGTGAGTTAAATAGGAATAAAACATTGGAGGTGGGGGGGATGCAAATGGCAGATTATGAGACAAAAAATAAATCACCAGAACAATGGCCCACATTTTTAAATTCCTAGATGGAAAGGAAACATTATACTGATTCAAGAATAAAGAAGAAGAGGAAACACACTGACAGAAGATAGTCTGGGTACTTAGGAGAAACAAATCCACAGCAACTCATGTATAAGAAGGTTTTATGTAAAGAAAGTGTGCATCACGAAAACATCCCAACCCAATGCTGCCCAAGCCCACAAGTCCAACATTAACCCATTAACCCAACACCAGTCCACAAAGTCCTCCACCTCACAAAACAGAGGCAATGATGCCGACTGCAGGAGGAAAGCTGAGTCAGTGAACGAATAAGCATCTCAGCACTAGCAGGGGTCTCCACACGGCTGCTCCAGCACCCAGGGCTGCACCGGGATAGGTCCATGTGGCTTCTCCTTGGGGATGTCTTACCGACTGCAGGAGGAAAGCTGAGTCAGTGAACGAATAAGCATCTCAGCACTAGCAGGGGTCTCCACACGGCTGCTCCAGCACCCAGGGCTGCACCGGGATAGGTCCATGTGGCTTCTCCTTAGGGATGTCTTGTAGGAAGTCAATCTTGCAAGCTGAAGCAGGGAGCTGCTAAGGCAGCTGCACCCTGGTGTGACCATCACAAAACAAGAGACCCGAGAACTAGAAAGGCGAGGCTCACCACCCATTTATCCCTCCGCCTTTCAATGAGCCCCACATGTGGGTGAGGAGTGGGGCTGTGGTGTCTGTAAGAACAGCTCCGCCCCAGGGTGGAGAAAACAAAACAATAATCATGCTGAGGTCATTCAGAAAAGAAACACAACGTGACCTTGACCTCCGAGTGGATACCCAGTCATTTCTAGATGGACATGGAAGAGCGGTGTGTCTGACGAGACAGAAAGAGGAGAAGCCTGCTTGTCCCCAGCAGACACACACACACAGGATGAAATGACCGGAAGCAGGGTGGGGAAAAGATACCCAGAATAAATCACCAAGGAGCAATCGCCTTCCTAGATTTGGAAGGAGTGGGGAGTGGGGATAGATGTCAACTCATAGAGCCTCACTTTTCTCCTCTACAAAAATGGGGTGATCGCCGCACCACCTCTTGGGCTGCTTGATGACCGCCTGGAGATTCCAGAACCTCGCTCTCCCCTATCAGAAACGGGTGCCCGGTGCTGGTCTTGTAACACCTGGGCTGCAATCGGAAAGGTCCACAGTCCCAAGCCACCAGCTGCTCCCAGGGAGAAGGATGAGGCATCTGCTCTGGAGAAGAGTTATCCAGCGGCAGTTCTGCCCGGTCCTCGATGCCCGTGAGTCTGGTTTGGGTTTGGGGCCCCCCACTACTCGCACTAGAAGCCGGGGGACATTCTCACCTCTGCCCTCTCTTAAGTCTGCACCCTGCTTGTCTGACTCCAAATCCTCCCCTAACTCTGTCCCACATCCGAGTATCCAAGAAGCAAGGGAAGAGCAGGACTGCCTATGCCTCCTTCCTCGTCTGTAGGGACCAGGGGCTGTAGTTTTCACTACATCAAAGATGCAGCTTCTAGCTCTGGCTGGCATCTGTCTCCCACCTCACAGCCCCTTCCTACAGAATCAAAGCCCCTCGGAAATGTACAGTCCCTGAAAGACAGGATTTCTACCTTGCAAAGAGTTACAGTCTCAGAAATCCGCAGGGGCGGTTCTACCCTGTCCTATCGGGCCACTACGAGCCATGCGCTGGTTTAGTTTGGTTTGGTTTGGTTTGGCAGCAGTGGAGCACCCCTAGTCAGTACTGGACAAGTTTACAGGGGTCCCACTTTTACCTGGACCACCCTCACTTAGACTGCTTCAGCATTCGCACCCTCATTCTTTCCTGGGCAGGGTCTTCACCCAGGGCACCCACACTTCCTAGCCAGCCCAGATGTCTCTGCCTGGCCAGCTCCACTGCCTCAGGCTCCCCCTTCCTCTAGGAAGCCTTCCCCCAGCCCCCCGCCCAGAGTCCCTGTGCTGGCCACAGCAGCCAATTTCTAACTGAAAGGTCACTCCGCTTGCAGACATGCCTAGCCATCTGCTTTGAGTTGTCCCCACCTTGAGAATACTGTGGGGCAGCTGTTCTCCGCACACGTGAGGATA